>NC_054471.1:177278481-177581511 GCF_017639515.1 Carcharodon carcharias
AATGCCCTTATTCAAAAAGGGGAGGAGGCAGAAAGTAGGAAACTATAGACCAGCTAATTTAACATCTGTCATTGAGAAATTCTTGGAATCCATTTTTAAGGAAGTAGTAATGGGGCACTTGGAAAGTCAAAATGCAATCCATCAGAGTCAGCATGATTTTATGAAGCGTAAATCGTGTTTGACTATTTTGCTAGAGTTCTTTGAAGGTGTGACAAGCAAAGTGGATAATGGGTATCCTGTAGATGTAGTATATCTTTGATAAGGCCTTTGATAAGGTGCCGCACAAAAGATTAATACACAAGATAAGATCACACGGAGTTAGGGGTAATATATTAGCTTGGATAGAGGATTGGCTAACCAACAGAAAGCAGAGAGTTGGAATAAATGGATCTTTTTCTGGATGGCAAGCTGTAACTAGAGCAGTGCCACAGGGTTCAGTCCTTGGGCCCCAACTGTTTACAATCTATATTAATGACTTGGATTCAGGGATAGAAGGTACTATAGCTAAATTTGCAGATGACACCAAAATAGGTGGGAATGTAAGTTACAATGAAGAAATAAGAAATTTACAAATGGATATGGACAGGTTAGGTGAATGGGCCAACATTTGGCAGATGGAGTTTAACATGGATAAGTGTGAGGTTATTCATTTTGGTCGGAAGAATAAAAAGGTGACTTATTATTTAAATGGAGAGAAACTTCAGAATGTTTCAATGCAGAGGGATTTGGGTGTCCTTGTGTATGAATCACTGAAAGCTAGTATGCAGCTGCAGCAGGTAATAAGGAAGGCAAATGGAATTTTGGCATTTATTGCTAAAGGAATAGAGTATAAAAATAGGGAAGTGTTGTTGCAACTGTACGAGGCATTGGTGAGACCGCACCTGGAGTACTGCACAGTTTTGGTCCCCTTGCTTGAGGAAGGATATAGTTGCACTGGAGGCGGTTCAGACGAGGTTCACTAGATTGACTCCAGAGATGCGGGGCTTGTCTTATGAGGACAGATTGAGCAGTTTAAGCCTATACTCTCTAGAGTTTAGAAGGATGAGAGGAGATCTAATTGAGGTGTATAAGATGCTAAAGGGGATAGTCAAAGTAGACATGGAGCAGATGTTTCCCCTTTCCCTCCTTCTGGAGACGAGAGGCCATAATTTTAGGCTAAGGGGTGGTAGATTTAAATCAGAGATGAGGAGCAATTACTTTTCTCAAAGGGTCGTGAATCTGTAGAATTCACTACCTCAGAGTGCAGTGGATGCTGGGACGCTGAATAAATTTAAGGAGGAGATAGACAGATTTTTAATTAGTAACGGGTTGAAAGTTTATGGGTAGAGAGCGGGAAATCGGAGTTAAGGCCAAAATGAGATCAGCCATGATCGTACTGAATGGCGGGGCAGGCTCGAGGGGCTGAATTGCCTACTCCTGCTCCTAGTTCTTCTGTTCTTATGTTACGCATCGCAGGATTGCTAGCCTCTGACCTGCTCTTGTAACCACAATATTTACATGGCTAGGCCAGTTCAGTTTCTGGTCAATGGTAACTCTCAGGATGTTAATAGTGTGGGATTCAGTTATGGAAATGCCATTGAATATCAAAGGGTGATGGTTAGATTCTCTGCCCTAACTTGAACTGCTACCTATAAAGGCTGGGTCCCCTGTAGTTGAATTTGTTTGTTCATGGTTGCACATCAGCAGCTGTTGTATGACAAGTTCCGAGAAGCAGGAGCTTAACTGAGAGCAGGGGAAGAAGGGAAAGCGATAATGGGGAAGCTGAGGACTGCCCCATTTCAGAGATATCCCCCTAATTTCATAGATCTTCTCTCAATTTCAGAAATAGCCATCAGCCACAATTCCACTCTCCAGCCCTCTCCCAACTGTGTTCCAGTTGGTTACGACTTACTGCTGTTGATGTTCCTGAACCACAGGCTTCTCTATCAGCAGCTGTTACATCACAGAGTCTTGTGGGGGCACGCACTGTGGTAGAAATTTGCAATCCTTGATATGCTGGACTGCTGGTGGCAGAGCTCGGGGGGGTGGAAACACTGATTCTGGGAAACCGCCTGTTATAGTCAGAGGACTGGGAGACATTAGGCTGGGGAATGCTTTTGTGGCAGGCCAAAGTCCCATCATACTGAAGAACATCTTGGGTCAGGTTTTGCCCCAGTTTGAACTTAGGGAACCTTTGAATCAATTTGAACAGAAGTGAGATCACAGGCAAGAGGTTGTACAGCTTTAATTAAAGTTCCTGGTTTTGAGAGGGAAAACCTCACATAAACATATGCACAGTTGGGTATGGAGTATAACTCTATTTTCAGATCACCTCACAACTTCACAGCAGACCATGAGACAGTTCTCCACATAGATTGCTACAAGCTAACTGGCTTTTTCATCCTGAAAATACAGTCTCACTTTTTACAGATGAGCATATCTTTAGATGTTAATGCCTGAGGTCTTGAGATTCCAGACCTCAGACTCCACCATTGGCAGCAGCATCAACATCAACTTCAGGAACTGTAGCCAAAAGGCAGACTCATGTACATGAGGGAGTTTTTGAAGGAACCTTCTTAGTGTTGGCCAACATCAGAAATCTGAGCCAAAACAAGCTCCACTCTTAAAATCATTTTATTGGGAAAAATACAGCAGGTGTAAAATAAACCTTTTTTTGTGTGATTGCAGTAAAACAGAAACTGTTTTGTATGAAGTTCATTTGTAGAATGCCAAGTCATTTCTATTACACAGAGTGAGAATAGTGAGAAAAACTTACAACAAAGGAGAAAGGATAACTGGCAGATAGTTACATTGACTCCAGACTCCAAGGCTCTTCTTTTATATATAGGCAATTCTGGAGTTGATTTAATTTAGCTGTGGATCCATCATGTGGGTAAATTAGACATCAAATACACCATTGGTGGGCCCAGCAATATTGGGTCTTTTAAGGATTCATGACTATGTTATAAAGAACTTTATAAGAATTTATATAGCGCCTTTCACACCTCAGGTCATCCCAAAGGAATTTACAGGCAATGAAGTACTTTCCTAAGTATAGTCACTGTTGCCAGAATATAATTACTGTTTGGTTACTAAATGCCAGTCCATGCTTGATTTGCAGGAAATCTGTTTTAGCACCTGTGGTTATATTCAAGCACTAGGGCTTGAAACTTTACATTTGTTTATTATAGTAGATTATGAAAGCAATCACTTTCGTGTATGGTGTTGGATGTTTTGCTTTTTCATGGGTGCTGGCCTGCTTTTAATTGCCTCTGCCTGATCGAAACTGGCTGTGCCAAAAGGAAATGGGGCAGTTAAAAAGAGGGCAATCATTACCCCCTCCACCAACCCCTGATCCCGATGCTGTCCTGCTGTGTCCAGATTTACACTGGCTGTTTTGACGAAATGGGGTCCTTTTTTAATATCAGGGGCCCGATGATATCATTGGGACCTGACGGCAATATTAGTCAGCGACCTGAACTGGGAGCAGTGACAGCTTCACTATCAGGCCAGGCCTGACAGGAGGAAGACTGTGGGCGAGAGAAGGTAAGTTTAAAAGTTACATTTCAGGTTTCCTTTTGAGCCTCTAAGGTTGCTTACAGTGACCCTCCACCCTTTCAAATGTTGGCCAGGGATCATTCCCACATGTTCCCAGCCTTGGCTGTCAGCCAGGTAGTGGACCCAGCTGTATTTGCACAGGGCTCCAGGAAAATTTATTCAAATGAGGTCCAGTTAGTTACTAAATAGACCAGGCCTCCACACCTCCAGAATCCCCAGGGATCGCACACTCTGATCTCATCCCCACATAGAAATTGCAGGCTTCTATTTTAGTATCTGTTATGACCCAATTTCAGGTGCAGATTTCCACCCATGATGCACTCTTAACTTTCCTTGTCATGGCTTGGGACCTCCTGGCTGAAGAGGGAGGAACTTCATGCTTATTGTTGCAGGATAGCTGAATTGTACTATCAATGATAGAGTTGATGTGCAAACACTTCTTTGGTGGAAACATTAAGTTTATTTGCAATATACAGAGCAGCATCTACACGTGTGCTTTCAACTCCAACTCTATCTCTACACTGACTGCTGAGGTAGCCTGCGTTACTCTCTTATTGGTTACTACAGATCATGTGATCTTCCTAAATGAGTATTGTTCTTAAAGGCACATTACACACTAAATAAAACCATAATTACTATATTCTTCCCTCTTTAACTCAGCTATAAATATTTTTCAAGACAACATAATACTTACACTCGGTAAGGAACTTACAAGTTTCGTCTTTCAGATGGTTTCCTGGTACATGTGGAACTTCGCAGCTCCACAAATCCAGATTGTTTGTCAGGAACCTCCTTTCCTGGAGTTGCCTGAACATCAGGTGCTTCGGTGGGCACTTGCAGTTCTGTAGAATCTGTGCTAAGAAACATGCTAGTTTGGTTGCCAAGGAATCACCAGTCAGCTTTTTCATGCCTGCCTTGAATGTTTGAAACGCCCTTTTGGCCAGTCTGTTTGAGGAAGGCTGGTGTGGTGCAGTTTTCACATGAGTGATACTGTTGAGGCTGATAAGCCATTGAAACTCAGCATTCGTAAATGTCGTGCCTTTATCGGAAACAACTGCTCCTGGTAGTCTGTGAATAGCGAAACTCTGATGTAGTTTCTCAATTGTAGTGCTCGACGTTGGTGACTTCATCTCATATATGTCCAACCATTTTGAATGGGCATCAACAATGAGCAAAAACATTGTTCCCAGGAAAGGTCCATCGTAGTCAATGTGTACCACACCCAGGGTCGACCTGGCCACTCCCATGGGTGTAACGGAGCTGTCGCGGGCAGTTGCTGACATTGCACACAGTGCTTTACTAAACTCTCTATTTTGCCATCCATCCCAGGCCACCAAAGATAACTGTGCACTATGGTCGTCATTTGAGAAATTCCTGGATGGACAGTGTGCAGTTCAATTAAAAATAGCTCCCTCCCCTTTGGAGGAGTTATCACTCACGCTCCCCACAATAAGATGCCATCCTGGCTGGTTATTTCATGTCTTCTGTTGAAGTACAGTTTCATTTCATCAGATACGGGCTCCTGTGACCAATCATGTAGCACTTGTTCTCATACTTGAGGTAGGACTAGGTTCCGACTTGTCGTGTCTCTGATCTGTCGAGCACATACCGGCAATGTATCTAAGAAATTTAACAGTAAAACAAGTTCCTGTGGAACTGGGATGGCTCATCATTCTCTTGTAAAGGCAAACGACTAAGGGCATCGGCGTTTGCGATTTGATTGCCAGGCCTATGTACGACAGTGTATTTGTATGCTGCCATAATTAAAGCCCTATTAGTATTTCTGTATCTTCTTTCTACATGCCGCCTTCTTTCTAGCGCAGACTTTAATCTCGGCCCTTTTTTTTACTTCACTATTGGCCAGACTTCTCTCAGATGCCAGCTCAACTTGTCTGAGCTCAGTGGCTGAGTCTCCCAAATTTCATTATCTGTCTGCATCTGGGAAAATTCTGTGACTTTTGCTTCCAAAGCCTCTTCGGCTTCATTTAGCTGATTCTTCAGCTCTTCCATCTCTTTTTTGTATTTGTTGCTGCCTCCTGGAAAATTGAGCATTGTTGTGTCTTCTCTGCCAAATCATTCTTCAGTTTCTTCAGAGAACTGCTGAATTATTTTAGTTTCTCTTCATACTTTTCTGAAGGTACAAGCTTTGACCTGAGGGAATCTGGTTGTGTTCAAAGGCCTTTCAACAGGTTTTCTTTTTCCATTTGAAAGCTGCTCATCTCATCTCGAACTCTGTCATCAAGTAGGATCTCTCCAAGTTCCTTCTGCTGTTCTTCCAGGTTTTGGCTTAAGACAGTATGCATTTCTTCAGGTTGTTGAGTCCTTACACACTCCGTTCTCTAAACAGGAATGCTTCCAGCTTCCTTTTGGAATCTCCATGGCCAACCAAAGTTGATTTTCCTTAGCCAATTTCACCCTAGAAGGCTTGGTCCTCTGTCTCTCAATACCAACACTGGTAGCTTTGCCGTTTGGCTTCCATAATGGACACTTACTCTGCTTATGCCTTTTACTTGAATGTCTTCATCTGTATATGTTTTTAGCTTGGCAGTTGTTTCTTCTAAACTTAATTGATGCTCACCATTATTCAAATATCCCAAGGTATGTTCCCCAATTACTGTAGTGGAAGCTCCTGTGTCCACATCCATTCGAACAGGTTTCCCATTTATTTTCACTGTGATGAAAATTGGTTCTGTCTTTCCAGCTTTCAGATTAAACAATGAGTAAATGTCTGAATTTGTTGTTTCAGGCTCTTCTACATTGTAGATTTCATTGGGCTTCTTCTTTTGTTTACAAACCTGCTTGAATTTGTCCTTGCACTGCCTCATCATGTGTCCATTTCTGTGACAATTGTAGCATTTGATTTTTTTAAACTGCCAATCACTAAAAGACTGATTGTTTCCAATTCTGTTAAAATTATTCTTTGGTTTCACTGCTAAGTTATTTTTCTTTATTCTCCAGATAGCAGGGGCTGTTTCTGGCTTCTCGGCAGAGACTCACTTTATTGCACCTCTTTAGGCTGAGGTTTCCCACCTGATGTGGAGGGCGGTGCCATTTTACGCACCTGTATTGCTTTCAAATCTCTTACTGTGCTTTCTATGATTAGTGCTATCTCTAGTGCCTTTTTCAAATCCAGATTCACTTCGGACAATAATCTTTTCTGAATAGTGTCCTCTTTCACACTACACACTAAATGATCTCTGAGCATGTCGTTCAGAGTTGTACTGAACTCACAATGTTCCATTAGCTGCTTCAAATTTGCCACATAGCATGCAATTGTCTCACCCAGGGCTCTATGTCACGAATTAAATCTGAACCTCTGTATCATGACTGAGGGCTTTGGTTGAAAGTGACCCTTCATAAGGTCCACCAATTCATCAAAACTCTTTGAATCTGGGGCACTGGGTGCCATCAAACTTTGAATCAAACTGTAGGTTTTGCTCCCACAAGTACTTAAGAGGATCACTCACCTCTTCTCTTCCCCGCTAATATTGTTCACTTGAAAAAAATAACATGAGGCATTCTATGTATTGAGACTGATCATCTGGCTGGCTCATAAGGATCAATTCTCCCAAAATGTGGCATTTTGAGAGGGTATAACCTGTTCAATTCTAATGGAGTTTGCCACTTACAACCGCTGGGCGAGGTACAGTGCTGATTTCTTTTTAACCTGATTTCTTCTGTTCAATCCTGTTTTGTCCTCATCACCAGTTTGTTGTAGGGTGGCCGAGTCATGCTATTTATGATAGAGTTGGTCAGCAGACAATTCTTGGGTGGAAACATTAAGTTTATTTACAATATAGTCAAATGTGCTTTCAACTCCAACTCTATCTCTACACTGATTCCTGATGCAGCCCATGCTACTCTCCTATTGGTTATGACAGATCATGTGATCTTCCATAAAAAGTATTATTATTGAAGATACATTACACTAAGTAAAATCATAATTGCCACACTTATTTTTAAAGTAAGGAAGAATTATGTTATTCAGACATCAATGCAAATTAGCATCATTCACATCCCCAATGTGCTCTTTCTGCGTTCTATTCACAAACCACAAGGGCTGGTTCAACTCAGGTGGTAAATTCAAATAAGATATTTTTATAGGACTCCGCAGTTGTAATTAGGGACTGTTGGAAATTGCTTTTTGACCACAGAAAGTTGTTTTGCTGATAAGTATAGGCACCTGTGTGTGACCAGGTTTGGCAGCAATCATTTACGTAAGTCCATTCTTATGTACATAGGGATCTCTCTGGGATTGCCACTATATTTGGCCTACTTAACAGAAGAGGAGGAGGCTCCTTGGAGGCTTAGGTTATCTGCTGTAGGCCTGTGTGACATCTGTAGAAAACTGCTGAACAGAAGGATGGTCAATTCCATGCTTCTATAACAAACACTGTCAAGCACACAATTAAAACATTAAAACAATTCTGATGCCTCAGTAGCTCTGCAGATTTCAACCCAGCCAGATCGACAAATATAATGCTTTGCTGCATGCTAAAAAGAAAAGAAAGGCTTGCACTATACAGCCAATGAAGTATTGGTACTCTTCAAACATAGTCATTGTTGTAGCATAAAAACATGTTAACCAGTTTACACACAGTAAGCTCCTAATGTGATAATAACCAGAAAATGTTTATTTTAATAATGATGCTTGAAGGATAAATATTGCACGTCACCAGGAAGGATTCACATGGTCGTCTTCAAAAGAGTGTTTAGAATTTAGTGGTCACAGCGGTGGGCCATCTACTAGTTAGAGAGCCAGTGACAACCCTGCTGTGGTCATTTCCAGGAGCCCAATTGGGATTAAATCCCAATCAGGGAGTCTGCTGGCTTCCATCAAGATTCCTGGCTCCTGCAGTGGGGATTTTCCACAGGAATTTCTCCTGCCGGGTGGATGACCCATCTCTGAGAGCTGTAAGCCAATCAGAGGCAGGCAGCTCTGCAACACTGGAAGCGCCACTGGGAGTGGTGGCCACTGCTGGTACTGCAGTAGGCCCGATGCTAAGGATTGCCGCAGGTTCGTCAGGGCCAGTCAGGGAGGCTCCGGCAAGTGGAGGGAAGGGTGTTACTGGAAGGGCAGGGAAGAGATCCACGAGTGTCTCACTTGCCACCTCTGGGTCTCTCAATTGGGTACAGGGTGACTGAGAAGGGGAGACCCACTCACCCACCCATCAGGCTGCCGGTGTGCCTCCCGGGCAGCTTGCCAATCTGGTGTGGCCCCCACCTGCTTGGCTGGATCCATTGTGGCAGGATGAGGCCCTTAAGTGGACCTTAAGTGGCTCTCCACCCTGCACCTTTCCACCCCATTAAATACCTCCTGGCTCCCAACCTGCCTCTGGTGATGGGGCATTAAATGCTGCCATGAAATCTTTTATACCCACCTGAGAGGACAGATGGAACTTCAGTTTAATACCTCACCTGAAGGATGATACTCCAACAGCACAGCATTCCTTCAGTGTTGTATGGAAACTCAGCACGGATTATGTGCCCAAGTTTCTGGAGTGGGATTTGAACCCATAATCTTCTGACTCAAGCAAGAGTGCTACCGCTGAAGCATAATGGACAACTCTGATGTGATAGAAAGAGCTGCTGGGGGGATTAGGATTACTGAAGGGGAAGATACACATATCATTAAGGATGCCGAGGAGCAACTTTTGCCAGCTGCCAGATCAAATTAATGAGTTGTCTACAAAATACCAACCCGCAGGTTTCTAAGTTGTTACTTGGCAGAGTAAAAATGAGTGACTGTCAGAGTTGTCAGCACGGGTTATATGTATTGCATCCACCAAACTGAGCAGCAACTAGCATGTCATTGGTTAGTAGTGCTGCTTGATAGCACAGTTGACTTCTCACTTTTCAATGTGACTGACTCAATCAATCAGCTGCATGGTGAATGAAAGATGGTGGGGGTGGGTATTGGATCTTGTTCCACTCATAGGTACAGTTGAGCAGAACAGGGTTGGGCCAGCTGCTCCCTTCAGCATTCTCCACTGATCGTGCTGCAACTAAGCAATACCAAAGGGTATACTTTCTTTAAATAAATCATTCCTATGGAGTTAAGAGGAGCAGGAATTATCTCTCTGACTCCGTTGTACTTATGATTATTCCGCTTCCTCCCCCACCCATTGCTACTCATTCCATGCCCTCCCACCAAGACTTAGGGAATGAATGTTTTAAGACATTAAGGGGTGGAAATCAAAATGGTTGCTTTATCCTGGACGGTGTTGAGCTTCTTGATTGTTGTTGGAACCACACTTATCCAGGCAAGTGGGGTGTATCCCATCACACTCCTGACTTGTGCATTGTAGATGGTGGACAGGCTTTGGACAGCCAGGAGGTGATGCAAACCAAAATTCATTTAGTTAACATGGACGAGCTGCTTGTGGAGTTTTTTTCGTTTCAGCCCGAATCATTGCCTTCACAGCCAAAACCACGTGCTGGCGAATTTATACCCTATTGTTTTTAAACATATACACCTGATCCTAAGTTGATGCAGAGAAAGGGAGACTGCAACAAAAGGAAAGGTCACAAAATCCAGGCTTTTTTTCATCCTGCAATGCTAAGTATCCATTAGAACCTGCTAGCTTTGTCGTGGAAAGTCAAAGCACCTAATCCCTTCTATGTCCCTTACAGTCGCTAAATCATCTATCAAAGGCATTTAGTTGAATTGAAATTTTTATATTGTCAACTAGTAGCCAGTATGAATTAATGGTCACATGCTGAAGGATAAACAGTTCATTACCATTAAAGAAATTTCTATGGTTTCAGAGAATTCCTTAAAGTAGATTAAACCAGACAGAAAAGCTAATTATAACCAGATGTCCAAATGAGAGGAACAAGATTGGTTAGATTAGTTGTGATTGTGACAGGAACAAAATGTGCTTGTATCTGTGGCTTTGATTGGGTATGAGCTGAAGAAAATTTTAACATATTCATTTGAAACTCTTTGTGAATGATAATTACTCAAACACAAGACTTATTTCCCAAATGAAAATCATTCAAAACTTTTTTTCAATATAGATTTGCTGTTTAAGCTAAATGGGGTGGAAATTGGACCCCTTTTGTCTGTTTTTCCTGACATGAATTGGGGCAAAAGAACTGATTTCTCAATGCTGTCTCCTGTGCACCAAGGATATGTGAAATATGACTAATGTCATTTTGGATCCGGCAAAGGTATCTCTGGCAGATGTTTAAACCAGGCATTAGGCCCCTTGCAAATGTTAGTGTTTGAGGACGTCTTCCGGAAATTAGTCGGCGCCGAGCAGAGCAGGAGAAGCGGGTACTCCACTCAGATTTTTAGTTCCGTCTGCTGTCGAACCAACCATGCTCAGAGGGACTGCTGGAGGACACCACCAAAAAAGCAAGTTTTTTTTTAACAGACATGGAAGTGTCTGATCAGTTAACAAAGCCTGTCTACTATGCACACATTATAAATTGCTGTGCCATTTCTTTTTATTCATTCATGGGATGTGGGCACTGCTGGAAAGGCCAGCATTTGCTGTCCGTGCCTAATTGCCCTTGAGAAGGTGGTGGCGAGCTGCAATCTTGAACCGCTGCAGTCCATGTGGTGTAGGTACACCCATAGTGTTGTTAGGGAGGGAGTTCCAGGATTTTGATCCAGTGATGATGAATGAACGGTGATATATTTCCAAGTCAGGATGTCATGTGACTTAACGGAAATGTGCAGGTGGTGGTGTTTTCATGCATCTGCTGCCCTTGACCTTCTATGTGGTAGAGGTCGTGGTTTTGAAAGGTGCCTTGGCGAGTTGCTGCAATGTCTTTTCTAGATGGTATACACTGCAGCCACTGTGTGCTGCTAGTGGAGGGAATGAATGTTTTAAGTCACAAAGGAGTGGAAATCAAATGGGCTGCTTTAACCTGAATGGTGTTGAGCTGCACTTATCCAGGCAATGGAGTGTATTCCATCACAATCCTGACTTGTGCCTTGCAGATGGTAGACAGGCTTTCACGAGTCAAGAGGGGAGTTATTTACTACAGAATTCCCAGCCTCTGAGTAGCTCTGGTAGCCACTGTATTTATGTGGCTGGTGCAGTTAAGTTTCTAGTTAATAGTGTCTCCATCCCCCTCCCCTCCACCCCCTGTCCCACAGGATGTTGATGTTGTGGATTCAGCGATGGTAATACCATTGAATGTCATGGAGAGGTGAATAGGCTCTCTTTTATTTGAAGTGGTTATTGTCTAGCATCCATGGTTTGTGTGACTGTGCCCAACCCATTTAATGTGAAGAAATCTTCTCTTTGTCCTTTTAAAGACAGACCTAGGAAAATTCCAGAATAATTATCTTTTGTTTCATTCTATATTGGCTTCCTTGACCAGTATCCTTCTTTGATATAACAGTTCAGCTGATTCAGTATTTCAGAAACTACCCTGTTCCATACAACATTCTATCATCTTTATCTGAGTGACCCTCATTCCTGTTTCAATTTAGACATTTGATCTTATCAAATGCACTAATTCACCTACTATTAATTGCTTCAACTAGGAATTTAGTCTATACATGTTTGTTCTGGGTCCAAACTTCCCAGTGGGGGAAAAATCCTTTTGATCTTAAGTTCTGTTTGAAGCTTACACCCACAGAATTATACAGCAGAGAAGGAGGCCATTTGGTCCATTGTACCTATGCCATGTCTTTGAAAGACCAATCCAATTAGTCCCATTCCTCTGCCCTTTCCCTCTAACCCTGTACAATTTTCCCCTTTCAAGTATTTATCCAATCCCCTTTTGAAAGTTACTGCTGAATGTGCTTTCACCGCCCTTTCAGGTAGTACATTTTGTCTTCTCATGGTCAATTCCTTTCATTATTTTAATGCTTATATAGCAACTGTCACTCAGGTTGAAAAAGCTGTGGCAGAAAGCACTTTAAGATGTTTCAACCTGCATGGTACTAAAAAAAAAGTTAGGAGCCTAGATCATTTGTCCTTTTCAGTCTCCTTTCTTTTAAGGAAAGCAATTTAAATTCTGTGAATTTCTTTTCATAACTTTAGAGTTCCATATTATCTTGTCACATTATTCTGTATCCTCACCAATGCATCAATATGCTTTTGAAAGCAAAGTAGCCAAAACTAGATATATAGGAAGACTTCCCTGATTCTGCTAGAGAGGAATCAGGAGCTCATTTGGAGAGAGGGCTACTACACCATAGTCCTAATGCTCTGTCCCATGATCCCTGCAAGCTAGGCTTTCCCTTGGGACAACAGATCACTGAATTATCCCAAATATTCCAACTGCAGACATTCAAGTTTGGAATAAGTTATTTCACCTTAAAATCAAACAGCATTGAGATCCATCCTTTATTGATAACAGCTCCAAATTAGTAAGAGGTTAAAAATCACACTCAAATTATTTTCCTTTTCCAGCTTAGAAAATAAACTTCCTATCTGGTAACCTTGGTTTAATGGTAGCATTCTCACCTTCAAATCAGAAGGTTTTGGATTCATGTCCACACCAGAGATCAAAGTACATAATCTAGACCGTGAGACTGCAGCACACTCAGATGTGCTTGCCTCCAGATAAGCCTGAGGATGCATCTTCCCTCACAGGTGGACATAAGGAATCCCATGGCATGGTTTGAAGAAGGGCAGGGGATTTTGCATGGTGCTCAGGCCAATATTTATCCTTCAAACAAAGGAACGTTACCCAGTTATTTATCCAATTGCTGTTTGTGGGAGCTTGCTGTGCATGAATTGGCTGCCACATTTCCCTACATTGTGACAATGACAATAGGTTGGATTTTCTAGCAAGCATCAGGACACTAACATTGGGCCTATATGAGAGTCCTGAGTCCTGAGACATGTTGTCATTTCACCCACCGTTACAACTGTCTGGGGGCATCGTCACAATTGGCCGCCTCCACACTTGCCTTCTTAAGGACAGCGGGGAGGGTCTTGCTGCGGACCCATTCAAAGTATTCCAGCAAGGTGAGACCAGCAGCTCAACTGGGAGAGGTAACCACTGCCGAGACAGGCAGACAAATGCGAGAGCTTATTAACAAGGAGACACGCTCAGTTGCCTGTACAGAAGTCATCGAATAAAAAGCCCAGTGGAGCGATTGGAGTGGAGGGGAAACCCTTCCTCAGGATTACAAGTGACTGAGGAGGTTGCAGCCTTTGATCCCAGCCTGCATCCCCATTACTGGGGCATGGAAAGTGGCTCCAATGGTCTGCTGGTCTGCCACTGGGAGGCTGCCTCAATTGAGCTGCCAGCCTCTGCACACAATGTGTGGAGGCAGATGTGGTGGTACTCCGACATTGATTAAATATTGGTGCCAGCACAAAATGGCCCCTAAGTGGGGCTTTAATTACATTAATTGATTGCTTGCCTCCTTGGAGCAGTGTCTCCCTGGTAAAACTCGTTGCAAGCAGGAATGCATCCAGGAGCCACCCCTATGTGGCTCTCCACTATGTTTCAAAAGTATTTCATTGGCTTTAAAGCACTTTGGAACATTCTGAAGTCATGAAAGGTGTTATATAAATGCAAGTCTTTCTTAATGTTTTCTTTTTGCCATCACATATTTATCTAGAAAAAAATTGAAACTTCCTCAGTTCAGCCAACCATTAAATTGGTAGAAAATTCTCTCAATGCTACCAGTCTCTCTTACACTTCTCGCCTGTCATAGCTTGAGGTCATCAGCAAATTATATATTATTTCAAGAAGCTTTGCCTTCATTGTTATTTCAGAATAATGGGAACGGTGCCAAGCCCTGTGAATTTCCACTGATCATCTTAGCCAGCCCATCCCAGTAGAGCAGCTCCCAGTTACATCAACCTCTGCTTTCTACAGCTAAGCCAGTTTCCAGCTCAGCTAGTTTGTCATTAATCGCATGACCCATAATATTCCTTGCAAAGCTGATTTGTGCCACTTTATCGAATGCCTTCTGAAAAATCAAGTAGATCCTGTTCACTAGATTGCAGTTGTCTACCAGCATAGCTTCTCATTTCTGAAGACTGGTTTGAAGGATTCATATTGTTACTCATTTATCTCCTACCCTGTTAAAATATTTGCAGTCATCATTTCTGGTATAAAGCACAAAAAATATTGTACTATACCATTTATTTGAACAACTATCATATATCTGATAGCTAATCAGCACCTGAATTGGACACTCACGTCAAATAGATTTTTCTCCAGATTCTATTAATCTCAAAGAAGAAATCCAGTTTTCTATTTATTGATGTATTTTTACAATTTGATATTGAATGTTCATTTATTGGAAGATAGGAACAGGAGAAGGCCATTCAGCCCGTCGAGCCTGCTCCACCATTCAATATGATCGAATACAGCTGACCGAACACTTCAATGCCTTTTACTCACACTATCCCCATAACCCTTTATGTTATTGTTAATCAGTAACCTATCAGTCTCTATCTTAAACATACTCAATGACTGAGCTTCCACAGCCCTCTGGTGTAGAGAATTCCAAAGATTCACAACCCTCTGAGTAAGGAAATTTCTCCTCATCTCTGTCCTAAGTGGCTTCCCCTTATTTTGAAATTGTGTCCCCTGGTTCTACACCCCCAAACCAGGGGAAACATCTTACCTGCATCTACCCTGTCTACTCCTTTAAGTATTTTTTAGGTTCCAATGAGATCACCTCTCATTCTTCAAAACTCTAGAGAATACAGGCCCAGTTTGCCCAATCTCTCTTCATAAGACAGTCCCGCTATCCCTGGAACAAGACTGGTAAACCTTTGTTGCATTCCCTCAATGACAATAATATACTTTTTGAGGGAAGGGGACCAAAACTTCACACAGTGCTCCAGGTGCGGTCTAACCAGACTTCTATACAATTGAAGCAAGACTTCACTAGTCCTGTACTCAAATCCTCTTGTAATAAAGGCTAACATTCCATTAGCCTTCCTAATAGCTTGCTGAATCTGCATGTTAGTCTTCAGTGACTTATGGACAAGGTTACCCAGGTCCCTTTGCACATCTACACTTTGTAATCTCTTACCATTTAGGAAATACTCTGCACATCTGTTCCTTCAATAAAGTGGATAACCTCGCATTTTTCCACATTAGATTCCATCTGCCCTGTTCTTGCCCACTCACTAAGTCTGTCCAAATCCTCCTGTAGCCGCTTTACATCTTCCTCACAGCACACATTCCCACCTAGCTTTGTAATATCTGTGAACTTAGAAATATTACATTCGGTCCCCACATCCAAATCATTGATACATATTGTGAACAGCTAGGACCCAAGTACTGATCCTTGCGGTACCCCAGTCATCTCAAGCTGCCAATGCGAGAATGAGCTGTTTATTCCTACTCTCTGTCTGTTAGCCAATCCTTAATTCATGCCAGTATATTGCCTCCTATCCCATGTGCTTTTATTTTGCTAATCAACCTCCTGTGGGTGACTTTATCAAAAGTCTTTTGAAAATCCAAGCATACCACTATTGGCTATCATTGGCTATCCTTTATCAATTTTGTTAATGAAATCCTCAAAAAACTCCCACAAGTTCATCAAACATGATTTCCCATTCACAAATCCAAGCTGACTATGTGCGATTAGATCATGATTATTCAGGTATCCATTTATCACATCCTTTATAATAGATTATAATATTTTCCTCACTACTAATGTATCAGATCTGTAGTTCCCTGTTTTCTCTCTCCCACCTTTTCTTAAATAGTGGGGTGACAATTGCTACCTTCCAATCTCCAGGAACCATTCCAGAATCTATAGAATTTTGAAAATTGATCACAAATGCATCCACTATCTCTATAGCAACATCTTTCAACACTCTGGGATGCAGAATATCAGCTCCCAGGTACTTATCAATTTTCAGTCCCATTAATTTCTCCAATACAATCTTCTTACTTATTCTAATTTCCTTCAACCCCTCATTCTCTGTAGTCCCTTGGATCTCTAAATCTGGGAGATTTCCTGTATCTTCCTCAGTGAAAACTGACACAAAGTAATAATTTAGCTTCTCTGGCATTTCTCTATTCCCCATTATGAATTCTCCTGACTCTGCCTCCAATGGACCCACATTTGTCTTAGCCAAACACTTCCTTTTTACATATCTATAGAAGCTTTTACTGTCTGTTTTTATGTTTTTTTGCTAGATTGCATTCATATTCTATTTTCCCTTTCTATACCAGTTTCTTGGTCTTCCTTTGATATATTTTAAAAACCTCCCAATCCTCAGGTTTACAACTACTTCTGTCAACTTTATAAGCCTTTTCTTTTAATCTTACACAATCCTTAAATTCCTTTGTCAACCACAGTTGACTGACTTTTTTTGGGTTTTTGCACCTTGAAGGAATGTATAAGTGCTGTAAGCTATGTAATAGTTCTTCGAAGACTATCCATTGCCTATATGCAGTCATACCTTTTAATGCATTTTCCCCCAATCCACCTCAGCCAATTTGTCCCTCATGTCTTCCTAATTTCCTTTATTCAACTTTAACACCCTTGCTTCAGAGTGAACTACCTCACTTTCAAACATAATATAAAATTCTACCATATTATGGTCACTCATCCTTAAAGGTTCTTTTACAACAAGATTATTGATTAGCCCTTTTTTCATTGCATTATACTAGATCTAAAATAGCCTGTCCTCTAATCAGCTCCTCAAAATAACTGCTGTAAAAAATCATCCCTAATACACTCCAGAAACTCGTCTTCCATAGCATTATTGTTCATTTGGTTTACCCAGTCGAGATGCAGATTCAAGTCACCCATGATTACTGTATTGCCCATGCCAAATGCTTCTCTCACCTCTTGATTAATACCATTACTGTTTGGTGGCCTATAAGCAACTCTGCTGCCCTTTGCTGTTTCTTAGCTCCACCCAAACAGATTCCACCTATAGTTCTTATGATCTGAGATTCTCCCTTATTAATGCACAGTTCTCATCCCTTATTATCAGCACAATTCCACCTCCTTTCCCTTTTTCAGAGCTCTGAAGAAGAGTCATACAGACTCAAAATGTTAACTCTGTCTTTCTCTCCACAGATGCTGTCAGGCCTGCTGAGTTTTTCCAGCATTTTTTGTTTTTGTTTCAGATTTCCAACATCCGTAGTGTTTTGCCTTTATTCTTTCTCTTCTTGTCTGCCCTTCCTAAATGTCGAATATCCTTGAATATTCAGTTCCCAATCTTGGTCACCATGCAGCCATGTTTCCGTAAAGGCAATTATATCATAGTCATTTACCTCTATTTGTGTCTTTAAATCATCTACCTTATTGTGAATGCTGCACGCATTCAGGTAGAGTGCCTTAACTTTGTCTTTTTGACATCATTTTGCATTCGAAGCATACTCAATGCCCTGCTTTGTTTCTCCTGCCTTCTAGTCTCACTACTGCTTCGTGTTACCAACTTTACTTCCGTCCAATTTGGGCCACCCCTCAGGCTCCCATCCCCCTGACAAGCTAAATTAAACCCACCCCAACAGCACTGGCAAATCTCCCTGTGAGTATATCAGTCCCAGTCCTATTAAAATGTAACCCATCCAACTTCTACAGGTCCCGCCTGCCCCAGAACCAGTCCCAATGCCTCAGAAATCTTATGTCCTCCATCCTACACCAATTCTCCGGCCATGTATTTAATCGATCAATCCTCCTATTCCTATGCTCACTAGCACGTGGCACTGGGAGTAATCCTGAGATTACTGCTTTTGTGGTCCTGCTTTTTAATTCCTTTCCTAACTCCCTGAAATCTGCTTTCAGGACCTCATCCCTCTGTCATTGATACCAATGTGGACCACGACTTCTGGCTGATCCCCCTCCCCCTGAAGGATGTCCTGTAGCGGCTCCGTGACATCCTTGACCCTGGCACCAGGTAGGCAACACACTATCCTGGAGTCAAATTTACTGATTTACTGTTGCAGAAATGCCTGTCTGATCCCCTGACTATGGAATCCTCTATCACTATTTCCCTTCCATTCTTCTTCCTCCCCACCTGTACAGCTGAGCCGCCCATGATGCCACAGGCTTGGGTCGAGCTGCACTCCCCTAAGGAATCATCGTTCTCATCTGTATCCAAAATGGAAAACTGATTAGCAAGCAGGATTGACTCAGGGGACTTCTGCGCTACCTGCCTGGTTCTCTTAGACTGCCTGGCAGTCACCCATTCCCTCTCTGGCTATACGCCTCTGACCTGTGGTGTGACCACCTCCCTAACCATGCTATCCACGTAGTCCTCTGCCTCGCAGGTGACTCCAGCCACCGCTCAAAGTCCAAAGTGCGGCACTCAACTTGTGCAGCTGGTGACTCTTCCTACAGATGTGTTTGTCTGGGACACACGGTACGTTCATGACTTCACACATACCACATGATGTACAGTCCACTTGGCCGAGCTGACCTGCCATCCCATAACTCTAAAAACTATTTATTACGCTTAGAATAAATAGAATGAGTAGAATAAACTGCTAGTAACTTACATAAAAACAAAAAGCTGCGGATGCTGGACATCCAAAACAAAAACAGAATTACCTGGAAAAACTCAGCAGGTCTGGCAGCATCGGCGGAGAAGAAAAGAGTTGACGTTTCGAGTCCTCATGACCCTTCCACAGACACATGCACTAACTTTATCTTACTTTGGTCAACTTTATTATTTTATTTCACTTTGACTTGATTTCACTTTACTTCCCTATTGCTGGTGTTCCTTACTGAATTCGAAGTAGCTACTTCTTTATAAATTACATGTTTTTCTAGTTTTAAGCTATTTGAACACACTCCCTAACAGCAGCTTCTCATCAACCAACGAACTTATAGTTTTCCTGTGATCCAGTCACTCCTGGATTTTGTTTTCAAACTCAGCCTGCTGCCTGTGTAGAGGTGTCCCTCGCAGGTCTGGCTGTCTCTGCTCCCGGAAGGCGAGTGAAGGCCCCGAGACTCGCCCTCTATGTATCTGCTGCCCAAGTAGAGCTGACCCTCACTGGTCTGGCTGTCTCTGCTCCAGGAAGGTTAAACTTCCAGTGCAGGTATACTGATCCTTAGTGGTAATTGATTGGAGGAGCTCCATTTTCTATATATGCCTATCTACTCTGCAGTTGTAATTGCGATTTGTTTTTTGTGCGTATGCACAATATGTATTAGGTACGTATTATAGAGTGAACAGAACAGGCAGCAGGAAATAGAAGAGGATAGAGGGACCTGAAATGGCTAACTGGCCACACTGCTGTGAAAATCCCTCATATCCCTGTAATACCTCCTGTCATGAAAGTGGACACGATGATGGAGTGAGAGCCACTTACAACTTCGCCAACTAGCTACGGGCATATTGAATTGTTTAAAGAAGACCTATATTTTTTTTAAAAATGCAACTAAAATCTCTGATCAGAAGATGGCTGATTCTGTAAAGTGATCATTTTCTGGAAAATTCCGATGTGGATTATATTGACTGACCTATCCTGGAAACATGGAATTTCACACCTGGAGAGGTGTCAAGACCCACTTCAAACAGAGACACTTGAAAGGAAGGCATGGGAAATGCAAAAGACTGGACTTTAATCTTCTGAGTTTGTGAAGACAATGTAAACTGCACCCCCGCCACCCCCTACACCCCCCAGCCAGCTACATCTCATCAGACATCCAAAAACCCATCCCTGTTGATTTATGTATCCGAATGTGTCAAAAGGTTTCTGGGATGAAACCAAAATGAATTTTGGATGCAAGACATGCCTATTTCCCCTCCCGGGAATACACTGAAAAATGAACTTAAAAGTGGTTCTGACCATTGTTTGGCAGTGACAGAAGCAAGAAGAAACACCTACCTTCTAATTTACCCCAGCAGGGTCAAGCAGGCTATCTCTCTCTCTCTCTCTCTTGCTAGAGACAAGTGCTTTACCAAGAAGAACAACAAGAAGCAAGCAGGACCTCTCTCTCTGACTCTCTTTCTATTGCTGGAGGCAAGTTGTCTAGCCGAGATGGACAGCAAGCAGGAAGAATCAGGACAGCCTCCTTAGTCACCCCTGCAGAGACAAGTAGGTCATCGCTCCCTCTGGGAACAGGCCGAATCTCTAACAGACTGCAAAATTGCCAAAGTCAGCTTTCCAGAGTTCTACCAAAATCACCTAACGGTCACAACTTACCACCATCTACACCTCACGGACAAGCCAAAGACTTAGTCATATATTCTTTTTAACTTTCATTTGGATTCTTAATTTTCTTCTCTGATCTGTCTGTGCGTTTTGCACCTTTTATTATTTTTTCTTGAGCTTTGGTGATTTATAAACTTATACCTTTCTTTGACTCAAGAAAATACATTTGGACTGGAAAGGGGAAAGAATTATAAACAAACCTTTGCTGCAACCAGCCAAGGGGGTTGGAAAAAAAAGGGGGGATTCAGCTCATTCCTCACCCAGTCGTAACACTCCTTCTGATCGTTTTGTCCGAGACTGGGAATGTAACATGGAAGGATTTGTAGACCTGAACTCTCCATTCTGCCTTTTGAATTTTTTTTTTAACAATTCATTCTTTACTGTTTTGTAGCAGCAAGCTACAAGTGACATGGAGTGCTCTACTGTATTAAAGATACTGTAATACTGCAAGTTATTGTTACACCTTGTAATCTCATTTGCTTCCTATAGGTTGATATACATTACACATATATGTATATATATATAAATAAATATATATGCATATTTTTATGATTCTTGACCAGCCCTCCAAGTTTTTGGTAAGTACCAGTTAGGGGCCAATAACGTGTTGTTTAAAGTCGACAAAGTTAGAGATTCAAAACACATGCTAATAGAAAAAAACCATAGATTCCATCGGTTTTGAACAAACAAAAATAAACTTTATTATACAAGGTCAGAAAGATAAAACAATTTTCAAGGGCCCATACTTCTGATCTCCGGGAGTCGTACCTGGGTGGGAAGTAGAGAGTACCTGAGATTACTGCTCTTGTGGTCCTGCTTTTTAATTTCCTTCCTAACTCCCTGAAATCTGTTTTCAGGACGTTGGGTAACGCTGGGGGAGGCCTCCTCTGGATTGCACAATAATTGACTGGGGAGTTCAAACTTGCATTGTGAAGTTATCCTGCACTGGGAACCATCCGACACTCTGATTTAAATTGCAGGAATAGTTGTCTTACAGGAATAATTACCCAGGAAAGGAAGGAAGAATGAAAACCACTTCTAACTCCTGGGTAACTATAGTATTGACATCCGCCACCCCGACCTCCTCACGGGACCCCCAACCATCCTACCCCCCTACATCCTGAGTACCACACCTCCCCACCTCCTGACTGCCTTTTTGACCTCCCGACTACCCCCAACTACACACCACCCACCCAACTAACCTCAATTCCCCCTGACTACCTCCCCATCCACCTCGATTACCCCACCCCAGCCCCCATGATTAACTCAGGGCCAACACACCCGCTGACCAATGAATCCCTCCAACCACCTAACCTCCTGACCATCCGACCACTACACTCAACCACTTGACACCCACCCTGGCCACCCCCAACCCCCTCCCCCCCCCGCCCCCAGTCTACCCCCCTGATCACTTGACCACCCCCCCACCCCGAACACCTGACACCCCCTCAACCATCCAACCCCCCTGACCCCCCAATCCCTGCCTGATCACCTCTGCTGGCAACCCAACCACACCACTGACCAACTAACCCTACCCCACTAAACACCCAATACAACTCTTCCAATGCCCCAGCCCCCACTGATCATCTGACCCCTCCCCCACTGACACCCACCCTCTCCTACTGACCACCCGACCTCCCCTGACCATCCTAGCCACCCCAACCATCCTACACACCCCCAACCATCCTAATCACCCCTGACCATCCGACTTTACCCTGGTCATCCTAGCTGCACCCCATTACACCCCAACCAAGCCTTACACACTTACATTCTCCCCGGCTTTTCAAAATGGCTGGACCTTTAAACTTACCTGCTTTACAGCAGCTCAGGCTCTAAAAAAGGGGGAGTGGCTTCCTTTTTTCCGACTCTCCTACACTCAACTGAGCGGATTTCTGGAGACTGTACTGCACTTTTCTTACCCGGCCTGAATCATAATGTCGGGCGAGAAAGGTGAGGCTGTATTTTAGCGTAATTAAATAAGGGCAAAATGGCAATCCAACTGTGAGTGCCACTCCATGGAAGTTATGGCCTAATATCTATCTTATACTCTAACACCCAGGGTAAATTTGAGGTACATGTGAATTAACAGGCAAACTGTGGTTGAACACACCACACTGCACAATAAATGGCAGATACGATCAAGATAGAGTCCACAGTTTTCTCAACAGCCCACCCAGAAAAAAGTAAACACTGTGCGTCAACCAATCCCACTGAAACTCTATCTCTGTCATGAGGGATTCCAGTTTTCACTTTCGAAGGTGTGACCTTGGAATTCTCTCCACAAGTCGCTCTAACTTGGCCCACCTCGCAGGGTTTCAATCTTGTCTCCCAAGATTCCACTCCCCTGGATTCCCGAATCTGTGCTCAAGCCCCAACTCCCAAGCACAGCTTCAGCTCTTCAGCTGTGCTGAGCTGAACACTACTTCTCTAAAGAGGTACCTTTGCCCCCAACAGCCCGCGGCCCGGAGTCACCAACCTTCTGTTGCTTCTTGGATTGATTGCCAGGACTTCTCCTGAGCTCTTCACTAAAAGTCTGCTAACCATGGCCTTATTCCTGTTTGGACCCTGTTTTCATGCTCCGCTCTTTTTAACTTTAACTCTTCCTGTCCCTATCCCCTGCCTGGGGCTCTTTGTTTGGGACCTCTCCATGTCCCCCGCCAGGGGTTCTTCTCTTCATTGGTGCTCCGCTCCCGTGTTACTGGTTTTTTTGTGCCATTGTGGCTGTAGAGGCCGATTCATGACTGGCAGGCCCTTCCACAGCTGACACAGATGAATAGCATTGGCCTGAGTTCAACTGATGTTTTTCCCTTCTGTTGAGCTCTCTTTTCCACCATCTGGTCATTTGTTTTGTCCTCTGCTTTTTCCATTCCCTTCCTGACTGCTTGTCTCCAGGCACTCCAGTCAGCAGCAAGCACTTCCCATTTATTGACTCCGATCTCCCGGTCAACTTGAATTCTTGCTTGCAGACATCCTCTTATCGCAGACATGAGTGACCTGTTGGTCTCGTGCTGATAGCAAGTTCGCCATAGAACGTGCCTTTGGGAATGTGACCATCATACATTCAGCTCATATGGAATCAATGGTATACTTCCATATTCGGCAATCTGTCTTGCCAGGAGATGCCCAGTATTCATCTGAGGTAGCGGAGGTGAAAGCTTTCAGCCCCTTTTCTTGGCTTACATAAATTATCTATGCCTCACTACTGTAAAGGAGGGTATTGACAACACAGTGAAGCTTTGATACACATGAATCTTTGTACTTTCAGTTACTTTGCTGTTGGTCCATACTCAGCTTCTCAACTTCGACATTACAGCTGCAGCCTTGGCAATCTTGGTGCTGATTTCAGTGTCAAGGGACAGGTTGCTGGTAATTATTTATCCAAGAAATGTGAAGCTGTTGATGATCCCCTCAGTCAGGGTTGTCAATGTTGATGGACAATGGAGTTTGTACATCCTGGCCCATATCTTTGGTCTTCCTGATGTTGATTGTCAGTCCAAACACCTTGCAGGCCCAGGAGAACTGATCCACAAGCCAATGCAAGTGAACTTCAGTATGGGATGCCAGTGCGGCATCATTAGCAAACAGCAACTCACAAGCTAGACATTATGCACTTTAGTCTTGGCATGCAGTCTTGCCAAGTTGAACAGCTTACCATTGGCTCTGGCATGCAGGGAGACAGACACCCTCATTTGAGTGACCAAAGCATACAATAACATCATGGAGGAAAAAGAGTTGGTATCAGAACACAGACCTGCTTTACCCCACTGCTGATCTTGAAAGCCTCCAATGATACTCTATTGTAACTGATGAAACTGCATGTTCTTCTGGAAGGAAGAAATTATGCCCAGAAGTCCAGACGGGTAGCCTATTTTCCGCAGCAGTAGTATAGCATAATGTGCTTTGTGAACCTTGCATGGACTTATCCAGTTAGCACTTACTCCAGCTCCACTGTGACATTTTCACAATCAGGCAGTCACGATACCATAGGGGTACCAGTAATTCAAGGTTAAAGTGTGTCAAAGAAACAGAATTAGATTCTTGTCAACGCAATGTCAAAACACTTCCTTGATATGCTGACATGAAGTTACGGTGAGATTTTCTGTGCATAATCCAATCTTCAAGATACTGGCACCCATATCTCTGGGATGAATATTTGAACAAACATGCTGGTACTTCAAACATTCCAGGACAAAATAGGAATTGCTTTTAAATCATAACAGGACAAGCACTGAATTGCAAAGTGAAGTCAGATTACAGCACTGCCACACAATGCACTTCCTAGCAGACCTCACACAGTAGCAGTACCCAGGGAATTAACAGACAGGATGTAAATCCACAGACAATTTGCATGAAATAAGGTGTGCAATTTTCATACTGAAGAACAAAGGCTGCATAATTAAACAACACAAACAGCTATCTGTACTGGGAGATTCAGTGTGAACCAGTCAATTAAAATCCACAAACACAGACCAAAGCATTCAAATTGACCCCCATAGCTTTAATTTGAATTTCCATTCACTGGTACAATTGGAGTCTATCATTGCTATTTGAAAAGACTTTAAGAGAGTTTGATTATGGCAATAAAATATTTTAAGGATTAAAATGTTCAAGTCTTCCTAAACTGATTGTTTAATGTCAAATTGTACATTTTGTGTACTGATCTCAATCTCACTCATCTTTATTATTTAAAGAGTTAAACCTAATTGTTGTGATTAAAGAATAAAGGGTAAAAGGATCAGACAAATTAATAATTTTCAGATTTAGATGAATGAAGATAAATGTAAAGAATAAATTGTAGTGAATCGGATTCAGAATAAAGTAGGAATGATTTGTAACAAAATAAAAATTCCCATTAACTATGAATCAGATTATCATTTTTTATACCATAGCATTCCAAACTAACTCAAGAATCAATTCAGAGCAATTTTAAAAATGACAGCAGTGTGCCCTGGACATTGCATCACTGAAATTATTTTGGCAAGTACATTGAGCTAGGTTGTACAGGATTGTGTTTTTCTTGTCCCACCTCATGAAGTTTAGGCCTAGAAATTACTATTTGCAATAATAGTGCAGAATACTTATTGCTAATTAGGTAAACAGCTCTGTTGTAACAGTGGGAAGAAGAATGTCAGAAGCTGGACATGTTAAGAGCTCGGACAATAATATAGTACAACTGTTCCTAGTTCTTGTATGCCATTTAAGGTTGTAAAAAGAATTGTAATACAAATTAGTAAATAATATTGACTCACGTGATCCAAATTAATTCTGGAATAGGTGCTCTACTTAATTCCATATTTGTCATCAGCAGCATGAATGGAAGCTGACATTTTCCACTGCTAGTCCAACATAGTCTTTAGAGGCAAGTTGGATATTAAAAAGAGATGGGCTTGCTATCCATCCGCCAATGCCACTGGTGGAAAGCCTGATTTTGGTGATCAGGACTCAATCAAATAAAATTGAGGAGCTGCCAAAATGAAACAAACATGTGCTGACAAGGAACTTGCCAATCATAAAAGGTGGGTTGCCCTGTTACAAGTTATTAAAGGCCCAACTGTCAGCGATTTTTCATGGCCCGTTTAACCTTACAGTTGGTGGATGGGCCAATCGGCCAAGTGGGCTTTACATTTTTGATGAAACCTCATCCACAGGTGCAATTAAATCTCCGTTAGGATTTAAAATTAAAATAAATATCTGGGGACTTTTTTTTAATAAGTTCTGCTTTCAGGTGCTTGATTGTGCTGCCTAGACATTTCTTTGCAGCATTTTTGGGCTTTCTTTTATTATCTGGAGGTCGGCAGCTCCCTGAGGTGTCTATCTGCCTTCAGGGAGCTCAGTGGAAGCGCTCATCAGCACCCACAGAGTCGTCAGCACCCACATTATTCCTGCCACCCCCCCCCCCCCCCCCCCCCACCCCCCCACCCCCCCACACCCACCAGCAATGCTCCAGGTACATTTCACACAGGCTGGCCATTAATTGACCAGCCAGCGTAAGATCGCGGCCGGGGGCTGATCGCAGGCGGAAGCGCATTTAGCATCTGCTTCCGGGCCCACCGATCGCACGCGCCCCAACGAGGGAAAAATTCAGGCCAGTGTGGTGGAGGACATGCAATTTTCCCTCCCTTTTCTCTCCTTCACACATTGGAATTCTTGAGATCAACCAAGCTCGTTTATCCAAAAGATTAGCTCTACTTCATATCTTAGTGTCCTGTACTGTGCAAACTCTGACTCTCGCGCTGCATGTGAAAAGCATCCACATTAACTCATGATAAGCATGTCTCTCAGAAACATTACAATGCTTGTGAAACACTGGCCACATATCTGTTCTCGCTAACTGGACCAAAAACTCCTCTGTGGAGCCATGTTGGTGCTGAGACTTTAAAGGTAGAATTCATGAATGGGCCAGCAGAAAGTGGGTCAATATTTATGCAGCCTGGAAAAGCTTTCATGCTCAACAAAAATCATTAAAAAAAAAGTTACTTCCATGTTCTCCAAGCATCTCCAGACAAGCTGCTGGTATGGCTTCTCGATATTCACTTCCACTGAGTGAGACTTGGAGCTCCTTCTCCATCCAGTGGAAGCCCAAAATAGCATTAAGTTCCTAAAATATGTCATAAGATCTTGATTTAAATATATGACTGAGGCACCTACACTTTCCCATTAGGACCATTGGCTATCTAAATTGAGACTTACCCAAAAATTGCAATGGGTGCATCTTGGCAAAAACAGTGGTAAGTTTTATTAAGAGTTTTCATCTTATCCCTGCCCTCTTCTCTCTCTGAAAAATGGGAGTAGACGAGAGAGTGAAACTCACCTCCCGCATTCTTTGGATGTCATTGTCAATGTGGTCCTACCACTAGTTGGTGAGGAACCACCAAAGGAATCACCACATACCCTAACTCAGTGAAGACTGGGGTCAAACAATGTTGTATCATGGCACCAACCCTCTTCATCTTTCTTGCTGCAATGCTGCAACTTACCTTCAGCAAGTTACCCCCAGACGTGGAGATAATTTACAGAACAGACGGGCGACGGTTCAACCTATGCCACCTTCAACCCAAAACCAAAATCAATCCAACTTCAGTCATTGAGTTCAAGTGTGCAATATGATGCCTGTGTGCATGCTCACTCAGAAACTGAACTCAAGGTCATTGTTGGCTCCTTCTATGAAGCATATGAGAAAATGGGCCTTTCAGTAAACACCCAGAAAATGAAGGCGTAAGGAAGAATGGCAGTTCATATAGTGGGTGGTAACTTGGCCCAAAATGATGAAAAGCTCTGACCCAAGTAAATAGCTGATGCCAACTGCAGAATTTAATAGAATTTTCCATCATGTTACCTCATGATTGGCCGCCCTTTACAAGATGGCTGATATTATTTTTTCCCAGTACCATTACAACCCAGCATTCCCAAGAGCTTGGTTACCTCATTACAGGCTGGCCATTGCAACAAAATCATCAGCAGCTCAAGAAATTTGCGAAACAACAAGAACTGTAACAAGTAGTTTGTATGTCCGTACCCAAACATGTTAAACCTGAGAATGTATATAGAAAATATTATCCCTAATTTAACCTCTAAGAACTTGTGTGTATTAATGAGGTGGATTTGCGCACCAGAAGCTGATGTATCATTTTACTCAATAAAACGGAAAATGATGCCTAGAATTTTGTCTCTTTGGTGTTCAACTTCTAATTTCCTGATACTTTTTCTTAATGAAGCCCATGAAAATGTATCATATGAAAACATCCTGTGCTGTTCTCTTGTTCTAGTTATCCTGATGGAAGGCAGGCTGCGCCAGGAAGAATAACCCCATACCCGTCCCCTCCCCCCCCACCCAGTGCACCAAATAAGTGGTCAATTAGTACGAATCAAAAGGTAGGTTTCTTGTAAGAAAAATTTAATCAGTCAGAAAATATTTTGCTGGAAATTATACTTTCACTTGAATGGATGCATAGATGTTTTAACTTCTGTGAGCCTAGAAAGAAATTATCAAACAGCTGTATCATGCAACTCCTTAAAGATGGCCTTTTGTACTTTCCCTTTAACATGTGACAAAGACATTAGCCTCAGATTTGGTCTCCCTGGAGCGATTTAATCAAACAGGGAAGATTTTATTGTTATGAACAATCATTAAATTTATTGTACGCAAGCTGCAGTTATCTGTTTGCAAAAAGCTGCTTTACTGAGGGGGAATCAAGCATTTGCCAATCCCTTTATTTCCTTGCTGTTTTACAGACGTAAGGCAACACAAGAAGAAAAAATAATGCATGTTTTACAGCTGATAGTTTTACAATTACAGTGGATCAACAAAAGGGCACTGTCACGTCAAGCCGCAAACGTGCTGAATGGTTGGCACCTTTATGATTTTATAATAATGGGTTTGAGGCTCGAAGAAGCATTCTCATATTGTAATGCCTTATAATGCCTTATCATTGTACCATTAGTAAATGCCAGTAAAACATTTAACAGTGATCAGAAAGACAATAATCATTTTTTATTTGGCACAGCTATCTTCTTTTTGTTCATATACAGCAGGGGTTTCCCTTATAGATAGTGCCAAATTTTGAAGTGCAGGAGCTCTAAGAAAATGTATTGGCCATATTATTTCTAAATCTACTATTATGTTGTTTTCCTATTTATCAATGATTTGAGTCCCCAAATGTCAGTAAGACGTTTTTAAGTGAAAAATGTCAGTTCTGGTAGGCATTTTATTTTGAACCATGTGGTATTTTGAATCATGAGTCTTTAGCATAGCTAGAATTTAATTATGCTACAGTTTAATTATTTCATTCAAGCCTATTAAAACATGAATTACAGAAAACTTTACTTACAGTATATGGAACAAAACTGAGTAAATAGAGTTAAGATACAGATCAGCTATAATTTAACTGATATAAAAACAAAAAAACTGTGGATGCTGGAAATCCAAAACAAAAACAGAATTACCTGGAAAAACTCAGCAGATCTGGCAGCATCGGCGGAGAAGAAAAGAGTTGACGTTTCGAGTCCTCATGACCCTTCGACAGAACTTGCGTTCGAGTCCAAGAAAGAGTTGAAATATAAGCTGTCAACTCTTTTCTTCTCCGCCGATGCTGCCAGACCTGCTGAGGTTTTCCAGGTAATTCTGTTTTTGTTTTATAATTTAACTGAATGACAGAACAAGCTCAAGGGGCTGAATGGCCTACTCTTGTTCCTGTGTTCCTATCTAGATATCAGTGAATGGGGATTGGCACATGTGCAAGCATTCATGCATCAAGTCCTTTCTCTAGTCAATTCGAACCTGCTTATATTTCAACTCTTTCTTGGACTCGAACGCAAGTTCTGTTGAAGGGTCATGAGGACTCGAAACGTCAACTCTTTTCTTCTCCGCCGATGCTGCCAGACCTGCTGAGTTTTTCCAGGTAATTCTGTTTTTGTTTTATAATTTAACTGAATGACAGAACAAGCTCAAGGGGCTGAATGGCCTACTCTTGTTTCTGTGTTCCTATCTAGATATCAGTGAATGGGGATTGGCACATGTGCAAGCATTCATGCATCAAGTCCTTTCTCTAGTCAATTCGAACCAGTCCAGATCTCAAAGAACTATTAGTCAACTAAATTAACGGCTCGTATTGTATCTCTCCGATTTTGTACAGCATTCGAGGTTAAATGTTGTCAGGTCCAGCAACCTGATCAACCTTCAGTGCCTGAATCCAAGCAAGGCCATTTATGCATTTACACTTAAGGAGTCAATATCTAAAGCATTTGTACCTACCTCGTATCTCATCTTCAGCAGTGAAAATGAAGACAAAATATATATTTGGCATTTCAGCCATATCCTGCTCCTCAATCCTAACCACCATGCCCAATCTTTCAAAGGGCCTGTATGACTTCCTGGCCCCTAACAGAACTTATGAAGTTTACCATGGGAACACCACCTGATCAGTTGCTTTTGTCCAATGCATTTTTGGCATTCAATTGTGGCTTTAGTTAACTTCAGCTGTATCTGAAACCCATACATGCAATCTTGTTATCGTTTTATACTTTGTGAAATATTTACTTTTGAGCCTACTTTCCCTGTGTACCTTCATTAAAGACAGAAGTTTCCTGTTGGCGCATGGGGTGGGCCCTGCACGCCTGCACATAAAATGACGCATGGTGATGTCGGGCGGACGCCATTGCGATATTTCGATGGGCGGGCGTGCAATGATCTCCGATGCCCGCCCTCCATTAATTAACCGGCCATTTAAGGCCCTGGAGGCACCAATCGACGGCGATTTTTCAGCACCCGTGCAATCTTTGGGTCAGCGCACGGGCGCACTGGGCAGGTGGGTAGGACACATTTGTACAAACCTCATCCACGGGTGGGATAAGAGGGCTCAGTGGGGTCGCGAGTGTGCTCTGTCAAATATTGTTTTTTCAAAGTTACCGATACTTGCCTGTGCGGTCTGCAATACTTCAAAACGCAGACCAGCTGCTTGGTCTGGACTCTCAACCTTCAGGTCAGCACTCTGCAGCGAGGAATCTTTTTTGGGCCTGTGGGTTTCAGGAAGCCTTCCCTTAGCCTGGGAATGGGAGCTGAACTCTCCACTGAAGGCACCTCCTCTGAGGAGGAAGGGAGGGCTAGAAGGGGGAGGTAAGCCAGGAGTGCACATTCAGCCTCCAGGGGAGCCACCTTTGGGAGGACAGGCGCAGGTGCAAGAGGCGCAGGGCCAAGAGATAGTCCAAGGTGGAAGGGACTGCAGAAGACGCCACTATCCTGCTGTCAGGGTTTACAGGCGGCAAAGCAGCTACCTCAATATGTCTGAGGTGCAGTGCCGAAGGAGGCTCCTTCAAGGGAGACAGTCAACTATATCTGTCAGATGATTGGGTCTGAGATCTCCACTAACTGTTTGGGTGGACGTTCCATGCCAGTGGCTCTTAAGGTCATAGCTGCCCTCAACTTCTATGCCTCTGGCTCCTTCCAGGGGTCGGTGGGTGATCTTTGCAGTGTCTCCCAATCAGCTGTCCACACTTGTGTCAAGCTCTGTTCAGGTGTGCATTGACCTTCATCCACTACCATTGAGACCAGATAAGCCAGACACAGCGAGCCAGAGGCTTCATGGCTATTGCTGGCTTCCCCTGCATCTGGGGTGCAATAGACTGTACACATGTGGCCATCAATGAGCCAGCAGGTGAGCCCGGTGCCTTCGTCAACAGGAAGGGCTTCCACTCCATGAATGTGCAGATAGTGTGTGACCACAGGATGCTGATTCTACAAGTCTGTGCAAGGTACCCAGGTAGCTCCTACGATGCCTACATGCTCAGGCATCGCAGGTGCCGGGGCTCTTCAGTGCTCCAGCCCAGCTGGATGGATGGCTGCTGGGTGACAAGGGCTATCCCACAGAAGGTGGCTCATGGCGCCCCCTCCGCCATGCAATATCAGAAGCTGAGCAGCGGTACAATAGGCCACGCCTCCACAAGGGCTGTGGTGGAGGGAGCCATTGGTCTTCTCAAGATACACTTCCAATGCCTGGACCACTCAGGGGGGACACTCCAGTACCCCCCAGATCGTGTGCCGCTGATAGTGGTTGCATGCTGCGCTCTCCACAATCTTGTGCTGGAAAGGGGGGATGCTGTGGACGATGAAGACGTCAATGCTGTGGCTGTGGCTGCACACGATGAGTCCAGCAGTGAGTCCGAGGATGAGTATGCATAGGGAAATGCTGAGGGGGTAGATGCTGACCCGGGTATAGTCCAGGGAGGCAGGAACACCCAGGAGGCTTTAATCCAATGAACCTTCAGCTAGCGTGCCAAATATGGACCTCCAGGACAAGCCTGGGCTGTAGGCTCGATACCTAAGTGCAAAATCTGCCTGGTTAGGAACATTAACCAAGGGACTTGTTAATAAAGCTGAATGTCCCACAAATCACTCATAACATTTTTGGAAACCATCCACCTACAGAAGAAGAGATACCCTCAGCCACCATGAATTTAATATTACAACCAAAGAAACTTAAGGAAACAAAATTACAAAGGTGTTAAAAATCACACCAACTCACAAAGGCCTCAATGTGGGCCAACACAAAAGCGCCAATGATAAACCTGTGGTGTGCCTAAGGTGCCTTATGTTTACATTTTCAGGTGCTATGTGGTGCTGACCCCTCGCTGGGAGTGACATCTGAGACAGTCTGCTGACTCTGCTGTCCTGTTGACCTCAATGACCTTGGCGGTCGTCCTCTGGCCAGTGGAGCCTGTGCTGGCCCCGCCTGGGAGGGAGCTGCCAGTTCCACAGCTGACATCTCCCCAGTTGTCTTAGCCTCACTGGATGCAACGGTCACTGTCGGTGGGGCGGAGGAGCTGCGGCCCTCATCTGAAGTGCCCTGAGAGGAACCCACAGAGACGACAGGCAGCTGCTGTGTTGACGTGAGGTCGCTTCAGACCTCCCTGCTCATCGTGGATGGATGGGCACCGAGCTGGGAAACTTGGTGCCCAGACCATCTCCCATATTGGCACTGACCAGCTGAGGTCCATGCCGATGTGAGGGCTTGCTGGTCTGAGCGCATCCCCAGGAAGCCCTGATTAGTCTCCTGGAGGAGCCGCTCCACGAGAATCGCCACTCTCTCTATGGAGGACGCATGGTACTTGGCCATGAGGCTCATTGCTTCGGCAATAGTCCGTGCAGACTCCTCCACCAAGCATTGCTTCATGTGTCTCCACCAGATGCTCCCGCACACCCAGCCGCATTTCCTGCATTTGCTGCATCGCAGACAACTCCAGAGGCACATCATCAGCCACCGACTGAGCATGTGCCTGGTCCCCTGCAATCCTCCGACTGCTGGCACCATGAGCACTCTCTGTCACTGCCAGCTCCTCCAGAGACTGTGAAGTGCCCCCAACGCTGTGCCCCAGGACACTAGCCGATGTTCTAATTCCCACCAAGGTGCTGGTATCTGTGCTGGTGCCTGCCTGGCAGAGATGGTGTGACACTGGTGAGACTTCAGGGCTCTCAGGTTTGAGAGCAGGACTCTGCTGCTCCTTCTCCCGGCCCTGCTCCACTGATGCTGAAAGGAAACTCAAGGACATTGGATCAGTTAACGTGGAGACAATGTGAATGTGCATCCCTGTCCCTGGATCATTATGCGCTCATCCTTCCATAAACAATGGTCAAGCCATGTTGCAAACTTCAATCACTGAACATTCAGCACTGCCATCGCTATTGGGAGAACAATGGTGACCTCAGTGCTGGGCAAACATACCTGCCTGTGGCACCCCAGCCTCACTGACACTCGTGGACCTATGCGCATGGTGCCTCTCCAAATCTAGGCCTCCTGCTCGAAGTGGCTGAGAATCGCCAACTGTGCCAGGGCACTGCCAGTTCTCACCCGCTCGGCGGCATTATGTGCATTCTTCTCCTGAAAAGGAACTAGTGCTACTTGTACCTGGACTCTCTTCCCGGACGGCCCACCCCAACCAGAGTGGGACATTGCAGGGCTCCAGTGTCATCTCACCCCCCTGCTGCCGAACACATACAAAGATGCTAGGCCTGTCCGCCGCCACCACCCCCATCCCCTTGGCCAAATGCTGCCTGCATCACATTAGGCACCTCATGGTCTAACCTTCCATAGCAAGGAGGCTCAAGCACGTGGAGTGCAGAGGACAGCAGATTGATTGGTGCCACGCCACCTTGAAACTCCCCTCCCAGCATGTCATCACCCTGACTTTGACATGTCCGGGAGTTCCAGCACTGCGCCTGGGTGCAGGTCCTCTAGGTTGCCCCCAAAACAGTAACGTGGGTCTCAGTGTACCACTTGCTGCAGGGGCAGAACTCATCTCTTCACCACCCTCTCAGGGTGACCTTGGCATGGGCAATATCTGCTGGCCCACCCATCAAAGGATACATGCCATCAATGATTCAATGAGTCACTACACTCAGACTCGGTGTGGGTGGGGGAGGGGGGTGGGGCGGTGGGGGGTGGGGTCAGCACCATGGTGGGGGAGGGGGGTGGGGAAAGCCTACCTGCTGGGTTAAGTGACCAATGCCAACATGGTACTCACCCTTCCAGGGCGTAACAGGTCGTTGAACCGCTTATGACACTGGATCCAGCTGCGTCGCACTGCGTAACGGGAGCTTACAATCTCCGCCACCTCCTCCCTGGCAGGTTTGGTCATGTGGGGGGAGGGGGGCATCCTCCTCCCGTCCTGGGGTACGAGGACCTCCCACCGTGCTGCCACCTCCTCGAGGAGGAGAGCAAGGCAATAGTCAGAAAAACAAGGAACACATTGCCCCCCTGCCTTACCCTCCTGCCTGGCCTGCTCACCAGCAGTGCTCTGGGGAGCCCTTCCACTGGCCGTGATTCGCAGCTTTTGAAAGGCTGCAGCAGCTTTTTAAAACAGGCCGGCAGGTCCCCATTGGACCCGGCGATCATTGCAGTCCCACCGCCGCCCGCCCACTCCCGCTGTCCTCGGGAGCCGCGATTCATGCTGAGCGGGCCTTAATTGGCCCGTCTGTGTAAAATGGGGGCACAGATCCGATCGCGGGCAGCTTTCGGGTCCATGCCCGCTCCGCCCGCCTGACAGGTAGAAAATTCTGCCCTAAGTCATTTAGATTTCAGCTTAGCATATACTTTCCTATTTATGAAAAGGACATAAGATTTTTTGACAATATACATAAATTACCTTATTTTTCTTCCCTATTACTTATTTCCAACAACCGGCAGGCCCCAGACTCCTTTCCTGAAACCTTTCCTCATACCTGAAAATTGAGCCCTTTAATATAGCAGGTACCAAGTTGTCTGCAGTAGGAATTTTTGTAACCAATTAAATCTGACGATATGATGACCATTGATATGAATTGAGGCGTCGCTCGGACATGGAATATTCCCACCAGAAACAGTGGCAGGAATAGAACCCGTCATAAGTTTCATATAGAAATTAAAAAAACGGAGGAGTATGGGGAATAAGACGGTGTGGATAGTTCATCCTGGGAATTGTGCAGTTACATTGATGGGCCAAGTGGCTTCCTTCTGTGCTGTGAAATTCTACCATTCCCAAATGGAAACCGGATACCATGTCAGGAGTACTTGCTACTGATTAAATCCATTACTTTCCAACATGTTGGGTAAGGAAGAAATTCTTGCAGCATCTACAACTATCTTTTCCCTGGCATCCTATCTATTGAATAAGATGACTCACCCTCATTTCTGACCAATTAGCATAATTTAACCTTTTCATTTTAGGTGTTGTGGGGTTGTGCTTCAAATAGGATAAATGAAGTGATTGACAAAACTCCTGGGGTCTAAAGCAACCCCTATATCCCGAGAGAATTTGGCTTTACGTGACCCAAGTCTTGATCCTTATAAAATATTTATCAGGATGGGAAGCCTAAAGAAATCACAGCCCTGGTGCTGAGATTCTATAATAGAGGGCCATTGCCTGAGTTGCTCCTGTTTATGATAACACAAAGGAAGAAAGGGCATTAATCAAAAAGCAGAATTCATTGTTCTTGTTGAGGGAATGTCGGCTTGAAGTGGACTGATTTGGCCTAGTCTCAGTGCCAGGGTGAGGGATGCACCTATAGAATGCGCTTTTCTCTCCCAATGAGCTGGTGGTGCACTCCTCTATGCCACATCCTACTGCAATGGCAGCTAGCCCTTCAACACTTCCAGTAGCCAACTACATCAAAATGCCAGGTGGTGCCTCTGTAGGTGGATACTGCTGTCAGGATCGGCTCACACCTGAAGGAGCGGGCCCGTTTCTTGGATACAAATGGGTTTCTCACACACACACACAAACACACAGCAGTCACCCTCTTCCTCCCCTACCCAGGCCCCCTCCCAACTGCAAACCCCGCCCTACCCCCCACCACCTCCCACCAACCTGGGGCTCCTCTCTGCAGTGTCTCACTGCCAGGCCTCGCAGCCAGCCTCTCCTCCCTGGGATGCCAGAACTCTGCCCCCTGAGCCCTACTTGGATGTGCCAGAATGGCACTCCGGTGCACTCTGGCAGTACTTCACCATTGCTTATGGAGCTTGTGTCAGTCATGGCTCCATTGGTAGCATTCTTGACTCTGAATCAGAATGCTATAGGTTCGAGTCCCAATCCAGGATTTGAGTGTAAAAATCAAGGCTGATACTTGAGTGTGGTATTGCAGGAGTGCAGCACTGTCACATTAAACTGAAGTCTTGCTTGTCCTCCCAAGTGGACATAAACAATCCCACAGGCTGGATTTTCAATGAGCGATCAGGAACCATAAATGGGGGCTAATTCCAGGTCCCGATCCCTCCCACACCCCACCATAGTGTGCTTTATGCACGGCCACCGCAATCTTCAATACTCCAACCAATTAAAGGTCAGGGAGTAGGCTTGCCATCCAATCAGGGATGTCGGGTTAGTTCCCGATGCTGGAGGGCCAATGAGAGACTTTCCAATACTCGGTGATCGGGAGCCCCACTAGCTGAGTGTGGGGACTGCGAGGGACAAGTGAAAGTAAATTGTTTTTACTCTTTAAAAAGCCGCAGTTACCTAGTCATGATCCTGGAAAGGCAGCCCTCCAAGGACAGCCAACGGCTGCAGCTGAGGCCCAACGACCATTACGGGTCCTGGTACAGGTGTCCCTTATTTGATCGTTCATGCTCCCCGACCACATTGCCAACATGGACTGTCCACATTTTGGAAATTCCAGTTAGTGCGAGAACGGAGCCGTAATTTACAATAATTGATCTCAGTTGATTGCCTGCCACACCCTGTTGGGAAGCCAATACTTCATTGAAAATGGCTCAGGATCTGGATCTTGGTGGCAAACTGGCACAGAATCCAGCCATGCCAGTTCCCAAGCCTGACCCATTTAAAAATCCAGCCCCATGGCACTATCTCAAAGAAAATTAGGGAGTTGTCCTGGCCAATACTGATCCCTCAATCGCCATCACAAAAACCGATTATCTGGTCATCAACACATTGTTGTTTCTGGGAGCTTGCTGTTTAAAATGGCTGCTGTGTTTCCTACATAACAACAGTGGCTACATTTCAGAAAAAGAGCTTCATTGGAGGTGAAGGTATTTTGAGCTATCCAGTGATTGTGAAAGGTGCTGTATAAAGGCCAGTCTTTCTACAGAATTTATGAATTATTTAGTTCAGATGAATTTGTTGAAGCACCTGCGAAAGCTTCTACGAATATCTCAAAATATTCTTAAATTATAAAGTCATGATAATTAATCCTTCCTGCTAATAGCCCCAAAGCAAGCTTCTGCTTTTATTACAAGCCTGAGTAGTTTGTGGAGACCTATCCATACCTAACAAATGTGACACAATTAAAATGAAGTTTCAGGTCTGTCTCTTCACAAGCTTCCTTAAAAATAAAGGGTGGGGTTTCACATTCCCGCCGAAGTCAATGGAGTTTAGAATGGCTCGTCTCATTTTACAGCCCTGACCTTGTTGCAACAGGGCCATAAAATTCCGGCCAAGATCACTGAATTCCTTTGTCAGTAATGTGGTTCCCATGACTACTTCCACCTACTTCCCAAGGTAGACATGACAGTAACTGCAATTAAGCTATTAGTAATTTTAACCAAAGATGTTAATTTATATATAAAGCTTCCATCAATAAATACAGCTACTGACATGCTACCTACACTTCCAGCAAACTCAAACATTGCAATGATGAACCTTATGAAAGGCATGAAGATGTATTTCTTATCCATTCGTTAAAGGGATAAGATGGCCACCAAAAAACCTAGAGCAAATAAAACACAGCCACGTGTCGTGAAATTTAGCAGTGGGATCACTAACAAAATAATTGAAGAAATGAGGGACTGTGGTCCCGATCAGAGCTGGTGACATTCTCAGAAAGCTTGCATCTTCTCCCTGCTGTTTATTAATTGGGTTCTTCTTATGTGTCATTTCCTTCAGCTGGCAGAACAAATTTAATCCCTGACTGAGAGGTAATTGATGCAGGAGGGCCAGCACTTATTGGCGAAATAAAATGGCCCTGGTATTCCTGGGGCATCTTCTATCATGGCACAAGAGCAGAACCCTTAAGTGTACCAGCCTAAACCAGAAATCTCACCTCAAATCTTGGGAATGGGGCATTTTGCAGGACCAGGCCAGGTGCTTGTGAACAGCACGCAACTAGAACCACCAGCCAGAATATTGGAACAGCACCATGTTGCCTCCAATGGAAAAGAAGAGACCTGGCAAGGCCCCAGAGAAAATCCTCCCTCCGAATCTTATGCTGCCATGATCAATTACCTTTCTGTAATAAAAATTTTGCCAGCCTCAACAGGCCTCACACCAGTCCCAATTTTTACTGAGGTTGCAAAGGACATGAAGGGTGGAATTTCTCCAGACAAGGCCCTTGATATAAGAGGGGCGAGGTGGGGCTGGGTGCAGAAGAAATACCTGCACACTCCCAACCCCACCCCAACTGGACTCTAAGGGGACCAAGAAAACAAGGATAAATTCAGCCAGAATCAGATTCCATCACAACTTCCCTGCCCTGTCTGACCCCAACAATCTTTGGGCCAAAGTCTCAAGAAATTTATGGGCGAACTCATTGACTAGGATCCAGCATGTAACTCCCTCCTGGGTATTTGCTATTCTAGAGAGAAACCACCTGAATTCCTTGATTAGATTATTGCCTGTAACTCACTCCCAGAAATCCTTGGAACCAGTCCCCACAGCACCATACTATAGAATCAATGTCTTTTAGAAGAGGAAATGATAAAACTGATAATTCCATTTCTTTTCCACAGATATAGCTCCAGCTTCATCTTTTGTCAATGTGGGGATTACAATCAAGTCTGTAATGGTTGTGGGAAAGGTTGGATCTGTAAAATGGGAGGACTCATTGCTTTCGACCAAGGATTATAGTCTGACCCTAAACTGCCATTGGATCACCGCAAGGGGAAGTCCTTCAGTGTGCATTCATCTGGGAATCTTCATTTGTTGGATCCTTTCTGTTAACCAGCAGCTAGGAGCCATGGGGTTCTGTTCAGGTGAAATCGGCTCGTGTAGGGTATAAGCAGCTTCGAAGACCTGTTGTGCTGAATGACCTGCTTCTGTGTAATTGGTGGAACTAAAAGTATTTGATCACAGTACAGGCTAGTTGAATAAAAAGGTATGAATTAAAATGAGGGATGTCAGTGCTGGAAATGGGACACTTTCACTGTTGTACCACCATTTCAGCATTGGAATTGTTGAGATCTCAGGCAATGGAAAGCATGGGTTAGCTATTTTGCTCCAACAGTGAGTCTTCATCGCAACTTCTCAACCTACAGCACCAGTGTAAAAATATCCTCTTTTCACATTTGCCATGTTTAAGTCCACTCTAAGTGAGGTTACCAAACTTTGGGCCAACTATTGCTAATTTAGGGACAGAAAATGCTGGAAATGCTCCACAGGTCAGACAGCATCTGAGAAGAGAGAAACAAAGTTAATATCTCAAGTTGATAGCCTTTCATCAGAATTGGAAAAACTTAGAAGCATGCGTAACAGGCTGTGAGCACATACAGAGGCAGGGAAAGGAGGCAAGGGGAGGAAAGAACAAAACCAAAGCTTGTGATAGGTGGAGGACGGAGCTTAAATTGCAAAATGTATGGTGGTGCAGGGCAAAAGGAAATGGAAATAGGACAAGTAAAGAAACAAAAAATAGGGCCAGGAGAAAGGAAAAGGGACCCCAAAACATGGAGAGAAGAAGCTACAGAAAAGCACAAGTACACAGAGAGGGGGAGGTAAAGAGAAATAAAGAGCTGACATGATATTCAGTCACACAGTGGTAGGCACAGGAAAACAGATATACATATGGCAGAGAGAAAACATGTACATTAAGGGTTAGAAAGGAGTGCACATATACAGGTTGCATATAGAGCAAAGGAAAAGAACAATATATACAGAGGTGCCTTAATTTTACCCTTGGCGGGCATGTGCAATTGGCAGGCCCAGGACCGGTTGGGAAACGAGCCCCCGCCTGCGATCAGCCCCTGACCGCGACTTCACACTGGCTGGCCAATTAAGGGCCTGTTGGGCACCGGGTCCAATGGCAGCTTGCCGGTGGTTAAAAATGGCAAAGGCAGCTCCTTGAAGGCTACCAGGGAAGAACATATCTTCTTCCTGCTGAAGACCGAAGCTATGGCCTCAACTGCATCTGGAAACACCAGGCGGAAGAGCAGGTCGGGTGGGCACTCGGCCAAGTTTTCGGACAAGTGCCTTGTGGTCCTCCTGGAGGAGGTGGCTGCCAGGAGGCACACCCTTGTTCCCAGAGATGGAAGGAGGAGGCCACCACACCAGACAAAAAGGCCTTGAGAGGAGGTGGCAGCCCAGGTCAGTAGCCATGTCATTGTGCTAAACACATGGGTACCATGCCACAAAAGGTTCAATGACCTGCTGTGCCCAGAAAGGGTGAGTATCTTGTTGGCATGGATCAGTGTGGTGAAGTGTTAAGGTCTGGCCGTTCCCCCCACCGCCCCCACCCTGTGGGGAACTCAGGGGTTTTAGAGTCTGAGTGCCAGCTGTCAATGACGCCGGAGCTGGCCAAGGGGATGAGCCCTGGCTGCTTGGATTGAGGGCCTTGCAGCTCGAGGGCCACAATTCAGATGTGCCCTGCAAGGTGTTCCTCAGGTGGGGTTGGCCAGGCTGCAATGGTGCTGCAGGTAGAGAGTGGACTAATCAATGCTCCTCTGTCCTTTCAGGAGAGGATGAGCCATAACAACATTGAGGGGTCACGGACAGGCAGAGGCCCCCCAAACCTCCCAACACTGAGCAGATTTGAGCAGGGTGCTTTAGAGCTGGAGAGGCACCACACACCTCAATCAGCCATTCATGGAAAGGCTGCAGTGTCAGATGAAGGTAAGAGTTCAGTGCGCAGAGGTGAGAGTTTTGGATGGTGCAAACATTCTTGTGTCATCTCTTCATTGATGTGAGCCTCAAAACTGGAGTCCCCATTGATCACTGAAAGATGATAGCACCATATGCAGATCTCCATTGTCTCACCAGGGTGCCTGGCATGCACAGTGATAATGCAATGACTTAAACTAAAGACATTTCATTGTTCTCCTTTAGATTCACCAGCAGGCACTCGTTCACAGGGCCCCGAAGGGCCACTCCTGAAGCCAGAGGACCACCAGGCTTCAGGTGCACCTGCACCACGCCTGCTTTCTGAAGCAGGTACCAGCGCAAATACCAGCACATCGGTGAGCGTTAGAACCTTGGCTAGTATCTTGGTGCACATTATTGAGGGCACTTCACACTCACTTGAGGTGCAGGCGGAGGCAGAGAGTGCCCAGGGTGCCGGCATTTGGAGAACTGCTGGAGACCAGGACAATGCTGAGTTAAAGACAGATGATGAGCCTCGAGTTGTCCATTAGGTGGCAGATGCTGGATGTTCAGCGGGATGTGCAGGAGGATCTGGCTGAGATCCACAAGGGTATGCGTGCCATGGTCTCTGTTTTGGAGGAGTCCATGAGGAGCATAAGCACTGCGTTGACCCTCATGGCTGAGCACACTGCTTCCTCCATTGAGCGAGTGGCAACTCTCATGGAGAGGCTGTTCCAGGGATAGGATCAGGGGTTCCTGAGGTTGCACTCGCACCTGCATTCCCTTACACAGGCAATGATCTCAGATGGTCAGTGGCAGTGTTGGAGATGGATGAGGCACCCAGTATCCCAGCTAGGTACCCATCCATCAATGGCAAGCAGGAAGTTCCAAAGCAACCTCACATTGGCACACTAGCTGCTTGTTGTCTCTGCAGGATCCTCTCAGGGTGCTCTGGATGACGGCAACAGCTCCTCCACCCCTCTGCCAGTAACCGCTGCATCTGATGAGGCCGCAATGACTGGGGAGGGGCCAGCACAGGCTCCACTGGCCAGAGGACGACCGCCAAGGTCATCAAGGCCAACAAGATACCAGAGTCAGCAGGCAGCCTCCAATGCTGCTGCCAGTAGGGAGGGGCACCAAGACGTAGCGCTCATAAAATTAAGTTTAAGGCATCATGAGCACAAGAGGGACCATTCATGGGTGGTCTTCTGTTCTATAATGTTTTGTCCATGTTTACTGGTGTGGAACTGAGCACCAGAGGAGGCTATGTTAATTTGCTTGGATTGTGAAAATTATATAAATTTTGTTTTGGCATAATGACCTGAGTATGCTTCACCTTTTTATTTTTTTGGTGCAGGGTATGCCAGTATCTAATGCTGGACGTGAGTGGCTCTAAACATTATTGCACAGGCACTGAGCAGACTTTGGGTTCAAATGAAAGGATAATTTCAAACTTCCTGGATGGAGGCAGCAGCCCTAGCTTGAGGTGGAAGCAGATCTTTGGCAGCCTAGGCGAAGGAGCGTTGGATCAAGGCATCCCTACCTCCCTGAAAGATACAGAGATCCACCTCCCTGCCCCCAGTGTTCTCCTCACTGTGCTCCACTTCTGACTCACTACTGGATTCATCCTCTGTGGCCTGTGAAGCTGCCTCAAGATCCTCTTCCTTCAGTCGGTCCCTCCTTGCCAGTGCCAGATTGTGGAGAACACTGCATGCAACCACCATCAGTGACACCCGCCCTAGGGGGTATGATAGTGCTCCCCCTGAATGATCCAGGCATCGGAAGCACATCTTCAGAAGCCCTATGGTCCTTTCTATCACCGCCCTTGTGGAGGCATGACTCCTATTATAATGCTACTTCACCTCTGTTCTTGGGTGGTTGAGAGGCAACATGAGCCACCTTTTCAATGGATAGCCCTTGTCACCCAGCAGCCATCCATCCAGTTGGGCTGGAGCCTCGGCACCTGAGTGTTTCAGGATATAAGTGTCATGGCAGCTGCCAGGGTACCGCGCTCAGACTTGCAGAATCTGCGTCCAATGGTGTAAGGAACATATCTTTTTATTTTGTTGGACTGTTGTAAAGAACATGTCTTTTTATTTTCTGTTGGACTATGGATTAGAATTACAATGGCTGCAGGTTGAAAGACATGTCCACTGGAACAGGATGAGAGATATATACAATGTTGCAGTCCTGAAACAGAGTGTGCCATGAAAGACAGGATGGTGATGTAAAGGAGTCCTGGACCAAGGGAGCTAACTGACACAGCAATTTAATTGGTTCCTGACAAGGTGACTAGGGTTTTGTGTGGTAGCAGTGCAGCAAATTCTAAAGATCTAAAACCTCTCTCTCCTGTGTGTGGAAGGTCCCAGTAATTCCACAATAAGCTAGCTGGCTTTTCTTCTCAGACCTCTATAACCTGTTCTCTCTCTGAAAAGCCCTGTTGAGAGGCAAAGGGGAAAAATCACTGTTAGAGACATTGAAAGGCAAGTGCTCAACCAGTGAACTAAATACTGACAGTGCTGGGAGACCATCTCGTGTCATCAACAAGAACTGAAAGGAACTTGGAAGACACCGATCAAAATCAACCCATCAAATCTTGTACTCCGGAATTGGTGCTATTGAACTGTTTTATCCCACCCTTAAAATCCCTGGGGTGTGTGTGTGTGTGTGTGTGTGTGTAGGGATTTAAGAAGGGGGTAGAGGTTTAAGTTATAGTGTTAGAAATTAGCAGCTCATATTTCTTTCTTTTGCCACTGGTTAACGACAGTTTGTTCAATAAACAGTTATTTACTTATTAAGTTTACAAACCTGGTGCTTGTATTCTGTTAACCTAAATTATATAGTTCAGTAGAATTGGGGCAATCTGGTGGTTTGGTCAAACTTTTCACATTTGTCACGGCTCAGGGAACAGTGGGGCTTGATATTACAGTGCACTAAATACCAGTGGGTCATGACAGTGGTCACACAGTATCTGGACATTCATTGAGTGGAATCTCTTCCTGTTGGCGAAGGCACCCGGCTGACCTGCTGGCATCTTGATGGCCACATGTGTGCAGTCGATTGCAGCCTGGACACGGGGGAACCCAGCAATCGCTGCAAAGCCTCTGGTTTGCTCAGCCTGGCTGGCCTTATCTATATAGGAATGAATAACTGTCATTACCCGCCTGAACAGAGCTTCTGTCACCAGCTTGACGTAACTGTGGACATCTGATTGGGACACTACACAAAGATCCCTCACTGACCCCTGGAAAGAGCCGGAGGCATAGAAGTTGAGGGCCACTATGACCTTCAGAGCTACTGGCATGGGATGTCCATCCACATGGCCGAAACTGATCTCAGGCCCAATCATCTGACAAATGAAGGTCACAATCTCACTGGTGGGCGGATCTTCCTTCAGCATTGCACTTCGGACATATTGAGGTAGCGGCATCGCTGCCTGTAAACCCTGGCAGCAGGATAGTGGTGTCTTCTGTGGCACCTTCTGCCTTGGACTACCTGCTGGCCCTGCGCCCTTTGTGCCTGTGCCTCTGCTCCCAAAGGTCGCTCCCCTGGAAGCTGCATTGGGACACCTGGCCTCCTCACCCTTCTGTCCCTCTCTTCCTCAGAGGAGGAGGTGCCACCAGCAGGGACCACACTCTCCATTACCAGGGTTACAGAAGGCTGTCTGATACCTGGAAGGGTCCACACAGCCAAAATCCTCTAGAGGACTTGAAGGCACCAATGAGTCCTGAAATGAAGCCTGGAAATGCTAAGAATGAAGCTTAGAACAAAGGTGAAGCTGTCAAGTTCAAATAAGCAACCAGCAGCAAACTGTCTCCTCACTACTCACACTGGCAATGCTGCTGACCCTTTTTATCCCGACCCTTGGATGAGGTTTTGCAAAATGTGGGCTGCCGGCCTGCCCGTGTGACTTTGCACTCATCGCACGGGCAACGTAAAATTGGAATCAATTTGGTTTTTAATGGCCTTTTAATTGAGGGCAGGCACGGCTCCGACACCTGCGCGTGCCTGCCGACCTGAAGATTGCGTGTGTGAGGAATGACTTTGGGACGCCCGCCTGATGTCTTCTCACGCTATTTTACATCTGATCAGGTCAGGCGCATGCCCGCCTGCGAGGCCTAAAATTGTGCCCAGGGAGACGGATAACCAGAACTTTCAGCTTTGCTGGGGCATTAAGCAGGTGATATTGTGTTGTTGGACCATTACACGCCTTGCCTGGTTATTCTTTCCATTACTACTAAGATAGATCTGGAGGATTGAAAGTTGACCCTTGGATAATATGTTATAAGTAGTGATCATTGCACTTCTTTATGCTCTTCCAATCCTCCTCTGGATGCTTGCTTCCAAGCCTCTCTAGAAAGGCTACAGTTCATTGTGTTAAGAGATAAAAACCTGTTCTAAATGCAGAAGATAGATTCATCTTCCTTTAACGTAATACTTTACTAAAGTTTTATTTGACTTTTGTGTTTCAGATGGTTTTCATTGACCATCCTCATCTTTCTTTGTTCCAGAAAGTATTGATTCACTTGTCCAGATATTTAGGTAAACTTTCTGTGTGACTGAATAAACAACTCTCTTCCTCTTATTTTAAATTCAGAGGATGGGCAGGCAAGGGCAGCGGAATGTCAGATGAGCTGAACTTTATGGAAGGAGGGGGAGGATGCGAAGCCAGCTGGGGAGCATTGAAATAGTTAACAAAAACAGAATTACCTGGAAAAACTCAGCAGGTCTGGCAGCATCGGCGGAGAAGAAAAGAGTTGACGTTTCGAGTCCTCATGACTCTTCAACAGAACTTGGAATAGTTAAGTATGGAGGTGACAATAAAGGACTTGAATAAGGACATTTGCAACAGCTGAGCTAAGGTAGAATGAGAGGTGAGTGATGTTACGGAGGCAGAAGTAAATGGTCTTTGTGATGGAGAGAATTTTGTGTCGGTTCTCAGCTTGAGATCAAATAGGACACCAAGGTTGCAAGAAATCAGGTGTGCTGTGAAATGGGCTGCTCATTTGTTATCACCCATTTTGCACTGCCACTGAAAATCAATTTCACCCCAATATATTTTTATGGTATCTATTAAGGATAATTAACTCATTGTAGTAAAAAGTAATTAATTCAAAACTGCTGTGCGATCCTTTGACATAAGTAATATTCTCAGTGAAAAACAAAAGAAATTTATACACCTCAGACCAAGTGCAGAACAGGGCATGGCGTAAATTAGTAACCCTATTATCAATCTGTTCAATCTCATCTCACTCGATCGTGGGACTGTGTCTCACCTTGATATTATCAATACGTTTGGAAATGAAAACTGGCACAACCTTAGGCTTGATACACACTTGGAGAAAATGGATAGATAGTCACTTGTCCTTGACTTACCTGTAAGCCAAACTATGATGCTGATGTCCCAAATTTGGTCTTTGTTGTACCTCTGTCTCAGGTATACAAATAGTTATTTGGTAGGACAGAACTTAGGTATTGCTGAAAAAGGAGACATTCTTGTTGAAGCTTTTCACCTTGCACTCATCAGGACAATTCATAGGAATATTAAATGTAAATGGAACAACAATTTATACTGTATGAGAAGGGAGTGTTGATTGCATGTGGACTCTGATTGGTAGGAGCATTGCCATGGAGAATCCACCAGCTAATGGTGACTGACAGTTAACTCCCAAGCATTGTTTGAAATTGAAACCATGCAGCTTGACTCTGATTGGTCAAGTCATTGTCCTGAACCAGCAAATGGCTGTCACTTATTTTGTTTAGCTGAAACAGGCACAACGTGTGTACATGTTCTTTCTGTCGGCAAAGAACAGGGCTCTGTGTATTAATATATGTAGCTTCCAGTACATGCAAAGCACCACACTGTGAGTCCGACTGGCAATCTTAAATTGGTTTTCAATGTAATTCTTGGCACACTGAAGATTATTTAACAAATGTTAGGACAAGCAAGGCTTCATTTATGGAATAACCAAGAAGAGCCAAGTTAAGAACCTCTGGTGCTACACCAACATGTCAGAAATCAAGGTGCACTTCTGATGCATTATATAATGTAACAACAGCTGCGCAGAATTTTCAATGTGGTTTTTGAATATGATGATGCAATTTCCCTACTGACACATCATGCCCTCCTCTGTTGATAAACCTGGCTTTGCCAGAATCTTTACCTCTACACTTATAAAAAAAAATTAACAAGAAAATTAGATTACAGAATATTGACACATACTGAATACCTTACTGTTTATATTAGATGTTAGAAATATGAAAAATTATATATTCAGCCAAAAGGGTCTTACAAAATCAATCACTTACAACATGCTCCACTATTACTTTTAATGGTTAATTATGGAAGTGTTATATCATAGGCCCTTGGCTCATGTTATACTGCATCCATTGCATTAGTAATCAATATATGCTTTGTCACTTCTATTTTATTTGCATTGTGACCTTAACTGCCTTCTGAAGGTAGACGATTCTGTGCATGTGATTGAGAAGTGAGAGATTGATGTATGGTTATGTTCATGTGGTTAGGTATCACTTACACCGGAGATGTCCCTTCCAGCTACCAAAGACAATAGTACAAGCACTTCGAAAAATGTTATTAATGCTGGTCTGAATAGTTTGTGAAATATAATACACTGTGACTTCACCTGCTGTGAAAAATTGACTTGATAGAAGAATCTGACATTCCTATGAAGGGGAACATTGAGTGTAGTTTTTCTTTCTAATTTTTGGTGTCTACCTAATGGTTTTGTTGCTAGGTTTAAATTGGCAATTCTATAGCTTTAAGATTTAAGATGAGATGGCAGAGATGGAGATAATATGTTTCAGGAGAAAATGTCCAGCAACAAGGGTGGCAAGTGTTCTATGCAGCTACCTCTTACATAAACAAATATACACCTCTCATAATTTACTGGTTAATCATCTCTCACTTGAGAAGCCAATGATCAGATACACCTTTTGCTGTCTAGATACCAGAATGAAAATTCTCCTTATCTGATTGTTTGCAGATATCCTACATTCAGCATGTTTAAAATGTTTACATTGCACAAGTTATTCAAACAAAACACCTCAGGTGGTTAGAAAAAACTTTGCCATCAGAATGAAGATAACGATATGGATATTGAGCAGTTGAACTGTGTCCTCTGGTGCCTGACGAGGCAGCAGTGTTAATAATGGGTATGGACAAACTGTGGCCCGAACTGTTGAACAGAAAACAGCAGGAAGCCAGAATAAAATAGCTAAAAGACAAACTTTGGCATTTGGTAATGTTTAGTGCATAAAGCAATGAAACTGATTAATGACTAGTATTGCAAAGTATTTCAACTGCAAAACATTACCAAAACATCCTGTCCTGAATATCAGTAAATATAGTTTCTGGTGTACAGAGAAAAATTCAGACAATACATATGAGACAGAAACAAAAACAACAGCCTACTGGTGAGTCATGGAGCAGTAGGACAATGGCTCACATGTACTATTTTGGGCCATCAGGAGGAGCTGCTGAATGAAGACATGCTGTTTCTCTAGAGAAAAAGGACAAAATCAAAGTAAGAACCAGCATGTGTCTTCCTCCCGCCACCTTCTAATATTCAGCTATAAACCTGGACTGGCAGAGAGCATGAGCAGCTTGTTTGACTTCCTAGGTAAGAAATTGCAGACTGCAAGGAAACCTAAAAATGGCTAAAAAGTAAATACAACATTTGAAATAAAACTACATTTAAATACTTTTGATATTAAAAGATCCTATGGCACTATTTTAAAGAAGGGCAGAGGTGTCATCCCCAGTGTCCTGGCCATAGTCATCTCTCAATTAACATCACAAAAACAGATACTCTGGTCATTATCACATTGCTGTTTGTGGGAATTTGCTGTGCGCATATTGGCTGTTTCATTTCCTACATATTACAATGGTCCACACTTCAAAAGCACTACACTGGTTGTAAAGTGCGGGTCATTCATTGGTCATGAAAGGTGCTATACAAATGCAAGTCTGTATTTCTTTAAGTAATGGCAGATACAGACAGTGAATTTGCAGAAACCTTTTTAGCTTACAGCTTCTAAGCTGATTTGAACCCAGACTGATAGAGGTTAGATTATGATAATATGAATGTTGCCAGAGCATGTTTCCCATCAGAATTGAATTATCATTACAGCCCAGTTGAAACACTTATATATGTCCACATGTTTCTTGTTTTCAGTAGATTAGGAGACTGGTATTCTGGCACATGCAGTTCTCAATATGCCTAATTGACAAGAATATTAGCAATAAGAAAAAGTGGCAGTTCATTCATCTTGTCTTAAGGAAGTATGTCAAAATTTGACCAAAGTCAAATTTTTGTCAGTTTCTGTTTGAATGATGATCTGGGGGAATCGAACTGCCAAAATACATCTTCAAATCATGATCATATTTTAGGACTAAAATCAGTTTACATGTTTTACTGTGTCATTTGTGCAATAAAATTGTTGGATGTTATACCACTTTAATACTGACCAAGAAACTTACAACACAGAAGAGGTCATTTGGTGCACGGTGCCTTGAATGAGCAACCAATTAGTGCCACTGCCCTGCTCTTTCAACCTAGCCCTATCTAAAATAAAATTCTTATAAGAATACATATTCAAGAACAAAGTAAAGGACAATCAAGCCATTTTAAGGGACCTTATCTTTGCGAAAGGTAGCAAACATTTTTGGGAAGATTGAAAAGTAATGAGAAGAAAGCATCATTTTAATAGTATAACCTCCCACCATGATGCATTTTACCTCAACCTACCTCATTGTTTCACACATTCATAAACAAATTCAAAATGTTGCCAACTTTTTTTTTTCATGGTGACATCTGGATTGTTTTCAGTAAGGCAGCTGTCATACAACATGTACAACACACCTGAGATGAACAGGTGCTTGAACTCAAACCACTAGATTGACCATTATACTGTCCTTCTGCTCAATTAGGTTTGGCAATTTAAAAACGATTCCCATCTTTGTGAATTTGTGCTGATGTGTTGCTATATGCCCGAATGTTGGTGCACATGCCCTAACTAAATTACATACCATACCAAGTGGTAAAATTTTGAAGCAAAAGCGAAGATAACCATAATCATGTCCCAGCAGTAAATGAAGTGTGCAACAACAACTTGCATCCATATAGTGCCTTTAATATAGCGAAAGTTTTTCACGGGACTGTTAACAAACAAAATTTGGCACCAAATCACGTAAGGAGATAGTGGGACAGGCAACCAAAAACCTGGTCATGAAAGTAGGTCTTAAGGAGAAGCGAGGCAGAGAGACCTGGGGGGCGGAATTCCAGAGTTGAGCGCCTAGGGCCACCAGTGATAGGGCGATTAAAATGAGGAATGTGCATTTACAGCAGAAGCCCAGCATTGATGGGATGTGGTTTCAACTTCACACTTACACCAAACTGTTGGAATGTAAATCAGGTGTCAAAATCTGAACTGACTCCAAAGTGAAGCAGGGTGCTTCAGTTTGCTCTGGTGTCAGGTTAGTGCCACTAAATTACAGATCACCTTTCCACTATAACAGCAGTGCCAGTACATAGTTATAGTGCGAATGCCCTTAGGAAAACACCTCTCAGGTGTTGGCCACTGATTTCAGAGCACCTGATATAACCTGGTATCATGGCTTCCACTGTTCTGGTCTGAAAACCTGCAGTTCGCGCACACCTGAGCTTCAATGCATTCCAAAGTCAGGTTGGCAATTTAACTCCTGAACTGCATCTCGCTTTTGTACCAACTGGCATTAGAATCATCAATATAAAAGCTGTAGCAGCCTAATTTGCTCAAGAAAGCGAAAGTAACCCCACCCCCGCAAAAAATAATCACCAGTACTTATGAAATTCAGAATGCAGTATCCCAGTACAAATAAATGCATTGGAGAAATTTGCTATGAGTTCGCTGTGCCCTCATTACAACAGTCAAAAAAAGACAGTAAAGCTCTGAGGTCGTGAAAGGCTGCATTGGAAAGTCGTTCCTTTTAAAACAATCATCTTAAACGATTGTCACCCGCCCCTATACGGTCATTTCAATTGAGACGTCTCTCAGCAGCTGTCACTCAAAATATACAATTCTCCCCCAAATGTAACAACTGTATTCCAGTCTCGGTGTTTCGAGGTTAATGAAATAAATCAACAGTCTTAATAATCATCCAGATTATTAAAACGTCTGTGGGTTCTATCTGCCTGGGTAAAAAAGCAGAATTTTGCAGGGTTTTTTTTTAATTGGCGATGTAAGATGTAACTCTTTTCCCCCCTTTTTCAAGGTGGGTTTGTTACGAAGCCGATTGAAGAGCTGGGCGGATGGAACATGCTGTTCTTTTATGCTGAATGTATCCAATGCACGTTTCCACTAGATGTCGCGCCGCTGCGCTATGTCTGGCTCAGTTTTCTCGCAGAGAGCTAACACCCTCGACTGCGCACTCCTCGATTCCAGATTCTTGTTTTACCAATCGTATTTCTTATTTGCAACAATTTCACGTTGCAACCTTCTACTTTGCATCTGTAATTAGTTCCTCCCCCCCCCCCCCCCACCACCCTCCTCATCCCCCACTCTCTGTCTGCGTGATTAATAACTTCCCTTTGAGCTCGGTGCGGTATTCCCTTGGAGCTGTTCCTGTTGTAAATCAGAGTGATTGACAGTCAGCCTCCTGAACCACAGTACACGATTCCGCCTCTCAGCAAAACAAAACTGTATAAGAGAGGGGAATAAAATGTACCTTTCGGTGATCCGAACTAACTGCATTGATGCAAATTTATGAACGTTGCAGGGTTAAATCAAACCCGACTGCCACAACTTTGTACTTTGCGTTATCCATATATTTGGGTGATAACGATACCAATTATTTTCGCGCCAAATCGCGGCTCCTCCCTATGTAAATGAAGGGGTTGGCACAGTTGTTTTTTTTTCGGGTCCTTCCAGTTTTTTTTTCCGGATAATAATATCCAGCACTGCATCCAAGTTACATTGACAGACTTCTCTGTCTGCTCCGAGGGAATGGTCAGCGTCTAATGCGAGGCTCTTTAACAGCTGGATCTGTCTAGCAACGTCCCCAATATCGTTGTGGAGCGTTTTAATTTTTCTGGAAACGCGGTGAAAGGTAGGATTTCTTTCTTCTCTCAGTATGATAAAAGGCCATGTGTGGATTTTAATGTGTGTGCGTGTGTGTGTTTTTGTTTGTGCATATTTGAATGGAAACTGGATTACTCTCTTTGCATTCATGAGAAATGCAAGAATGTAGGTCAGAACATTTCATGTAGCACCGATCCTAGCTCGCCCCGGAGGAATCTGCAGATTTACCCTTCACCACCAAATTGGGCTTTAAACCCTAAACGAGTCGATCTTTCGATGCCCCCTTTTTTTGATGTTGCGATGGTGATCCGATTTCCAGCCGCCCTGCTGTCGGATGCGGACAGTCGGCAGTCAAGTAGGGGTGTGCTATCGCATAAAAGGCGTTAATCCCCACCTCGGGAGCGGCGCTTGTAAAATCCCAGCACCGGCAGCGCCTATTGTTGTTAAGGCTGCGAGTCAGCCAGCTCGGGCTCAATGCAAAGGCAACAAACAGATCCGCGGCACCACTGAGCCCATACATATGGTGCGGAATTCCGCCTTGATTTAAAAAATGGGAAACTACTCTTTTTATTTTTTCAAATTCTCAAAAATCTGTCGCATTGGGGGGTTGCAATTGTTATGGTGCAAAGCCGGGCGAGGGTGGGCGTTTTCCTTGCCAGTGAAGAGTGTTTTTTGTTTTTATTTTGCTTCTTTCCACCCTCCCACCGCCCCCCCCCCCCCCCTTTGCGATTTGGAAACATTTGTCTGGCGTTAATGTAGGGGCGAATTTACATGTTGACTTTCTAGGGCGATTGTTATGATTGCTTTGCCTTGCTCGTTGTTGACTTATTGTGTTTTTTCTCTCTCTCTTTCTCCCCCCCCTTCCCCCCCCCCCCCCCCCCACCCCGTTTTTTTCATAATTCCAGATCTTTTCTGTTCGCACTTTCCTTGCAAAGGAAAAGATGCCTGGGATCATGTCATCCGGCAGCTCATCGTCGGCCAGCTCCAGCTCCTCTTCTACCCCCTCCACCTCCTCCGCATCCACCTCCTCCACCTCCTCCACCCGCCCCCCTCTCTGCAAGAACTACGACCTGGAGTATGACTCCTACCAGCCCTACTTCTACCCGGACGATTACGGCCCCGAGGCTGATTTCTACCCACCCAGCGAGGACATCTGGAAGAAGTTCGAGCTGCTGCCGACCCCTCCGCTGTCGCCCAGCCGGGTGGGCAGGTGCCGGAGCGGGGACGGTGAGGACTGGGTGTCCGAGCTGCTGCTGCTGGACGGGGACGGGGAGGCGGAGGAGACCGGCGGGGGGCTGTGCTGCTGCTGCGGTGGCGCTGGCGGCGGCGGCGGCTCCTCCGGCGGCGGCGTCTCCGGCGGCGGCGGCGGCTCCTCCTCCTCCGGCGGTGGCGGCGTTTCCGCCGGCGGCGGCTCCTCCGGCGGCGGCGGGGGGATGGGGGGGTTGGGGATGATCGGCCCGGGGGCCGGCGGCCGGAATCACCTGAACGCCATCATCCTGCAGGACTGCATGTGGAGCGGCTTCTCGGCCCGGGAGAAGCTGGAGAAGGTGGTGAGCGAGAAGCTGAACGCGGCTCAGGCTCAGGTCCAGGTCCAGGTCCAGCAGGGCAAGGCTGCAGCTCCGGGCACCGGGGCCGCCGCCGCGGCTGCTGCTCCGGGCTCCTGCTGCCCAGCAGGAGAGACCAGCAGCAGCACCGGTAGCAGCAGCAGCAGATGCACCGCCCTGGGTGCAGAGGGGAGCAGCAGCAGCATCAGACACCCCGGCCACAGCGAGCTCCGCAACCCCGCCACCCAGTGCGTGGACCCGGCCGTCGTCTTCCCCTTCCCGCTGAACCAGGATGCGGCTTCCCGCGGAGGGGCGGCCGCCGACGGCGCCGCGTCGCTCGGCAGCTCCGGCCACGAGACCCCCAGTGACTCTGGTAAGTGTCTTGAAAGACGGGCTGGAATGCAAAGCTCCAGGCTCGGGAAGCCCGTCCGTATTCTTCCTGCACTGCACTTGGGGGGGGGGCGGGGGGAGGGGTGCTTAACCTTGTGCCAGGGTCTCGATTGCAAACGGGAAAGAGCAACCTTGCCTGTGCCACTGATGTGTAAAAAAAAAATGTATGACCGCTTTTTAACGGAAACTATCAAAGGCAATGTTTGCTGGATTGTAGACTGCGGTATTTCCGTACAAACACCAAATGCAATTTTTTTTAAAAATCCACTTGGTTTTTATTCCTGACCTAATATCTCATGCAGAGACACACCAGCGCTGGCAGACTCTGCAGTGCAAAAATAAACGTCTTTCTCCTCGCCTCGCCACCCCAGTTCCCACACAGTTCTCAAACAAGGTGCTTAGTCTTGTTATTACTGCTGCTACAACCACCCCCCCCCCCCCCCCCCACACACACACACACACACACACACACACACTCTCTCTCTCACACTATACTGCCCACCTTGTCAGCTGGTGACTCTCTCTCTTCCTCTCGGAGGGAGGGGAGAGCACAGGGAAATCCAGCAGGACCTGCAGACGACAAAAGCTTTTATCCACCGGTGTAATTAAATGGGCAAAAATGTTAATGAATACGGATCCATTAAGTGGTGCCACTGGTTTCAGCTGCCACCTTGTGTTAATTTCATCAGCCTGTCTGAATGGGGTGGGGGGTGGTGATGGAGGGGTTCCTCAAAGTGCGGTGGAGTCGACACATGAATCAGTTTTGGATGACCAGACTGGAATTAAAATTCGAGAGAAGTGTCCTGACGGCTTCCCCAGCAGGCGGCAGTATGCCTCAGTTATCTTTGGTCCAAGACGCATTTAATCATCAATTTTTTTTATTTACTGCTGTTCAAAATGAAACGGTGTGTTCGCCTGTTCTGGGAGCAAATGAAGAAACGTTTTCCTTCAGGTTAATTTTTTGATTAATGATTTCATTTTAACACCGAGTTTGTGGGAAGACACTTTTGTTTTTTTTTAAATATGTAAAGTATTTCCTTCCTGGAGATTGTCCTTTGAATAAATGTGCCCTTGGCTATTGATTGCTGCAGAGAAAAGCTGCCAGATGTGATAGTTGCAGAACCTGGGCACCTTTGTACTGAAATAGCCCCATTAATCAAGAGTAATCTCAGAAGGCGATGAGGAGTGGAGTTCTTGGAATTCCACAGCATGGCTTTGAAATTCTGAAGCTCCATAAACATGCAATCAGCAAAAGTAACCCCTGAGAGTTTTACTTAACCTGGGGATTTAGCATTTGAAAGTAGTAGCAGATTTAATGAAAAGTGAAGAGTAGATAGGAGGGGGCCACCCTATTGCAAGTCCACAGGCATTGCCTTTTCCTAGAAGCTTATCTTAGAAAACTGGTGCATCACTAAGAACAATGAGAATGTTCTTCTTTGTCACCTTCTAGACATTAATTAACAATCTGTACTTGTGGTCCTGAAACCTTTGTGGTTAAGTAAGTGTATATCATATAGCCTCACAGACAGCATGTGTGAAGAAGTTTAATTAATTTGCATCTGTTTAAAAGTTGCTGCTATTAACTGATCTTCGTGTTCTGATTTAGGATTCATCCAGCAATGAAGCAAAAACACTTAACATTTCCAAACCTAAAAGCCCACACAATTCAAATTCAATTCAGCAATCAAGAAATAAAAGCAGAAATAAAGCTGAACTGCTTGGACTTCAAGGGCCAGATGGTCCTGGCTCAAGGGCTGTATATGCAGTTTGGATATCCCTAATCTATATTAATTATTTATTAGAGAAAGCCCAAATCTATTTAAGTTGCAGGATAGGAATGATTGCAGGCTTTCTCTGTTTAGTAATAGTGGTTTATATTAGTGGTTTGCCAGCTGGCAAAATTGGCTCACATTATGGAATGATAAAAAAATAAATGGGCCTGCTTTTGTATGTCCTTGAACTTCTTGATCTACTGTTAGTGGAGTTTATTATTTTTTAACAAATAGCCCATTAAAATGATTATGGTGAGTATTGCTGATGCACTAGGGCAAAACTACACATGCTTCTGCTTACAGCTTTCTGACAGTTCTGGCTTGTCCCAGTGCTTCTTCCCAACAGCTGTCTACTGAATACTTGGCTCTAGGAAATGAAAGTGCTTTGTCCTGTCATCTAGAGCAAAATCATGAATTAGCCTCTGGTTCCTGCAGTAATTGTTTGAGGCAGATCTCTTTATTGCTGTACGGGATGTGGAATGTGAATCAGCAATGATGATTAATGTGTTAATACAATGGTTTTGATCTGTGTTGATCCCCATGTTCCTCCTTCATGCTGCTGTGTTTTTACAGACAGTTCAGTCACAGCTTTCTATCTTAAATAGCAGACTATTTGACTGCAATGACAGAAATTCTTTCACAAAATACACAACTGAAACAACAGTTCCTAGATCTAATTGCGTATATAAAAATTGTTTTATATACATATATTGATTTTAAAAGTTTCTAAATGTTATGAAGCTTTCCAAAGCAAAAGCAGAAGTTGGGGAAGAGTGGAGTTATGGTTGTAATTAATAAATATTCTTCATTTTTCTTTCATTCCTGTCTATTTCTTCCCCTCTCAAAAATTACATTTTCTGTCTTTAAATATTTGAACAAAAAAAATCCTATTTTTCTAACTGGATAAATGCTCCAAGTTTTATACCTGTGTGAGATTGTGTTGTTGTGCACTTCCTGTGTGTGATGGAATCCCACCAGTTAAGCAGAGGAAAAAGTATTGGTCACCGACAGTTTTAGGAAAGAGAAGCTCTGATTGTGGCATTTATAATCTGCCAATAGTTGATTGCCTTTTCCTCATTACATGGACAGGCTCTATATTGATTAAAAGGGGTTTCCTTTCTGTGCCATTTTTATCATATTGAGCTTCTATATATGTTTTCCTAAGGATTCACTTTGTTATCTTAGCTGTTTTGTTTTCCTGCAGTGTGTTGGGACACTGAACTGTTCTGTTTCTGACTTTTTCTGCTTTCATGTGTTTGCAGAGGAGGACGAGGAGGATGATGAAGAAGAGGAGGAGGAAGAAGATGAGGAAGAGGAAGAAGAGGAGGAGGAAGAGGAAGAAATTGATGTGGTGACAGTTGAGAAACGGCGATCGTCATCCAACAAACACGTGACCACCCTTACTGTGACTGTGCGCCCCCACAACTTGAGCTGCGGATCGTCGAAGAACCACAATGCCTCTCTGCTGAAAAGGTGTGCCCCAATACACCAGCAGCACAACTATGCTGCACCATCGCCCTACACAGAGTGTGATGAGATGCCGCCTCTGAAGAAAGTGAAAAGCGAGCCAGTGCGCATCGCCAAGCAAGTGGCGCCTTCTAGATCCAAGAGCGTGAGCCCCCGTGGATCTGACTCCGAAGACAATGAGCGGCGGCGCACTCACAATATTCTCGAGCGCCAGCGGCGAAACGACCTGCGCTCCAGCTTTCTTACCTTACGGGACCAAATACCAGAACTTGTGAAAAACGACAAGGCGGCAAAAGTCATCATTCTGAAAAAGGCCACTGAATATGTGCGGGCTCTCCAGTCAGAAGAGCAGAAACTTTTGTCGGAAAAAGAGAAATTGAAAGCCAAGCAACAGCTGCTGGTAAAGAGACTGGAGGAAATAAGGACTCGCTAGGTTAAGGCTGCCCCAACTGGTTGAATGCCACTTTTGCACATTTTAGACGTCAAGAATGTTTCGGAATTTTTTTCTGGTTTTCAATCCAGCCGCATTTAAACATGGACAAAATACCTCTAAAGCCTTAGAGGTACATATGTGTGTGAATGGAGATCATTTTTGAGAGGGCTTAATGATTGCCTATTTCAAAACCTATGTAAATACCAGTTTAACAATCGCCTTTTTCATGTGATCGTCTGGGTTAAGAAAAATAAGCCACAGCCTATGCTGCCGTTTTTTGGACTGGAATTTTATACAGAATAATACCTCAACGTTTGAGGAGCATGAAATTTTCCTATAAAGACTTCTTGTTAATCCTTGTTATGTACTGTACTAATTCTTACACTGCCTGTATCCTTAGTGTGATGCTGATACATGACTAAATTTGATACCTATATTTTCGTATGAAAATGAGTTGTGAAAGGTTTGAGTAGATATTACTTTATCACTTTTTTGACTAAAATTTCTTTTGTACAGAAATTACTATATATGCCTTTACCTAGCCTCTCTCTGTTTGTGTTGCTGTTGGGTTCATAGAACTGGGTAATTGGCTGAGTTATGTGTTTTTCATGATGTACATATAGTGCTGCAACTTATAGCACTTTTGAAATACCTCAAGTTTATGAAAATAAATCCTATGAAACTAACTACCTCTTGTGATGGTGTTTGAAGCTGAAGTACCTCCAAAATACATTTGGTGATTTTAACAAACTAATTGTACAATTCTATTTGTCATCCAAAACAAGTCTTTTGTGTCAATGCTCTTCTGTTTAGTTGTGTGAAAGAGTTCATTACTGGAAGTGATTGATCAATCTCTGGTATGTGCAGTATTTGAAAATGACATTGGCATCTACTCCAAATTGGTGGAATGAGTGAGAATGCAATCAAGAGCTGGGAAGAATGCCTGCCACAACCTAATTTGTGAATGCTCCCTGTGCTTGAAAATTTTACTTGTTTGGCAGAATGAGACTATGTCAAGAAGAGTGTGCTTTAGGAAGCAAAGTTTAAAAAAAAAAATTGGATAGGCATGTATTATGGTTGTGAACATATTTGATTTCCCTATCTTCTCTTGGCCAGAGTACGAGATCAGAAATGTTTAAGAGACTCCGGGTTGAGCTATAAATTACCTGCTTGCATTTCGGAGAATAGCAAACCTTTTGCAGCAACTTGTACTCGCTGAACCATACACCAGCCAGCCAATTTGTGTGAAAACATTGTTATCAGGGCTTAGGTCATTAGTGGAGTTGTTATTGATCACAAATATGTATAGTAGATAGTGGCAATTATTATGGTACATTGGCATAAATGGATTGGGGGAAGGGTGCTAAATGGCTGCTCTTAAACATCCCTATAATCTATTGCTTATGACTATAGTGAAAGTGTTTTTCTGTTTGACCACAGTCATTTTAAGGAAGTTGAATTTATTGCATTTCCTGCTTTATATCAATAGTTGCACAAGTTTTGAATGGACTAACGCTAACGCTCATTTTCAGTAACTATCTTGCACTTCCTGAAAAGCAGACACATGCAAATCGCAAGAGCAAATTAGAACTGGCATGAGGAGGAACTCTCCAGCATTCATCAGGCTGCTTTAGGGTGATCGTACCCTTTATTTCACACAACCTGTGTAAAATTATGCCCTATAGTATTACAGCTTATCACCTGATATTAACATTTAAATAACCATACAGCCCACGTGTGTCCTCAGTATGATTTCCTATAGTCATCGAGTTAGCTGGTGTAAGACAGAATGATACCACAACTCATGAAAAATCTGCCTGGTTTCCTGCTCCCGATCATTGTGGAAAACATACATATATATGCATTTTAGGGAAAGATAGGATGGGGCTTGCCTGTGATGCCTCCCAGAATCAAATAGACATGACACTTGTTGCCAAGGCTCTCACACGATGACTGAACAATATATTGGAGGGCTTGAACCCAGCCTGAGACAACAACCTTAGGAGAAGTGGAAAGGGGAGTGAAAGGAAAAGTTGACAAAAACCTGCAAATCAGCATCTAACGTTTGCTCTTGAGAAAACCTTTAGCGAGAAATCTTTAACGAATCAAACAGGAGCAATTATGTTGATGGTCTTTCCTCCTGTTTGCTGTTAAGATAACATAATTGGCCACAAAAATATGCAATATTGACTTGTCTCCCTCATTGACCAAATATTATAGGAATTCACATTGCCTGTGAAAATGACTTAAGTTTTGAGCACATGATAAAACCTTCACCTCACTCATCTGGGCACTGAGCCTGTAGGCAGAATCTTAATGCGTTTGGTGAAACGTGGGACCATTTTAATGTCCCAAAAGTGACCTCCAGATCAGTGGGTAACTTGGCTGGTCTTTGCCAGAGCCAGTCAATGACGAGCCAGTCTTGGGGCACCCTGACTAGGGGACAGGTGGAATGACAGCCATATTTTCGGAGGAAGAATTTCTTTAAAGGACCATGACATGTTGAGAAAAGCTCATCAGCACTTGCATTTTTGATGCTGCAATGCCCACACAATTGGAGTGGATCGCCCACTCTTACGCGGATCTCTGGCTGGGGGGCTGCATTGAGGTGAGCTCCAAAGAAGGAGAAGGGTGAACAACCCCTCCAACCAGGCAGGTAAGGATGGAAGTGACTGAGGAAGTCAGCAGCAGCTGTGTGACCCTCTAACCCTGAAGACAGTGCAGAGAATCCAAGACATTAGGAGGACATAACAATCTCAGGTGTCAATCTCCACACTTCAACTTGCCCAACATTCTGCTGCATAGCATTTCTAAGGCCAACGCACCTTGCAGCTCCGTTCATTATTCTCTTTCCAGGCACCTGACATTCCTATCTAAACAGTCAGGACTCACACTCACCTTCATCCTATTGCTCTCTTGCACCCACGTTTCACTGTCACCCTCCGTAAATGGTGTTCTCCCTCCTCTGCACACAAGCCATTAATGAGCACTCAAACCTTGCTGACCTCTGCAAGAAAAGAGAGCACACAAACTGGCAAGAGGCCAAGAGGGGTGTGGGCCTCCAGTGATTACCATCTTGTTGATTATTGGCAATATGTGCCCTCCTGGTCCACTGGGAAGGAGGTCTTGTTCCAGGAGGCTGTGGATGTCAGCAGTGACCTGCCATGAGAGTCTGAACCTCCCGAGGCATTGCTGGTACTTGGGAAGGATGTAATTGCACTAAAGAGGGCACAGAGGATGCTGCCAGGACTGGAAAATTGCAGCTATGAGGAAAGATTGGATAGGCTGGGGTTGTTCTCCCTGGAACAGAGGACGCCGAGGGGATATTTGATTAAGTTGTACAAAATTGTGAGGGGCCTGGATAGAGTGGGTGGAAAAGGCCTATTTAGCAGAGAGGTCAGTAACTAGGAAGCATAGATTTAAAGTGATTGGTAGTAGGATTAGAGGAAGGTGAGGAAAAATCTTTTCATCCAGAGGGATTTGGGGTTCGGAACTCACTGCCTTGAAAGGGTAGTAGAGGCAGTAACCCTCAACTCATTTAAAAGGTGTCTGGACATGCACCTGAAGTGCCATCATCTGCAGGGCTACAGACCAAATGCTGGAAAGTGGGATTAGGCTGGGTAGCTTATTTCCCGGCCGGTGCAGACACAAAGGGCCAAGAGGCCTCTTTCTATGAAGCAAACTTTCTATGTTTCTATGGTACTCAGCCAGGTATATGGAGCTGATTCTCTGCCTGGAGACCCTGCTCGATGCAGGGTCTCGTCTCCTTCCAGCTGGGTCTTGGTGTCCATTCCCTCTGCCCTGTGGACGGGGGATGCGGTTGAGGAAAAGGCAGCAGGTGCTGCTGCTGGTTTTGTTCCTGCTCTGCTCCCTAGCTCCTGATTTCATCCCCCTCCCTGGTAACAATCTGAGGTTAAGCCAGTCTGTTCGCAACCTTCGTGTCACACGTGACCCCAAGATGAGCTTCTGACCTCATTATTGCCATCACTAAAACCGCTTATTTCCACCTCTGTAACATCATTCAACTTCCCCCTGCCTCAGCTCATCTGCTGCTGAAACCCTCATTCATGCCTTTGTTACCTCTAGTCTATATTGTTCAAATATCGTCCCGGCTGGTCAGCCACATTCTATCCTCCGTAACCTTGAGATCATCCAAAAACTCTGTTGTCCATGTCTTAATTCGCAGCAAGTCCTGTCCGCCTATCGCCCCTGTGCACGCTGATCTCCCTTGGCTCCAAGTCAAGCAATGTTTTTATTTTAAAATTCTGATCCTTGTTTCCTAATCCCTCCATTGTTTTGCCTTCCCGATCTCTGTAATCCCCTCCAGCCCCACAACCCTCCAAGATATCTGCAGTCCTCTAATTCTAGCCTCTTTGTGCACCCTCAATTTTTAACTGCTGCACTATTGGTGGTCGTGCCTCCAGTTGTCTCTGCCCCAAGCTCTGGAATGCCCTTCCTACATCTCTCTGCCTCTCTTCCTCACTTTTCTCCATTAAGATGCTTTTAAAAGTTACCTCTTTGACTAAACATTTGGTCATGTGACCTAATATCGCATTACCTGGCTCATTGTCACACTTTGTTTTATAATGCTCCTGTGAAGCAATTTGGAACATTTCAATGCATTTAAGGCGCTATATAAATATAAATTTTTGCTGCTGCTACCAAGGGTGTTGAGGTTGGCAAGTCCCTCTGCATGACCCTAAGTGGAGATGGAAGCTGGAGCTGTATAAGCTGCTCCCATACTGTGGGGAAATGCTGGCAGCAGGGAAGCGCAGCTGAAGGTGTGAAGTGCTGGACAGGTGAAGAACCTTCCAAGAAGGTGGCAATCAGCGGCCAATCAGTAAAAGCATTCTGAGGGAAGAAGTGCTTTGAAGAGCAGGCCCTTCACCTGGCCATGGCTAGAGCTCTTCAGTGTACCTGAGCGTAACCTGCCCAGCTTGTTGGTTTCATTGAGAAAGTTCTTTCCACTGTGCACATCCCTTCTCGGCCTACTGGTTGGGACCACAACTTGAGACTGCAGAGCTGTTAGCAAAGAGGGAATCCATGCACAAAATGGCTTTTAATTACCTTTGTAAGTACTTCAGTTGGCTTCCCACCTCAGCCACAAGGACTTCACGACCAACTCGCCCCTGGGAAAGACAGAAGGAGCTGGCAACAGATCAGTTTAGCGGCCTGATGGCATTTTTTGTAGTTTTCCTTGTAACCTTTCCTCCTTCTCCTCCCCCACCACCCCCCCAACCACCCCTCCCCATTGCCCCTAAAACTACCTCTCCCAGACCTGGGAAGATTCCATGCAAAATAACTACTTCTCAAATATCTCCTCTCTGCTAGTAAGGAAAATTTATTTAAAATCATCTTCAAGTTCATTTTATGGTGAACTGCTTCTGAAGGTTTTGTAGTGCCATTAACGTGAAGTCGTGCATCTAATATGCACACAAACACAGGGGCAAGTTGGTACAGATCAAGAAGGTCCATCTATGGTCCCTGTTGATGTCTCTCGATATGTTGGGGTACTACAATTTGCCTCAATATTGCTTGGCGTAGGGGGAAAAAAAAGGGGCTTGGAATCCTGCTCATTGTCCATTCTCCTGTGTTTAGAGTGCACAACCACAGCAGTCCTATAACTGATCTGAGGGTTTCGGATGAATTTTATTACAAGATGCTGATATCCAAGCATCCTTCTACAACACCACTGACTTCAAGGAGTCACTGTTAGCAAAGAATTTGAGGAGTTTTGTCTGTCTGAGCTATTACGACATTTACTCATGCACAGAGATACTATCTCCTGGGGCAACTTCCTCCTTTTTTTTTTACGGGCCCCAATAACAGCAGATGGCAGGACAAATGGTGTTAAAGGAAGAATGCTGTTCGTGAGTTTAAAGTACCTTAACAGCAGATGGTTCGGAGACAGAAAGTTGCTAAAGCCACAAATGACCTTGTCCACAATTTAAAGAACTTTTGTTTATATTGAGGCAAGAAACAACAAGGTCCCACAAAACAGTTGTTGCTCTTAAGTTGTTTGTATGCTGGTGTTGTTTTGGTTTGGATCCTAGGATTCCTACATCTGTTAGCCTGCTTCTGGTATTTCCACTGTTGAGGCTGGTTCCTTATCCTACGGAATACTGGATCCACAGCACATTGCTAGATTTAAAAAAGCTAGCAGTATGAGTCCAGGGAGTCTGCGAACTGACTCTTGGAATCTGAACTAAAACAGCTCCAGTATAAAAGCAGCTTCAGTGCAATTCTGACTAAGGGTTGATGTATTGCTACAACATGCCTGAAAATGTCTCAAATCCCAGCAGAAAACAGAATGAAAAAGGGGTAAAGGCTTGTCATGCCAGGTATCCATACCTTCTTGTGCCCTGAAATTTCCTGTGGGGACTGATATAGTTACACCCACATTAGGGATAAGTGGTATAAATAAAAGCAAAATGCTGTGGATGCTGGAAATCTGAAATAAGAACAGAAAATGCTGGAAAACTCAGCAGGTCTGGCAGCATCTGTGGAGAGAGAAACAGAGTTAATGTTTTGAGTCCAATATGACACTTCTTCAGGGCTAAAGAGAGATAGAAATCTATACTGTTTAGGAGAGTGTGGAGCAAAATAGAAGGTCAGGGGTAGGTGGGGGCTAAGGAGAGGTTTGACAAAGATATCATGGATAGAAGACAAGGAGTGTTAATTTTTTTGTTCATGGGATGTGGGCATCACTGGCTAGGCCAGCATTTATTGCCCATCCCTAATTGCCCTTGTTCAGAGGGCATTTAAGAGTCAACCACATTGCTGTGGGCCTGGAGTCACATGTAGGCCAGACCAGGTAAGGACAGCAGATTTCCTTTCCTAAAGAGCATTAGTGAACCAGATGGGTTTTTACAACAATCAGCAATGGTTTCATTTCATCATCAGACTTTTAGTTGTAGATTTTTATTTAATTCAAAAAGGTGCTGATAGTGACAAAAAGATAGCAGAATATTACATGAGGGATAAGCAGGTTCACCCCATGCAAGTGAGGCGGAAGGGAATATGCAGACCTCCAAGCCTCATTTTCTTCTTGGAACGCTGGACATGAATTCAGCTGAAGAAGCCTTCAGAAAAAGTGGGCCTTAAATCTCGTATCTAGGCTCCTTAGATCAGAGGAATTAAGATGCACCATGATAACCCATACTGGAGTCAAGTACAAGGCAAGACAAGGTCCCTTTTGCAGGGGACAGGGAGAGGATTGGGTCTAGGGGTCTTTATCCAAAAACAACCATGCCCTGAAATGAGGGTAGAAAAGGGGTTTGTTTTTGCTGTCCATGGCATTAAATAATAAAACATAAAAGCTTTGAAGTGATGCTGTGTGAATAGTAGCCCAATGCTAATATCCTCTGTTCTAAGGACAATAGACATGTTTTCTATGGACGTGCTTCTTATAACCTATCAGCATGAAAATAGGAGAGGCAGATCAGGAAAGTGATTTATGTAATAAAGTTTATCCTTCACTACCTTCAGCACCTTGCCTCACCATCCTTGGCCTCATTCTGTGAAAAGAGACTACTGCTCACTACCGGTGCCTGTGCATCATTGGCATCATCTGAGCAGCAGGAGAATTGCCACCTCTGCTGCCCATGCACCACATTACCTGCTCACTGAAAAACGTGCATAGTGTGGGATTTATTAGTCTACTGCTGGTTCCTATTCAGTGAAAAGAGCTGATAGGACAGCCAGTTCTTTTGAATTAGCAGTAATAGTAGCTCGCTGTTCTACCAAAGTTTAAAGAAGTAGAAAAAGATAGGCTTCCCACCTGTCACCAGTACAAAGCAAAACCAATGTAAGCTGACCTGTTGGGGGCTGTCTCACTTACGTTAACACTGCCAAGATCAGGCTAGCACCAACACTTAAACACTGCACTGTTTGCTGCTGTAAATACTTTCAACTCCTACCTATATGTGACAGGTGTTTAATTATCTGATGAGTGTAGGTTACTGCATCCTTAAAGAGGCAACAACTTAATGAAAAACTGTTTGGCAAACCTTTTATTTGTTTGTTTGGAAACACTTGACATGATGCATCACAATACACTGTTTTCACGTCACACTGTCATGATACGTGGCATTTCTCTCCATTTTCTTTTAAAATTACGAAATAGCCAATCCCTTTTAATTTTCTTTAGTTATAATTGATAGTGATCTGTGATCTATTCCATTTTTCTAAATTACTTGGATCACCTTACTTTGTGCCAGATATTTGTCAAATATCAACAGTATAACTAATTAGATGTTAAGCTCCTTATTTGCAAATGTTGCCGACGGGATTCCATTATAAATTAAGAAATATAACTGCAGATGGGTTAAATTTAGCAGCTTTAATCAGATCTTCCAACAGAACGTTACAATGGTGTTTATCAAAAGAAAATGCAAAACAACATTGTTTCCTTATCTTGTTTGCAACAAAGATTCCAAATTGTTGTGTGGAATTTATTTTTAAAATTGAAGAAATAAAGCCTTGGAAGTATGACAAGAAGTGAACACATATTTATTCTTTTTAAAGTTAAAAACACATAACCTAAGGGTTTGTGAAAACAATGAGCTGCTCTCGCTGCAGTTTGCTAGCACATTGTTAGGCTCCGTCACCTTGGTAATGGCAGCTGCTGCTGAAGGACAGGAATTGGCTCAGTTCCCTCAGTCGCCTGTCTGTTTGTGTTCAATACACGTGATCTGCAAGATAATCACACTCTGCTGTAGCTGGTGCCATGCCAGACCATGTTAATAAAAGGAGCACGAGGATAATGTTTACCAACATCGGCCACATGGCTCCTTCTGTAACTTGCCCCAGCCCATTCTGGAGGGTCATCCAGCACAGTCTGCAGCCTCAGAGAACAGTCATTGCTCTGGCATTGCTGAGGATTCTGAGAAAATTCAACAATTAAACCAGAAATATGGATAACAAGGTATTATTTTTTACATCTTATGTGAAAATCTTTTCAGTTACATTCTTTCAAATACAGAATACAGATCATACAAGCATATGTTCAGCTTATTTTTTTGGTTTGAAGAGTAGATTGAAATAACCTTCTTTAAAATAGCAATAGTTACTAACACTGAACAGAGCCTTTTGAAATAGGTTTCTGAGAGCCTAAATGTAAACTTTCCTGATTAACCCTTTAAGCATAATGATCGTGTATTGGCATCATTTACTAAACCTGTTTCACAAATCAAATTTAGTGTATTATTCATAGCACACCTGCAAAAAGAAACATTTGATACCTCTTTTAAGGTAACATGGCAGATTTATTGTTTATTATGGATACTAAAATTAGTTGTTTCAGTAATTTCAGTTCTTAAAGGGTTCATAATAATCTGTAAGGTAATGCCATTCACTGACATTTTAATTTAAACCATCAAGAAAAATATATTATGCACCTGTGATATTGTTTCTAACTATTGTTCATTTGTGCTATAGCCTTGAGCTTTGATCATCACCGCTTACTGCCTCATGATGTATAGTTTTTCTGCACACCTCACTAAGTAGGCTGCTTATTATTTGAAATTCCAGCTATATCCTATATAATTCAGTATTATACTATTAAGTAATTTAATAATGCTATATTTTATAAATGTTCACAGAAGCATCTTTTTATTTTCTTATTCATGGGATATGGCAAAGCCAGCATTTATTGCCCATTCCTATTTGCCCCTGAGAATGAGGTGGTTTTACAGTTTTAAGCACCACCTTAGTTATGTCCAGTACATTTTTCAACTTTAATTCAGTAAACAGCAAGTTATCCACAAGGTAAGGAGAATAAAAGCTGGAACACAATCCATTTTAAACCTATTGAGAAGCTTAGAAAGCTATCTGAATCCTAACATCATAGGATAGAAACAGATAAGGAAGGTCAGTCAGCCAATCTTAGCTCCGTGCAAAAAAAGTTTAGCCACAACATTCAGTAGTTTCTTTAAAAAATTGTTGGGATTTTGCCTTCATCACGCTACCAAGGAGCTCATCCCATGTGTTAATGGCTCTTTGTTTGAACAGCTTCCTGGCACCTGTCTTAAATTTGAATCTGTGCCTTCTGTTTTACTATCACAGTTTAATTAAACAATCCCATGGCATCACTTGGAGAAGAGCAGGGAAGTTCTCCCAGTGTCTGAGCTAACATTCATCCCTCATTCAACAACTCTAAATCCAGACTATCTGGCCATTTATCTCATAGCTGTCTGAAGAACCTTTCTCCCCACATGATCAAATCCCTCCATAGCCTTGTCCTTCCCGATCTCTGTAACCTCCAACAGTCCCAAAGCACTGCTTAAAGTGTGTTACTGCAACATTGGTCTCTGTGCAAGCCACAGTTTCTTTGCTCCATCACTGGTAATTGTGCGTTCAGCCACCTAGGCCCTAAGCTCTGGAATCCCCTTCTAAATCTCTCCGCCTTGCCATCTCTCTCTTCCTTCTTCAAGACACTCTGTAAAAACTCGCTCGTTGGCAAAGCTTTTGGTCACCCACACTAAAGTCTCCTTTTTTGGTTTAGTGTCAATTTTTGTTTGATCACACTCCTGTGAAGCATGGGATGTTCTCCTGCATTAAAAGCAATAGATAAATGCAAGTTGTTTATAATAGTAAATTGGCAGCCTGTTTCACACCCCACTTGATTCTTTTCTGAATTCGAATTTCATTCCTACTCTCTCTGGTGCTGAACAAATATTAGAAGATGTCATTTAGGCAGCACAATCACTGTATAAGCAGTTGCGGGATCATTTCAGGGCCTAGCATGAGGATGTACAGGAATACTTTGGTCCCAGGCATTTTGCACTGAGACCCAAGGGGCAGCCACCACATTAACTCCTTCCATAGAGCAGTCACCTGGAGAAAGTCATAAGTTAACATTAGAAAGGGTCACACAGTAAAGGGAAACATCGGGAAAAAACCCACAAAATTGATGTACATTTGACAAAGAGTACGGAAATACGTTTACTCCGCCTTCCTTGACTTTTGTCTGGAGGATTTCTTTCAGAATTTGTGGACAATGGTAGTTACAGGTTAAAAAGTAGGAATGGATGGTATTTGAGAAAATGCAGGGTATGATATTCTTGTGGTTGATAAGGACTCAGCAAAGACTTCAGTATGAAACAACGATTGCTACATTCAAATGCAAAAAAGGGAAAGACTTTTCCACACAGTCAAGAGAATTCTAATTCTACAGCAAGCAGGCACTTACTTTTAAGCTGAAAAACTGCAGGAGGGTCTGCACATACACATTTACTTAGAAAAACCTCAAAAACAGCTTCAACCATCCTTCTTAACACCTGCAGAGTATCTTGTCTTCAAATCAACTTTCTGAGAAATATGTACCCATCTAATGGGTTACAGTTTTCCCAATATAGATTATGCGCAGAATCTTCCCATCAACATGCGGGTGTGGGCCCGACACGCCGATGCTTAAACTGACATGCGATGATGTCGGGCATGCGTCCTGATGTCATCTTGCGTCATCATGATACTTCGTTCAGTAGGTGCACGGCAGAATCGGCTGCACGTCCACTGAAATGTTAAGTGCCTATTACGGCCAGTAAGGGATTAATTAAAGTACTTGAGAATGCTGCCTGTCCAACCTTAAGGTTGCCGGGCAGGCGAAAAGCCCAAGCGGCCTTCACGTTTTTCAGGAAACCTCATCCACGGGCGGGGTGAGGTTTCCTGAAACGTTTTTAAAAAATCAATGAATACATTTTCCCACATTTACAGTCATATGAGGGGTTATTTTTGAATAAATTTTTCAATTGATTCTTTAATTATTTTCATGACCACTCAATCCCCCTGAAGCAGCTCCGTGCCTCGGGAGATTGCTGCACTCTTTCACACGTGTGCATGAAAGAGCACAGCCCCGGATCTCCACCCCCACCCCCCCCCCCCCACCCCCCACCCCACCGGCCTTAATTAGCCCACCCATGTAGAATGGTGGTACGTAGCCGATCGTGGGTGGCGATCGGCTCCACGCCTACCCCCGCCCGCTCCTGCCCAGCCCGCCCAACATAGGAAAAATCCAGGCCTATGTATTTTCTCACCAAAGTGACACATCCCAATTGGCCAGGCCCAGAGCACTTAGGCTTATATTGTAAGGCCAAGTTTAGGAGTTCCCAAGTGTGTGCAGTGGTATGTCATCTTTGAGATATTTCTCCCCCAAAGACAGATAGCTATTAGTTATTCAACAGACAACTGAAAAACACAAGTGTGAGTCATTGCCTGGTGGATAGAGCTACCAGGAGCTCCCCATGAGCAATATGATGAGCAGCACAACTCAACATAAGCTGTCAGAGTACATTGCTACCATGCTCCTGACCACGGCATGGACTCACACTCTTTCTTTTTCTATCGTGCGATAGTTGGAGCTTCTATAGCAATTGCTTGCCTTTCTGCAACTCAATCATGATACATACTGAGCTCTAGATATATGAACATCTGTTCACATACCCAATACCTTACAGCAGCTGCCATCCCAAGTCTTAGACCTTTCCCACTGATCATATGGAGGGCATCTGCTTTCAACATGGTGGTAAGACCTACACTGGGCAACTTGCAATATGCCAGTTACCTTAACATTCTAGACTTTGTGACCAATACCGCATATTAGACTTGCTCAAGAGCAACTGCTAACCCAGACCTTCACATGAAAGGCTTTAGTAGGGAGATATGTCTGTTGTGTTGCTGCTTCCCCTCCAGGGTGTTGAGCTGGGGCCCTTCCTGCAACTGCTTTTCCTTTTTCCCATATATCCTCTTAACAACCTGTTTTTGCATTGTTCACATTTGATGGAAGAAGCATTTAGATTGCATGCCTAGAACTGACAAACTATGAAGGAGAACTATTTGTCTTATACACCATAAGCTTAATCAGAATTGAGATTTTGCTGTTATTGAAGAAAGATGAGGAGCAAAGCAAGTATTTTCCCTTCTTGGGCATGGTTTGGAAGGGCTATGTTCAGATACTGAGATTGATTAAGAATGGGGCACATATCATTTGTACTTTCCAGTCAACACCTACGAGCTACTCTCTTGATCCACGCAAGGCTATACCACACATGGCAGAACCCAACATCTTATATCCCACTGCTTCATTCAAAATGTTGAGGCGTGTATACTTGATCCCTCGGTGATACTTCCAATAATATATAATCTGCAAAAGGCAGAACTGCACCATGTTGAGAAATGCCTGGAACCAAAGGCTATCCTGCATGATACCACCCACTACACTAGTGACATCAGCTGGTAAGCAGCATTATCTCAATTTTTGGACATATGATTAGGTGTCCTATCCACCATAACAGATCTTAGGCTGAAGTACGCATCCCAGGTAAACTACAAGATTTGGCCAGCTGATCCCATTGCTTCCAGCTTCATCATAAGCTCCTCATGAGGCACAAGGTCCTCTGAAAATTGATGAAAATAACATTAGTGCTATTCTCTTCAGCCTTACAATCTACAGTCCACAGAAAGCCAAAACCAAATCCTATATATTTATTGGAATAGTGAATTCCTGTCTGCTCCTTTCTGTTTGTTAATGTCAACAAATGTGCCTGCTTCAGACATTCTTTTGATTTTGGTGGCACCTGCCATTCCCATAAGTGGGCTCTGTGTCTTACATCCAGGAGTGCACCTGTACTGCCCAGTATCAAATCATTGGTGAAAGTAATCTGGGAACTCAATATGTACTAGCCCCTTGTGTCCTAAAATGAACAGTGTTTCTTACACATGTATCTCTCTCTAATAATTCAGGGAGTGGATCAATGACATTTTAGTGAGACATGACCAGATGGAAATCTTTGAGCTGCTTTAATTTACAGACAGAAAATGAATACGCAGAGTAACACTCACTTTTCCAGAACCACAGGGAGTCAGAGCCTTTCCCAACAGCCAATGAGTACTAGGCAGGGTACCCCCAGGACAGGGCACCAGCCTATCACAGGGCACACACTCAGGAACAATTTAATGTAGCCAATCACCTGACCAGCACAAGTTTGGACAGTGGGATGAAATCAGAGAACCTGATACAGGCATAGGGGGAACATGCAAACTCCACACTGACAAGCAGATATACAAGGTCAGGATTGAACCTAGGTCCTTAGAGATGTGAGGCAGTAGAACTAACCACTGCACCACCCTACCATCCCCATGTAGACTAACAGTTATAATCAAATCTCACCCAAATGTAATTAATTTTTGTTTCAAGAGTGCTTTGTGAATAGAATGTCTCGTAAACTGAGTATCAGTTTGGGAATTTTGTGGAAATGGGGTCTCTCTGGTTAGTATTTCTCAAACTGTAATTTAGATTAACAGTTGGAATCTGATTTAGAATTTTAAAAATGCAAAAGAAACTTGCAAGCTAGTTAAGATACCTAGTTAACAAACATTGCCTGGCAGTGGCAGGCAGTTAACTGTCAATCAACTGAAAGTGGTTGACTGAATATGTGTTAATTGCTTAACAAATGTAATGTTAGTGTAGGTTATAAGCTCTGTATATAAGTTGACAGTGTTTGCTACTACCCAGAGTGCAGAGTGAACAGAGTGCTAAGTCGGGAATTCGGTGCCGAGGGGAAAGGCGCTGCTGCTTTTTATTCTTTTATTTTACCCCCAATTGCTGAACAGTGTTTTTCTTTTGTCTCCAAGCTAGGAGACTGTAACTTGCTACTACTTTAGCGCACTGGTTACTAATTTAGTTAATTAATTAAATCACCAAGTAAGGTTAGACAGACTTTGCAGGAACAGGTGGTGTGCTGTGACTACTACATGTGGGGTTTTACGGAGTGTATTGCCTATCTGGATAACCATATCTGCAGTATGTGCCTGCAGATTGAGCAAGTTCGGTTCAGAGTTACTGAGCTGGAGTGTGAGCTGCAGACACTGCGGGGCATCAGTGACCGGGAGAGTTACCTGGATGCTTTGTTCCAGGAGGTAGTCACACCCTTTTGGTTGAGTAGAACTGAAGAGTTGGTCAATGGTCAGGGACAGAAGAGTGTTGTAGCATAAAGAGTCAACAGAGGGATATGCTAATCTATGATGTAGATGTTGATGTACGACTGACATCAGTTAGTCATGTGTCCAACTCTCTCTTGAGAGAGGTTGGAATCATGACTCGGAGCAACGTGCCTATTCTGTAAGATAAAAGCAAAATACTGCAGATGCTGGAAATCTGAAACAAAAATAAAAATAGCTGGAAAAACTCAGCAAGTCTGACAGCATCAGCGGGGAGGAACACAGTTAACGTTTCGAGTCCGTATGATTCATCATCAGAATTGATGAAGAGTCATACAGACTCAAAACGTTAACCGTATTCCTCTCTGCAGATGCTGTCAGACCTGCTGAGTTTTTCCAGCTATTTTTATTTTTATTTTTGTGTCTATTCTGTAACCTGTTTAGATGTAGTTCTAATAAACAAGTGTTAAGCAGATACCAGAGTATGTCCACCAGTCTGTCCACTAATCAAGTCCCATGTCTAGAGCCCAAGGTAGAAGGACACATCTCAGAACATGGTGGCAGCGGTGGGACATTGAGGGCCCATAGAGAGGCCAGCAGTGGGAGTTAAGGAAACGCCATTTTCCCAGTGCCGAGCAGCATCAGGTCTTCATGAAAAGGAGCAAAAGTTTCAAGTTAGTCCCTTTCTTTATGCAGTAGACCCAGTAGCAGATGACGTTCTCCTAAAACAGCATGTGCAGAAGTCCACCGTGGACTTTGCGTCCATTCTTAAGGCCGTTGGCACCTACTTTAGCCTGAAGCAAAAGTTAATAATTGAACAAGCATGTTTTACCCAGCAGTCACAACAACCTTGGGAATTGATTGAAATATTTCTAATTGACCAATATCATCTAGCTAGTTCTTGCAGATACAGAGCACTGAGTGAGAAGCTAATCATGATTGTCTAGTTGTGGGTGTCTGGGATGAAAATCTCTCTGATGTTCTGCAGACCAAAGATGATCTTACATTGGGTGAAGTTACAAGGGAAACGATGGTATAGTGGTTTTGTCGCAGGACTAGTGATCCAGCGACCCAGGGTAATGCTCTGGGGACCTGAGTTTGAATCCTGTCAGGGCAGATGGTGGAATTTGAATTCAATAGAAATCTGGATTTAAAATTCTGATGATAACCATGAAACCATTGTCGATTGTTGTAAAAATTTGGTTCTCTAATGCCCTTTAGGGAAGGAATTCTGTCATCTTTACCTGGTCTGGCCTACATGTGACTCCAGACCCACAGCAATGTGGTTGACTCTTATAATGGCATAGCAAGCCACTCAGTTGTATCAAACCGCTAAGTCATAAAATCTGGAATGAAACAGGATGGACCACTTGACATTGACCTAGGCACCGAAAACGACAATGGCAATCTCAGCTCTGTTGACCTTACAAAGTCCTCCTCACTAACAATGCTAGTGCCAAAATTGGGAGAGCTGTCTCACAGACTAGTCAAGCAGCAGCAGCCTGATTAGTCATCCTCACAGAATCATACTTTGCAGATAATGTCCCAGTCGCTGCCATCACCATTCCTGGGTATATCCTGACTCACTAGCTTGACAGGCCCAGCAGTGGTGGTGGCACACTGGTATACAGTCAGGAGGGAGTTGCCCTGGGAGGCCTCAACGTTGACTCCGGACCCCATGAAGTCTCATGGCATCAGGCCAAACATGGGCAAGGAAACCTCCTACTGGTTACCATGTACTGCCCTCCCTCAGCTGATGAATCAGTGCTCCTCCATGTTGAACAGCACTTGGAGGAAGCACAGAGGGTGGCAAGGGTGCAGAATGTACTCTGGGCGGGGGACTTCAATGTCCATCATCAAGATGGCTTGGTAGCGCCACTGCTGGCTGAGTCCTAAATGACATAGCTGCTAGACTGGGTCTGCGGCAGGTGGTGAGGCAACCAACAAGAAGGAAAAACATACTTGACCTCACCCTCACCAACCTGCCTGCCACAGATGCATCTGTCCATTACAGTATCGGTATGAGTGACCAGCGGACAGTCATTGTGGAGATGAAGATCCGCCCTCACATTGAAGACACCCTCCATCGTGTTGTGTGGCACTACCACCATGCTAAAGGGATAGATTTTGAACAGATCTAGCAACTCAAGACTGGGCATCCATGAGGTACTGTGGGCCATCAGCAGCAGCTGTGAATGGTGGTGGACAATTAAACAACTCACTGGAGGAAGAGACTCCACAAATATCCACATCCTCAATCATGGCGGAGCCCAGAACATCAGTGCATAAGAATAAGATTAAGAAGTGCCGAGTGGATGATTCATCTTGGCCTCCTGCAGAGGTCCCCAGCATCTCAGATGCCAGCTTCAGCCAATTCGATTAATTCCACATGATATCCAGAAACGGCTGAAGGCACTGGATACCGCAAAGGCTATGGGCCCTGACAATATTCCGACAATAACACTGAAGACTTGTGCTCCAGGACAGCTATGTGGAAAATTGCCCAGGTATGCCCTGTACACAAACAGCAGGACAAATCCAATCCGGCCAATTACCGCTCCATCAGTCTACTCTGGATCATCAGTAAAGTAACGGAAGGGGTCATCTGGGTGTTCTCATGCATGAATCACTGAAAGCTAGTATGCAGGTACAGTAGATAATAAGGAAGGCAAATGGAATTTTGGCATTTATTGCTAAAGGAATTGAGTATAAAAATAGGGAAGTGTTGTTGCAACTCTACAAGACATTGATGAGACCACACCTGGAGTACTGTGCACAGTTTTGGTCCCCTTACTTGAGGAAGGATGTAGTTGCATTCGAGGCGGTTCAGAGGAGGTTCACTAGATTAATTCCAGAGATGCGGGTCTTGTCTTATGAGGAGAGATTGAACAGTTTAGGCCTATACTCACTAGAGCTTAGAAGGATGAGAAGAGATCTAATTGAGGTATATAAGATGCTAAATGGGATAGACAAAGTAGGCGTGGAGTGGATGTTTCCCCTTGTGGGGCATTCTAGAATGAGAGGCCATAGTTTTAGGCTAAGGGGTGGTAGATTTAAATCAGAGATGAGGAGGAATTACTTTTCTCAAATCTGTGGAATTCACTACCTCAGAGTGCATTGGATGCTGGGATGCTGAATAAATTTAAGGGGGAGATAGACAGATTTTTAATTAGTAACTGGTTGAAAAGTTATGGGGAGAGGGCGGGAAATTGGAGTTGAGGTCGAAATGAGATCAGCCATGATTGTATTGAATGGCGGGGCAACCTCGAGGGTTGAATTGCCTACTCCTGCCCCTAGTTCTTATGTTCTTATGTCCTTATCAACAATGCTATCAAGCGACACTTGTTACCAATAACCTGCTCACTGACACCCAGTTTGAGTTCTGACAGGGCCACTCAGCTCCTGACATCATTAAAACCCTGGGTCAAACATGGACAAAAGAGCTGAACCCCAAGGCGAGGCGAGAATGACTGTCCTTGACATTAAGGCTGCATGTGATAGAGTGTGACTTCAAGGAGCCCTTGCAAAACTGGAGTCAATGGGAATCAGGGGGAAAACTCTCCACTGGTTGGAGTCACACCTAGCACAAAGGAAGATGGTTGTGTTTGTTGGAGGTCAGTCATCTCAGCTCCAGGTCATCACTGCAGAATTTCCTTAGGGTAGTTTCCTTGGCCCAACCATCTTCAGCTGCTTCATCAATGACCTTCCTTCCATCATAAGGTCAGAAGTGGGGATGTTCACTGATGATTGTACAATGTTCAGCACCATTCTTGACTCCTCAGATACTGAAACAGTCCATGTCCAAATGCAGCAAGACCTGGACAATATCCAGGCTTGGACTGACAGGTGGCAAGTAATATTCACACCATACCAGTGCCAGGAAATGACCATCTCCAACAAGAGAGGATCCAACCATCACCCCTTGATGTTCAATAGCATTACCATCACTGAATCCCCCACTATCAACATCCTGGGGGTTACCATTGACCAGAAACTGAGCTGGACTAGACATATAAATACTGTGGCTACAAGAGCTGGTCAAAGGCTATGCACCGTGTGATGAGTAACCCACCTCCTGACTCCCCAAAGCCTGTTCAACATCTACAAGGCACAAGTCAGGAGTGTGATGAAATACTCTCCACTTGCCTGAATGAGTACAACTCCCACAACACTCAAGAAGCTGGACACCGTCCAACACAAAGCAGCCTGCTTGATTGGCACCACATCCACAAACATTCACTCCCTCCACCACCAACGCACAGTCAAGCAGGACGCACAGTAGCAGTGTGTACCATCTACAAGATGCACTGCAGTAATTCATCAAGGCTCCTTCGACAGCACCTTCCAAACCCATGACCACTTAGAGGGGCAAGGGTAGCAGATAGATGCGAACATCACCATTTAGAGATTCCCCTCTAAGTCACTCACCACCCTGACTTGGAAATATATTGCCATTCTTTTACTGCTGCTGGGTCAAAATCCTGGAACTCTCTTCCTAACAGCACTGAGGGTGTACCTACACCACAAGGACTACACCGGTTCAAGAAGGCAGCTCACCACCACCTTCTCAAGGGCAATTAGGGTTGGGCAATAAATGCTGGCCCAGCCAACAAAGCCCACATCCCATGAATGAATTTTAAAAAATAGTGGTCCACCATCCAAGGCAGACAAATTTAGGGCATTTAATTGCGCTATACTTCTGAGGCTTCACATGACTCCATAGATTAGCTAGGCCCACAGGCAGTGGCCCCCACCTATAAGAAATTCCGCAAAATGAGACAAATAGGCGGGAAACTCCACGCTGGCAGCCATTTTGAGATGCTTGTGTTGTGGCGTGAAAACACAGTATAGACACCGAGACTGCCCAGTGGGGGCACGGAATGCTTCCAGTGTGACAAAACTGAACATTTCAAGCACTTCCGAAAATCCAACAATTTTAATTGAAGTTGAGGACCAGAGAATATTGATGAAACACATTCCTTCCAAGAAATGGAAGTCAAGAAAAAGACAAAATTACAGAGTTCTAGAGGAAATGGATGTCTTAATCCAGACTATTGGTCAGTTACAGTACAAGTAGTACTCGACTGGCTCCAGCTGATGACTCTTTATCCATCAAGTTACAAGGTACAGGCAGCATAGACCTTCCAAACAAAGGCAGGATAATTGCTCCGCTTCGCCACAAGGGGCAGCAGATTGTTGATTCTCTCCATGTTCTTCACAATCAATGCACGTCCATGTTCAGTGGTGATGTTGGCATGCTTCTAAGAATCCTAGAAAAACCAGATGTTGCTCAATGACTCACTGTCTTTCATGCAACAATCTTCAATCTTTTATTTAGAAGCAGTGGAAATTCAGCCTTCAGAAGCTGAGGAAGTTTATACACTCAGCAGTAGGTTCCTTTCTTTCACAGAGATACTATCCATTAGACCTAGGGCAGTCAAGGAAGTTATGAATCTCTCAGTTCTTCACAAAGTAAGGCCAGAGGTAGTGGATACTGAAGGCACTGCAGCAGAAGGTGACCATCCCCATGAAGACCTGCTGGATCTGAAATGGCTCCTCCTAGAGGTTGATGAGGAAGAATCCCTTACAGCGCTGATCGATCTCTTGGAGGTTGAGGTCCTAGAGGATGATTTGTCTTTCCACTTTTTGGATGCACCATGTGAAGTTTCTGTTGTCTTTCTGGAGGAATCAGCTGTGTTTTTAGTGGCTGAGCAGCACTCAGATCTTAGTTCCGCTGAATCTACCAATAGATTACCTACTTTATCTCCTGTTGCCCGTGAAGAGTCATCCAGAGAGAGTGATTTGCTTGAGTCCAGGTCATAGTCCACGGAGGGTCATACTGTTAAAGACCTGGTACCTTCCCAGGGTGAAAGTCAATTGGCACTCACACTTCAGTCCCAGCTGAAAGTCCTCCACTCCAGAGCTGGAGATCAGCACAGAAGCTGCAGCAGAATATTTAGCACTTCTGAAGCTGCAAAATCCTGTTCAGTAATCTTGTCCTAGAGTTGACTCTTTACAGGAAATTCATCTCATTACAGAAAATAGGTTGTCTTGTCTCCGTATTCTCAGTAATTCTTCCCATTGCCCATAGTGGAGCAACATCACACAGAGTGTGGCTCTCTTACCACTGCCGACAGAAAGTAGATGGTCCTCCCGAAATAACATTGGGAAATCATCTCTTTTTCTTTTGCTGACAGTCTTACGGGAAGTTGGTCATTTTTTCCTACATCATCTAAGTTCATTGAAATCTTCAATCTTTAATGTCTTTTCGGTCATCGATACAGCTGTGGGTGATACAGCTGTGACAGTCTTCCCTGGAGTTGAAGATCATCCCTCTTCTGAAGCTCTTTCCCTGGGTGCTTCGAGGGAACAACAAGTTCCTGAGTTCTTTTCTTCAAGTCCCAGGGGGTCCAAAAGTTGATTTACTTCCATCTTCTCTCTTGGATTAGTCTTTTGTTGAAAAGTCTTTGGATGAAATTCTCGATTTTTGAGACTAAGTGCAGTGACAGGTGGGTTTGTGGTGCCTTCCCCACTGCTCGAAATGGCAGGAATTTTCACTCAATTTCCCATTTGGAAGCTCATTAATTACGCACAGGTGAGTATCTCTCCAAAGCGCCAGGCAGGTCGGAAGCTGATTCATCCACCCACCGTTACCTGGAGGGGTCAAAGGTCTGGCGCCATATTTAAACACCTGAACACATACATCTCACTCTCTCCAGCCTACCTGACTCCAGGAGACTGTTAGGGATGTCTGTGAATTGAAAGAAGAAAGCTGTGCCCCACGTCGCCCACCAGGCCCTTGAGGACCCGATCAGAGGAGTGGAGGCGCAGAGGGATATCCTGTACCCCAGGGATGGTTCCAGGAAGCATACCAGCCACACCTCTCCAGCCTGGAAGTCCATCGCAAAGGACGTCAGCGGCCCTGGCAACCATGCCCGAAATGCCACCCGGTGCAGGAAGAGGATGAATGACCTCAACTGCTCCGGCAGGGTAAGTCATTCATCAGGTCCCTCCAATATCAAACTCTCATCATGGCATCATGCACTGAGTTAGAGTCTGAAGAGTGAAGACAGAGTTTTGAGTTGTAAGCACACAAGTGTAGCTGCTAAGTTCCTTTTGTAAATAAACAGAATGTGTTTCTTCTAAGAGCGGTCCACTGATTTTCTCTGTCTTGGTACCAACTCAGTCACCCCAAAATAAGCATACAACCCAGATCCTTTAGCCCCAACAAACCAGGGTACTGGATCTAACAGGTGTCCACCATGAGTCCCAGCCCCCTGACCACGTCCAAAGAGGAAGCTCGGGAAGAACCATCATTGTGCTCACCCGTACCCTCCACCAACGCAGAGACACACATCTCGGTGGGGCACAGTTCTACGTTAGGTTCTGGTTCACTTACTAAAGAACACCTCACTGACACGTTCCCGCAACAGTTGGAGGAAGGGACAGCCCAGGTCTCTGGTATTTGGAGGGCTGCTGTAGATCAGCCACTTGCTCAGACAGAGTCAGATGCTGAGCCTCTGCAAGCAACTGCCAGCTCAATGCTAGAGATGCAACAGGCGGTGGGCGGAGCATCAGGCAGAAATTCGGCAGTCGCTCAGCAGACTAGAGCAAAGGATGGAGGACGCCGCCTGCATTCTGTCCAATGTCATGGCAGTGACATGCCAGCACCTTGAGGTCACCATGGGAAGGTGGAGACCTTGGTCCAGCAAGTTTTGCCGGATTTGGGCTCAACTCTGCATTCCATGGCCATGCGCCCTGGTGGGCACCATCATGATGTAGGCCACATGGGGATGAGACACCTTGACCTTCCTCCAGATGCAACATCTCCTCAAGAAGTCAGGGCAGGGCCCTTGAGCACCCACAGGGAGGATGAATGTTAACCAAATACCCCGGGGGCCTCCTCTTGGGACAGTCCAATGGTGTCCAGCCACTCACAGTCTGCTTTGTCTGTGATTTCATCCAATCAAGCTGCTCAGGCCAAGAAGGGTGCAACTAACCCTGAGCAGGAGACCCTTATCAGGCCGGGACCCACCAGGCCTTGGGTCACCAGAGGACGCCTGCCAAGGTCTTCACAGGCATTAGGACGTAGTAGTCAGCAGGTTGCCTCCACCTCTGATGCAGATGTCGGACAATTTGGGGGTGTCCCAGTCAGACAGTGACAAATTGAGGGATCTCGCTTGGATCAACAACTTTGGGGGACCTCATCAGGGGGTGGGTCGTAACAGTAAGCGCTCATTCTGGGAACTGAGAGTCCACTGAACAACAAGAGTGATGCAAGAACTGACTTAAAGCAGTGGCCACCAGATAATTATGAAACTACAGTGGCCAGTGAGATGAGGACACGGCTAGGGACCTCCTCCTCCCGTCCATGTCTTGTCTCTTGCCGCTACCACTGAGGAGACACAGCTGCTGCTACGTACTCAAAGCTGATGGCCTGCCCTCACACAATGGTCTTCCATGAGGAAGAAAGGTTAGAAGAGCATACATCACACACTTCTAATAAAGATTTTCACACATCTCCCTGATGTCACACAAGAGTGCAGAGACTATCTTCAGTGGAGCTGACCTTACCTGAATGTGAATCTCAGATGTTGGGGCTGCACACAGGCATAGTGTAGAGTTAGGAAGATTAAGAAATTTTGAATTCACTTTTGGATCATGGATGTTTGCCACTATAAAAATATTGAACTTCTGTACATACATTTGTTGTTTATGTGAATGGCTTGGTCAACTGAAGGCATTGTGATGCACATTTGAATCCTCAAATTTTGAGGTTTATCCATCCTCCCACTCAGTGATAGCCTTCCTCTGTGAGATTCACAATCATGTAATATCAACCCAACTGAAGATAGTCTCTGCACTTTTGTGTAACATCAGGGAGATGCATGAAATCTTTATTAGAAGTGTATGATGGTGGTGAAGCTGGTGAATCTCGCAACCTGGCTGTCATTGTCCATAGAAAATCTCACATATTGATCACTTGCTGTGACCTTTTTTATGCATCTATGTGTTGCAGACTGCAAGATGCCACTGTTGATCCCTGGAAAGACCCACAGGCAAAGAAATTGAATGCAGCAATTACCTTCAAAGCCACTGGCAGGGGATAGCCTCCAACTCCACATGGCGTCAGGTCGTCACAAAGAATATGGCATATGTGATGTACCAGAGCTCGGGACAAGTGCAGACATGCTCAACATTCTCTCTCACTCATTTGTAAATAGGTGAGCCTTTTTCAGTATACCTTTGGTCTGGCGATTCACCTCCAGTGTCTAGGTCTCTCCTCCTAACTTCATGTTCTTGCTCTGGTCCCCCTTGACCTTGGACATCAGGGGGGCTTTCCTGGTGGAGCTGTGCTCTGCGTCACCTCACCCTCCTTCATCTCCTCCATTGCAGTAGGGATCCAGGACTCAATGCTGCCTTTGAGGGCCATTCCTGCTTTAACTTCTCTCTGAAATGCAGCATTGAAGACATTAATGAGAAATGGTTCTAGATGGTGAAACTTACAATCTATGACCTATAGGAACTGTAACGGTCTGCAGTGGATTCTGCCCTACTTACATTGTCGCTGATGCTGCCTTGTCTTTGGGGTGCCACCACCCACACCGAGGTGGCCAAAATGCCATCCCAGAAATGTGACATCTGAATCCCTGATTGGTATGAGAAGGTTTGAATTAAAGCACTACCTAACCTGGCTCAGGCCTTCAATCTCTGAACTGGAGTTCCAACTAACAATAAATTGTTGATGATTAATTACTGGATGTCCTTTGGCCTGTTAGGAATGCCAATTCTGGGGTGCACCTGACTGGCTTCCATAAATGGAATGCTATATATGCTGCACCTGTATCCCGTCCCCGATTGCCTGGATTCCCAAATGATATGTTTAGATGTGTTCATGTTGATATGTTGTGAATGTGATGTGAAGCCATTGGGGTAAAAGTATCCCTCTTACATTGCTGATAAATACATTGGCTTCCAATGGGTTTTTTTGCTAGGAGGTCTTCCCCCTTTCCCATAATAAAACTGCAGTTCACTCTTGAAGCACCAGCATGTTAGAGGGCGCCCCAGAGTGGGGCCCCTTAATGCAGCAATACACTCCTCCCACAGAGTCTCAGGCCCCTCCCATTCAGAATTGTTTCCACTTTCAAATTAAAACTGTGCCATAACTGCTGTAGAGCAGGTGGTGGTTCTGCACGACTATTTCAAAAAGGGCTTAGATACTCCCTCTCTGACTGTCCGCGTCCCCAGTATCTGGAATCCCACGATGTGAAGGAAGAGCTCCTTCCTGTTATTCTCCAATCTCCCCCAATAATACTGGATCCCACAGTTGTTGTGGTGGACATTTCTCCCCCCCACCCTAAGCCCATCATTACTGAAGTGCTCATGTTCCACGTGTGCCTCTACCCTCCTCATCTGGAGGCTGTGTGCACAGCACCCACCGAAGTAAACACCCTGCCCCCGAGGAAAGCTTCACACACCACCTCCCCCCCTTATTATGTGTTTCCCACAAACAGGCTGTAGATGCCTCTCATTACAATTACCATACCATCTGCAGCCTGATACTGAGACAGACAAGCCCGTGGACAGCAACTGTGAGACTGCGCTGCATTATTCCTACTGCCCCACCCTGGAGCTCCCAATGATTACTCACCCGCTGCATCCCATGATTGTTTCCACTGTCTGACTGTGAGGTTCACAAAGCCCCAGGGGTGTGTCAACTCTTGACTGCTTTCCACAGAGCCCCAGGAGTCTCTCTATTCTTTGCGAACCCCAGACCAAGGACTTTGACTTTCACATTGTTGCGCACTGCCCTGATGACTGAAGAATACATAGTCTCCCTTACCAAACCTATATGCCACCATCCCTTTTGTGGCACACACTCTACTTTCCTATTCAAGGGTCTGCGTTCATGCCCTCCCATTTCAACCCCTTGTTTGTTAGCGTCTCAATTACCCTTGTCAGGCTCCAGATTTCCACTCCTCAGTCTGCTCTCTGCCTCCTATTGTTCTCCTTCCTCTTCCACTACCTTGCAAATCCTTCCAGCCCCTCTGCCTTCCATCGTGCTCCCTTGCTCCTCAACCCCTCGCAAAGCCTTCCTGCCCCATTGTCCCCTTTGCGTTCACCGTTCCATACTCCCCACCCGCACCCCTCCCCCTCCCCCACCCCAACCCCTTCCCCGGTCGATATGCTGGTTTCTGAACGCTCAGTATCACTGGTGTCTTTCTGGACAACGGTGGCATCCACCGGGTGCAGACCATCCCTAAACCACGATCCCCGTCACAAAAATGGTCAGTGTCTGAAAGTTGAGCTTTGCTTGGGCACCACTGTACATTGGTGTCCTTGTGACTATGGAGGCAAGCACCGGGAGCAGACCAACCCTACAGCCCCAGCAGTGTGGCGTTCCACTGGCATCGCAACGAGGCTGGCGCAGCGCTATGGAAGGTAGGATATTTGTGTTGCACTCACCTTGAGGTCTCAAGTGAAATGAAGCCCACTGTGTACACGCCACCCCTTTTCAAACAAGATTCAGACCAACTTGATTTCCCCCTGGCGTGACGTAAGATTGGGACGCGGTATGTGATTCTGGCGAGAAGCTAATTTAATGGGCATTCATGAGATGGTAATGAATGCAAATTGCGTTCATGCTGCTATTTGGTGGGATAGCCAACCCGCCATTAACCAGCCATCAGCAAAATCGCAAACTATTTTTACACTGGAGGGTTTCCGACTTTTTGCCTGCCACTGGATTCTCCACTTCCGTCCACCATGAAACCCACCGCAAGTGGGATGGGACAATTTTGCCCTTTATCCTTGCAACTCCATTATCCTGCAACCTACTTTCTGCTTTCCAGCAATGCAGACAGAATTGCTGCTAAAGTGTTGTCCTATTCTGTAGATAATGATGTCTGACCGGATGCAAAAGAAGACATCTTCCCTAAGGGCCGAGAATACTGTGGGAGATTGAATCCCGCATGACTGTGAGTTGGGGACCGGAAGAATAGGATTTAGAGTTGGGTAGAATCTCTAGTTGTAAAAAGGGAGTTACAGAAATGTAATGTAAGTAGTTAAATATATAGTTTCATGGCGTTGTTGAAAATAGCAAAGTATAGTTGTGGGAGGCGTAGTCTAAAGGGTTAACAGGTGGGATATGCTAATGTATGACCTGGATGATGATGTACTACTGACATCAGGCAGTCATGTGTTAGACTCTTGAGAAAGGTTGGAGTCATGCCTAGGAGCAATGGGCTTACTCTATAACCTGTTTAGATGTAATGCTAATAAAATCGTGTTAAGCAGATACCTGTTTACAGTTTGCCCACTTACCAAGTCCCAGGCCTAGAGTCCAAGATACAAGGACACATCTCAGAGCAGGTGTGACTGTGAGCTTCATGTAGTGATGGATGTGCCGCAGCATTGACTTTGATCAATAGGCATGAAAAACTTACTCCTTGGGTGGATGAGAACAAGAGCTGAGGCTGGATGAGCAAACTGACCATGATGCAGGATAGCATTAAAGTTGGGGATGGGTGTGGGGGGGTGGGGGGCAGGTGAAAAGGAATGCAGTAGTGACAGGGAACCGTACAGTCAGTGAATAGATACTGTTCTCTGCAGCCTAAACTCTGAAGGTTATGTTGCCTACCCAGTGCCAGGGTGAACGGCAACTTCTTGTTCTTGGAAATGAACTTGGAATCGGAGGGGGAGGATCCATTTGTAGTGGCCCACATTGACACCAATGGCATAGGTAGAACTAGGAATGATGTTTTGCTGAGACAGTTTGAGGAGTTAAGGTCCAAATGAAAATGCAGAACCTCAAAGCTAATAATCTCTGGATTGTTAACTGAGCCACAGGCAATTGGCATTGGGTCAACAGGATTAATTAAAATTAAATGCATGACTCATAGAGTGGTGTGGGAGGAAGATGGTTTGATTCATGTGGCACTGGAACCTGTACTTGGGAAAGAGAGAGCTGTTCTACTGGGATGTGCTCCACTTAAACTGGTTGGGATTAATTTCCTGGCAAATTGTATAACTAGGGCTGTAGATAGGGCTTTGACCTAAAAAGGTGGGGGAAGGTTCAGGTGAAGGGAAATTTAGAAATCTAAAGAGAAATGTCAAGGCAATAGAGCAGTGTAGCAATTTGAGTAAAGACAAGCAGAGTGAGACTGGAAGGGGCAGGGAGCTTAACAGTAATAGTGCATCTGTGAATAAAATTCATCAAAATAATAGTGCTAAAAAAAATTAAAGACTTTATCTGAATGCTCAAAACTTTGCAATAGAAGATGAACTCTAGTCATTGTAGCTTTTAAGGAATGTAGTGACTGTAGCTTCAAGACTTATAGTGTTGGATAATACCACGTGACAATGTGAACGAATCAGCTCTAAGTGTGGAGAACCTTAGAGTGGAAGTTCTTCTTCTAGTTGTGGAGCTTAATGGAAGCATGTAACTGCTGCTGCAGCCTGTAAATAAAGTTTGATATTTCTAATGAGAAACCTGTCTGGAAAATCAAGTCCATGTTGAACTGGTGATGAGGATGGGATCTGGTCCAGGCATTGTCCCTTGCCCAGCGACTGTGAGTATCTTGTTTAAACAGAAGAAAAGGAAAATATATTCACTAGATATGCTGCAGATCTCAAATATAAGAAACAGAAGTGCTGCTATTTTAAATTTTAAAAAAGGGCCCTGATCCACATGTCTGAGAAATCTCCCAGAGCACTCCCAACATTCACAAATAAAAGGACCTGCAGAGGCAAAAATAATACAAAAAGAGAATCTGTACTTTCTTATAAAATAGGCAGAAGCCCCACAGGCTCAGTGAGTTAGAGATCCTGGCATACAGCTGCAAGTAAAGAAAGGTTTAAAAACAGCCTGCAGTGCACAGTAAAAAAAAAACACTGCAGAGTTAAAAATAAAAAAATCTTGCTGCAGTGTTAAAAAAGGGCAATCACAGCAGAAAGCAGTGCTGAAGTTTTTAATTGAAAGAGAAAAAAAAATGGCCTGATTGGGCCATGAGGCTGCTGGATCTCCCAAAGTGCGGGACATCTAACATCAAAAGAACCTGCGGATTTAGTGCAAAAAAAAAATCCAGCAGAATCACCCAGAAAAGGGAGAAGAAATCAGTGCTGTGTTTTTTCGAAGAGGGGTGGAGATTTGCAAAGTAAAAAAAAAGCAGCTACATTTGCCAGTGAGCCCACCAAAACATAAAAAGAACGGGAAACTCAAAAACAGCACAGAAAATCCGACAGCTGCAGAGACAACCTGAGTAAAAAAAAAGTGACTGCTCTTAAAGCGGCAATACGTTTAAAGTGGTAAATACAAGAAAATGGCTATGGACGTTAAATTAGAAGAGACCCCAGTGAGAGGGCAACTCTCAATATTGGTCCATTGACAACAAGAGACCCCAGAGAGGGGGCAATTCTGCTGAAGGCAACGAGAGACCCCATAGAGAGGACAACTCTGCTGAAGGGAACAAGAGACCTCAGAAAGAGGGCAGCTATGCCAAGGGCAACAGGATTCCCCAGATGGAGGGCAACTAGAAAATAAACAGTTGATAGAACAGCTGATTGTCCTATCATGACACAGCTGGTGGTAAAGGCTGAGTTGCTCAATTCCCAGAGGGAAACTTGAAACAACTGTCATAATCCATTTTTGCAATTTGTATGTTTGAGATGCAGGCTTTGAATGCAGTAGTAATAAGACCACCGAGTCTCAAGAGGCTTTTTTATAAAACTAAAATGAACATTTATTAGTACGAGAAAAATTGTAAGCACATACACATGTCTACAAAATTACTGCTATAATAACTACAAAAATCCCCTAATTAATCTGACTCTCAATTATACCCCTGTTAAGGCAACAGTAAAACTCAAAGATTTAAAAAGACCCCAGGCAAAGCACATTTGACCTTACAAATTCAAAATGAAGTTCCTTGCAGACACAGTTGCAGGAGTACAGGTTGGTTAGATCTTAAATGCCTCTGCCTTACACACAAACTGCTTTCTGTTTATACCTAGCTTTTACTTTGAATGTAAATTTCCCATTGCATCACTAGGGTTTAATTTTACCTCTTCTAAAAATAACACCCTTTGATTCCACTAATTTTATTAGTAAGCTAAAAAGAAGCACATTGCTTGGCATCTTCTAGCTAGGCGCAAGATTGAACCCATTCTTTTGAATGCTTTATTCAACAAATGCAAATGTACCCACTTGACACCTATGTTTCTAAACTTCCCCATGTTTATCTAATTACCATTTGAAACCCACTTCTTTCAACACATCAAAGTCCCTAGACCAGCTGACTTTAATCCAATTAAGACACACACAGAAACCACTGAACTCTATTTAAAAAAATAATTTCCAATAACATTATAGACAGTCCTTCAAGATCGAATGCAAAAGGAATGTGTAGCCATTCAACAACGTGAAGAAGACGGTGAATGGAAGCACAGCAGAAGAAACTTGAAGAGGGCTCAGGGGAAGCCCTGAAAGTCATATATAGCTGGATACAGCCAGGAGACAGGAGTTCGGAGAAACTCTAAGGCAGTGCCAGCTCAGTGAAGCTAGCTGTCTAGCAAAGAGCTGAATATTCAGCTGAATAAAGCTAAGGAGGCTTTGAAAGGAAAAGTCCTTTAACTTTCCAAAATGTGAGTGGCTACCTGGTGTAATAGTTTCTGTAACCGGATCCTTGTCGTACTACATAGAAGTGGAAGGCTGGATCACCTGCAAACATGTGGATCGTTTAAGAAGAAGGGAGAAACCCCCCCCAAAAAATGATGTTCCACTTGTAACTATTGTAGAACCCATGGTTCCTGTTGGAATTGTTCAACCAAGGATAGGCATACCAGATGTCTCTGTTGGAGTAGGTGACACTGAACTGCCTGTGCCTAAAGAGGTACCTGATGTTGCTGCAGTTCCATATAATGTGGATCTTGTGAGAGGTTGGAAAGTCGTAGAGCCACGATGTTCCATGTGGATCAGGAAACCACCTGACAGACTGAACTTATAACTCCATGACTCGTATATTTCTTTGTAACGTCATGAAGGTAGAGGTTCTTATAAATATAAACTGCACAAAAAATTTAAAGGAGGAGGAATGTAGTAATTGCAGCTTTAAGGAATGTAGTGATTGTAGCTTTAAGACTTCAGTGCAGACTTGATGGGCCGCAGGGCCTTTTCCCATCAGTAGACCTCTATGACTCTATGACTCTATGATTGACTTATAGTATTGTGTAGTATCACATGCCAGTGTGAACGAATCAGCTCTATGTGTGGGGAACCTTAGAGTGGAAGTTCTTCTTCTAGTTGTGGAGCTAGGTGGAAGCATGTAACCGCTACTGCAGCCTGTAAATAAAGTTCAATGTTTCTAATGAGAAACTTGTCTGGAAAATCAAGTCCATAACATAAATGTACAATCACACGTATGAATTAGGAGCAGGAGTAGGCCATTTGGCTGCTCTTACCTATTCCACCATTCAATAAAATCATGGCAGATCTGATTGTAATATAAACTCCACATTCTCACCTACCTCTGATAACCTTTCACTCCCTTGCTTATCTAGAATCAATCTAGCTCTGCCTTAAAAATATTCAAAGACTTTGCTTCCACCACCCTTTGAGGAAGAGTGTTCCAAAAACTCACAACCCTCTGAGAGAGAAAAAATTTTCCTCATCTGTCTTAAATGGGCACCCCCTTATTTTTAAACAGCGACCCCCAGCTCTATATTCTCCCACAAGAGGAAACATCTTTTCCACAACCAACCTGTGAAGACCTGTCAGGATCTTATACGTTTCAATCAAGTCCCCTCTTACTCTTCTAAACTCCAGTGGATACAAGCCTAATCTTTCCAACCTTTCCTCATAAGGCAATCCTCCCATTCAAGGTAAACCCTCTAGTAAACGCTCTCTGAACTGCTTCCAACACATTTGCATCCTTCATTAAGGAGACCAATATTGTAATAATATTGTAACTAGTGGCACAAAAAGAGATAAATGGTTTAGATCTAATATCTGTTACAGAGACATAGGCCAAGATTTTCATCTTTAAGGCAAGAATCAGGAGTTGAGCAATTCCCCAAATGTCCAGCGATCCTGCCTCCTGACGGACCAGGCCTGCCATGCTTTCTTCATGTCTCTGAGCTGGAGTCGGTCTCACTACCTCCTGCACCAGCACAGAGATACATTCGGTGGAGGACATGGTGTGGAGCAGGTGGTGGTTCCACCCCATCCTGGGGTAAATAAAAGGTCTGCCTCTGGCACCATCTTGGTCCCACAAGAAGTTGAGGAAATTGTTTGAGGAGTTTGTCAGAAATATTGTGACTGTTGGGTGAATTTTGACCTGTGAGTACTCACTGTCATTGTTGATGTCATTATTGGCTAACATATTGTTGCCCCTGTGAAAGTTGGCCCAGTATGAAGAAACCCTCAGTAAACTCCTGACACATCTATTGCTGTGTTCTGTGTTTAACACATCTAGTGTTCTGCTGAGGGGTCATGAGGACTTTAAACATCAACTGTGCTCTTCTCCGCCAATGCTGCCAGACCTGCTGAGTTTTTCAAGGTATTTCTGTTTCTGTTTTTGTTTTGGATTTCCAGCATCCGCAGTTTTTTGTTTTTACATCTATTGCCATCCTGATCTGCTGTCTGTAAAGACCCAGCTCTGAGAAGTCTGCCACAACAGCCTTTCTCTTCTCTTCCCTGTAAGTGGCTGCATTCTGCTGAGTGAACATGCAGCAGATCACAGCACAGCAGCCCAAATCAGGAGCAGCTCTCCGCACTCAGACATCAACACAGCCCCTTACAATTCCCCTCTGCCAGCAACCTCAATAGAAGAGGTCAGACATGTAGTAATCCCCTGGCTACTACCAGCCTTACTTCATACCTAGCCATATATATCCCTCAATGAGCTCTGGTCTCTTACAACATTGTCACACACTTCCTGCCACCTGTTCAGCAACAGTGGGGCTACCAAGCCTCTACATGGTGAACCCATCACTGATATGTCAGACCATAAAACACCATCCCCTGGCTATCATGACATCATGCCAAGCCAATGATGCACCACAACCAAGGACAACACACATACTGACCCAAGCACTTCATTGACTCCAATGCCAGGATGGTTGAAAATGGAAGCAGCGAGGAGGGTTGGGACACGTCAGCTCCACGCTTCATTGGCCTTGACATTGACCTCCTACTCCAGGCAGTCAACAAAAAGAGGGGATTTTCTTCCTAGCAAGCCACAGGATGTCCCCCATCATCACTAAGAGGGAGAGGATTGAGACTAAGCAGGTGGGCAGCACCTCAAGGCAGCACTGGGACAAGATTTTCCTCCAGTCGGGGGCGAAGTTGAAGTGTGGGTGCACACTGGCGCGTCTCCGATCAGCGCCCCCAATTGGGGGCATGGTGCCATTTTACGTGGGCAGGCCAATTAAGGCCCACCCAGCATGACGTCTGCATGGAAGCACTATGCACGCCTTGTGTGGGTGGGGTGGAATCCCTAAACCCGAGAGTGTGCTCTTTCACGCATGCGCACAAAAGAACGCATTCATCTCCCCGAGGCTAAGTGCTGCCTTAGGGAGATCGGCTGTACTGTCACAAATATTAAAAATAGGAAACAAAAAATTCTCTGACGGTCCCCTCATGTGACACTGTCACATAAGTTGAGACATGTCCATAGTTTTTAAAAGAACTTTAATAAAATTTTCTAAAACCTACATGAAGCCTCATCCCGCCCATGGATGAGGTTTCATGCTTTTTCTAATTCCCGCCAGGGCTCCCGGCCTGCTCATCAACTTTAAGGTTGGACGGGCAGGTCCATTAATTAGTTAAATGACTCTGTCAATGGCCTCAATTGGCCATTGACAGGTTGGCGGGCACACAGCTGTGCCCCCGCCTACCTGAAAATTTAAATGGGGCGCGGTGACCTCGAGAGTTCCGCCCGACATCACCGCGTGTCACTTTATGCACCGGCGAGCGGGCCCCGCCTCCCCCCCCCCCCCCCCCCCCCCCACTCGCCAACAGGAAGATCCTGCCCCTGGAGTCCATGGGTGCAGTGCTGCAAGCAGTTCAATGACCTGCTGCATTGTGGCAAGATGAGCGTGCATTCCAGCTACTCAGTAGCAGCCCCCCATTGCTACTACAACCACCCACTGCACCCACCCCCCCACCCATTCCCACCCTTGGATTGCAGCATGAAACATGCAAAGCATCTGTTGGACACAGGGCACATAATATTCTTCAACCTTAGCGGGCCAAGTGCCCAGATCAATGATGCAGTGACCACGACCATGCCTAATGGTAAGGCTGCCAAGACACAATGCTGTTTCAAACAAGGTGGAGGCGAAGTCTTTTGTCTTGCAGCCCAATACTGCCTCATCATCCTTGCTCTATTATTCTTGCTGGCAACATGGGTACCGGTGAAAGGCATGGGCCACCCTTGAGAGGGAGAGGGTCCGGGTGGGACTCTAATGCTGAGGGCTACATGTGTTTTGGAGGTGAGGGCCATAGTGATTGCTAGGGCACCACCCAGAGAATGTGTGGGTGATGGCAAATCCTCCACTCCTGGAGCAGAGGGTTGCAGAGGTGACATTCTCAGGAATGGTCTGGTGGTGGTGGTCATGGTGGTAGATCTTAGTGAATGGTCATGAGGTGGGACAGGGGGATGTTGGATGATGGAAGGATGACGCTGAATCCACCAGAAGAGCCTAGTCTGAAGCAAGCTGAGCACTGGATACAGTGTGCAGGCACGTCAATGAAGAATGATGAGAGTCTCCATACCTTCCCCTCATATGCTTTGCTTTTTCCTCCCAAATGTCCCAGTAATGTGGTCCTACCCAGGAGATGAGCAGTGCCTTGGACATTGGGAGGAGGAAACCTTGTCCGTGGAAGCAGGCTCACCAGGCACCAGCACACATACTTGTACCTCGGTGGGCTCATGCACAGTTTTAGAGTTGGTGGCAGTGGGTGAGGAGCACAGCACTAGTGTGCAGGAGGATGTGCCTGAGACAGAGGCAACTTTGAGCAGTTCCCCTTGGATGGGGAAGACTGTCGCAGTGAGGCTCCGCGGGGCAGTGAGCAAGGGCCTCAGGAGTCATAGTTTGGGACTCAGTAGTTGGGTCTTAGTAGCAGGTTTGTGTTGATCTGGTAAGGTTCCCTGGGGTTTTGAGAGCTCATGTGCTGCAAATGGAGGAATGGAGCAGAACAGCATGACCACGTCTCAGGGATTCAAATGCATGAGCTTCATTCATGTGACAGTGGTCAGCCTCATTGAGAGACACATACACGAGCACCTGGAGTGCATGGAGGAGCAGCATCATGTCCTGTGCATGGTGCATGTCTCTCTCTGTAGCATGCAGCAGTCAATTCAGAGCCTGTGTGCTCATGTCAGTGGAGTATGTGGCGAGCCGTGGACCATGATCTGGATTCTTTCACTAGTGGCCCAATGGTGGCAGGTGAGGATGTCTGTGCCTCAGCAGCAGACCCCTTCAAGCCAGCTGGAGAGCACACTGAGATCTGATGATGATCAAGAAGAGGATGAGGGTTCCATGCAGCTGGAGGGAATCTCACCATCCATGGCTTCCTCAGCCTCTCTGTCAGGGGGAGCATCTGTGAGTCAGGGCTAATTGTCTATGGCTGCCCCTGCAGAGATGCAGGCAATGCAGTCACAAGAAGGGCCCCAGCAGGTCTCTGAATGATGAGCTGGCTGCCACAGTCCTCAGAGCTGCAAAACCAAAGATGTAAGCAGGCAGCCTCTACCTCCTCCAAGGCAACAAGAAGGGACACTGCATTGGAGTGTGTGTGTTCACAGAACATTGCATTACCTAGAACATTGAGTGGGTCACTGTGCTGTGTAGTATGTGTGTGTGTAGATAAGAAAACTGACTGAAACAATTCCATAGTGACATAACTGGTTTATGCAATGGTTTGCATTCCAACGATTACTTACTATATACACATATGTCATCAAATTCTCACCAACATCAGTGGAGAGTGCAGCCAGTAGACCTTCTATATTGTCATGACCATGGATCCTATCTCTGAGTTACTTATGAACAGATTGAACTTTTAAGTAAGACGTGATTTTATAAAAAAAACCTACAAGCAAAAGTTGGATGAGACTGTAAAGTAACCACTTGCTGGAAAATTTCTATATCAATTACTTGACCAACTAGTTCAGAGAGAACGGAATGATGCACCTAAAAGGTGTGACATGGCCTACTTCAAAAAGAGGCACTTCAAAGGAAAAGATATAATGTAAACTGAACTGTAATCTCCTGTGGTTATGGATATAATGGAAAATGATTATCATCTCAGCTGAAACCACCTCCTGTTGAGTTATGTACCAGATTGTGAACATGAACTGGGTTTGAAAAGAAAACAGACTTCTCTGCAGATGCTGCCAGACCTGCTGAGTTTTTCCAGGTATTTTTGTTTTTGTCTGTGTGAAAGGCATGTTTGTTTTTCCCTTCCAGGAATACACAAGAAAAAGGGTTTAAAAAAGTCAACTGCAACCCTAGTTCTGTGTGCTAGTCTGGTGCTCTGGTGTGTGTGTGCTGCGAAGGTCACAGCTGAAGAACAGCAACAGGACATCCCAGAGCTTATAGGTGAAAAAAACTTGTTCTCTCTGACTGCTGGAAGCAAGTCACAAGTCAGCAAACTCATAGTCGAAAAGGAAACAGGACAACTTCTTTCAGCTAACCTGCAGTACCAAGAATCTCCAATCTAACTACTCACTGCCAAAGTCAACGCTATTGCAATCGCCCCAACATAACGGCTGCAACGTTTCACCATCTACTTCTCATGGACAAGCCAAAGGACTGATTCATATATCTTTTTTAACTTTTATTTTCGGACTCAATTTCTCATTTCTAATCTGTGTGTGTGTGTGTTGCGTTTTTATTATTTTTTATTGTGTCTAATAACAAATAAACTCATTCTTTCTTTGAATTGGCTCCTTTTAAAACATAAGTTAATTTGGACTGGGAAAAGGCATTCATGAGGGAAGAGATCTTTTTTAAATTAAGCTTGTTGTGACCAACCGAGAGGGTCGAATAAAGAAAAGGAGACAGTTCATTCCTCCTCATTCGGGATTATAACAAACTGAGGGGACCTCTCTCAGGGACTGGTCGTAACAATATGTGCCGACTGTATTGGGAAGGATATTGGAATGGATGGTGTCCAGTTGAAGGCTCAGGCATCATCCAGTGCCAAGCATGTGTTCCATCCTCAGCTACTCAGGGTACCCTCAGCTGAACTATTGCTGGATCAGTAGCCCCTTATAACAACGGCATCCTGCATGGATCCTCACCTTATCTCCAGGCCTGTCCTGTACCACCCCTCCATGCTCCATCCCTGTGGCTCAGCCTCCTCGGCATCTGAATCCCCTGGTCCCCTTATCCACTCTTCTTCCTCTTCTTCCTCTGAGGATATGGGGCCTTCCTCACCCTCTACCTCCTTGAGCACCAAACCCTTCTGCTGCGCCATGTTGTGCAGCATGCAGCACACAGCAACTATCTGGGAGACCATAGCAGGAGAGTACTGGAGTGCTACTAGAGCAGTCAACACACCAAAATCTCATTGTTTGCAGGCCAATGTCCAGTTCTATGAGTTTTTGAGTATGAAAGTGGCCCTCATTGTTTCTGCACTGAGCCCCATCTGATGGAACCTACCTCCTCAGCGTGTAACCCTTGTCGCTCAGAATCCACCCACATATCTGGAAGGTTGGGTGGAAGAAATGAGGCAGCCTTGACTAGTGGAATATAAATGCATGGTGGCAGCTCCCTGCAAAGCATGCACAGATATACAGGAAGTTCTCCTAATGGTCACACAGCAGCTGCACATTTATGCAGTGGTAAGCCTTCCTGTTGATAACCAGGTCAGGTCTCTCCATGCCCACATCAGTGCAGCCAATGATGCCCTGAACCTGTGAGAATTTGACTATAGAAGTGAAACCAGTAGCCCTCTATGTTTATAAGGCCACATCTGTCGGGAAGCTGATGAGACAGCCACCCTGGTGAAGAGGGTATCCGTAACAGCATTGACGCATCAGTGAGCAGCCGACTGGGGTATCTCAGAAAGGCCTGCAACAGAGCCTTAAAAGAAGTTGAGTGCTACAGTCCCCTTCAGGTCCTGTGATGGGTGGTCCTAGGGGCCATTCACTACCTCCGTGAACTGTCGAAGTCGCCTCCTGCACTGGCGCTCCAACATCTCCTGGAAGGTTAGCCTGGTGTAGTGTACACAGTGTTCAGGATATTTCCTGGTCCTTTTCTTCCTCAGTGCTGGCTGCTGAGTTTGTGCCTCTTGTTGCCTGGCGACCCTTTCTCATGGCACGTGAGGCTGCTGCTGCAGCTGCTCTACCTAAATGACCCTGCAGGTGGGGGTCACCTGCATCCATATCCAGTGAGTTACGTTCTTGGAGGACAGCTTACTCCAGCCTATCTGAATGGATTGATACCCCCTTTGGTGGCAGATTTTTGCCAAGACTCTGTGTGTTCAGGGACCACACCCTGCTTCCTTCCTCCTTCCTCCTTCCTCCTTCCCCCTTCCCTGGTGCAGATTCAGGACCTTCCCTAAGGCTTCTCTGTTATGCAAAAGTATTCTTACTTGAGAAGTTTTCAAAGCTTTTCTGTATTTCTGAGGTACCTCCCACTGTATTCCTGGCTGTTCTGAGCTGGACATGGTCTCTAGCAGACCCCAACTGGTACTCAATGTCCAGAGAAAACATTATACTGAGTCATCCCTTGTCCTAAAAGGCTGTAGTAATGGCCAAGCTGAATGGAGAGATAAGACAGTGAGATCTGAAGGCCCTCATGAACTAGCGCAATGAAAGAATATTTATTTCCCAGCCTTGGTCTCCTAGTAACCATGGGCCTGATTTGCTGGCTCCAAATTGATATGCAAAGCTCACACTCCATAAAAATTTCTAAATGACTGCTTCAACAGTGTTTAATATGTTGTGCCCAACATCCCTCACTGTATGGATTGGCACCCCTTCCACAAACATTCACACCCTTCACCACTGATGAACAGTGGCAGCAGTGTGTACGTACCATCTACAAGATGTACTGCAGGAATTCACCAAGGCTCCTTTGAAAGCACCTTCCAAACTTGTCACGGCTACCATCCAGAAGGACAAATGCAGCAGATACATGGGAACACCAACCCTGCAAGTTCTCCTCCAAGCCACTCACCATCCTGACTTGGAAATATATCGCCGTTCCTTCACTGTTGCTGGGTCAAAATCCTGAAACTCCCTCCCAAAGAGCACTGTGGGTGTACCTACGCCACATGGACTGCAGCGGGTCAAGAAGGCAGCTCACCACCACCTTCTCAAGGGCAATTAAGATGGACAGTAAACACCGACCCAGCCAGCGACGCTAATGTCCAGTAAATGAATAATAAAAATGTGTTAGGTCATGACCCGTATCATTTCATGTGTCGGCAAAAATGGCTAGCACCAGAAGTGGGGGTGGGAATTCCAGCAGAGAGGCCCTCTGCCTCTTTTTTTGCCTATCCGACATGTTTTGACCCCACTTTGGGACCAGAAAGTCAGACCTATGGAAATGAAAGCAGGGAAATAAATATTTCATTGTGCTAGTTCATGACTTCTTCAGCCTATGAAGCAGATCCCATTGGCTTATCTCTCTATTCAGCTTGGATATTAATACAGCCTCTCAGGATAAAGGATAAGTATAATGTTGTCTCTGGAGATCACCTTGGGGTCTGCTAGAAAGTGACAGACTTGCTCATCATTGGCACTAGCCTACAGCCCTTTTGACTGGGATCAACAACAAACCTCAGCAGTAGAAAAAGCATGTTTTTGTGTAATTGTACACATTTATGGATAGAAACAATCCACTGATCCTGTTCCATCTCTCTAATAATCTTTATCCTCATAACATGCTACATGCTCCAAATACCATTTTAAAAGCATCTGATTTTGTCTAACAGCATTTCTTCCTTCTTGTAGTTACCTCAAAAGGTTGTTGCTTTGTGGATGAAAGGCCAGCACACTTGCTAGCTTCTGTTTGTTTATTACTGCTCAGCTACTCAGGCAAGGAAATCATTTGGTTCTATTATCTGCTATGGAGAGCGCTCTGTTGGTAGTCATTACAGACCCTGTCCCAGGCTTTATGGTCAGAGTGTCTTGGTGTGATCGTTAACATCACAAAAGCTGTCAGCATCTCTGACTTGGCAGTCATCCTCTGTTTTGGGGCCAGTATCCTGCTCAAGACAGATAATGAAGAAAGGAATCAGGCAGTATTGCAAGGTTCCTATTAAAGACAAACAATGCAATTTTCCAGACAGCAAAGGTTGAGCTGCCCCTATTAACAGTCACATAGTCAATTTCTGTTGCTCTGTAGATGCCATGCTGACTCCATGTGATTGGTAAACTGCAGAAAAGTAGTAATGAGCACAGCCGCTTCAAGATCTTCACCAATTTGGAAGCAGAATCTGGCAAATTCCAGCCAATATTGAGAAGTAATGAGCAAGCCCATCTAAAGATGTACTTATAAGCTTGAAAATCCTTTTGCTGTCAACAATAAACAGCTTTGGAGAAATCTACAGAAATCCCACAAACCAAAGCCTAGCTCCTTAAGCAGCATCTCTGCTCAAACAAGATTAAAAGGGCCTTCTGACTTCTAGGTGGTATCTCAGAGGGGTCTGGGCTAGAGGAGATTCCAGAGATAGGGAGGGGTGAGGCCATGGAGGGAAAATCCAGGTTGAGAATTTTACAGTCAAGGTGTTGCTTGACCAGGTGCCATTGTACGCCAGTAAGCACATCCATGATCGGTGAACAGGGCTTGCTGCAAGTTAGGACAGGGTCCGCAGAGCTTTCGATTACCTCAAGTTTATGGAGAGTAGGATGAAGGAGAGCAGCCAGGTGTGCATTGGAGTAGTCAATTCAAAAGGTAACAAAGGCTTGGATAAAGGATTCAGCAATGGATAAATAGAGACAGGGGAAAAATCAAGCAATGTTAGGGAGGTGAAGATAGGTGGTCTTAGTGATGGCGCAATTATGTCAGAAGTTCAACACGCAGTCAAATATGCCAGCAAGGTCGCAAACAGTCTGGTTTAGATTCAGACAGTTGGCAAGGAGAGAAATCGAGCCAGTAGCTAGGGAACAGAGTTTGGAGCGAGGATCGAAAATAAAGTACCAGAAAAACTGAAAGTCAAACTAAATTTATGTGGTTGGACATCCTATATCGAACCACGGTTCGAATCAATATGGCACCCTTTGGAAAGCAAACATATTTCAAAAAGGAGAGGATATCACAACAGCTGATGTAAAAATCAGTTATTAAGTTTATCATGATCCCAACTGAGGTTACCCTTGGACAGAGTGGAATCCAGCTTGATAGACCTAACTTTTAAAATTTGTTTGTTTAGATATATGGAGAGTGGTTACTGAAAAGAGTCACAAAAGTCAGCTGATGAACTTTTAACAAAAGAATAAAACATTTATTTAACAAGAAAACATGAACTATATTACAATCCACTTCACCCACAATTATACCTTTCACAGATATATACAGGTTTGTAAGGATAACGCAAGTTACAAAGATTATCTTATGCCCTAATGTTCACAATAAGTACACAGTCCATCTAAACCAACATGTACCCTGTGGTCAGACACACCACACTTTGAAACCAAGTGACAGATGCCTCCTCAACCAGATGCTATGGATCGCTCGTCAACTTCCCCCAGACGCTTGTCACACCATGAGCCAACCGGCCTCACCAAATTCCCCCTTTGGCACAAGGGTTTCCAATCTCCACTCTCCAAGAACTCACTTTGGATTCTTCTCCCAAACTGATGCTTTCTCTCAAATGCTTTCCATAAGGGTTCACCTCCAGGGTTTCGAACTCACCTTCTGATGTTCCTCTCCCCTGGATCACCACATGCATTCAAGCTGTCTTCCTTGCACTGTCTCTCACTGACTCAGCTGTAACAGTACACCACTGCTTCACTTGCCCATAGCAAAGGGTTACAGATCTTCAGCCATCTCTTGGGACCTTCTGGTCCCTTGCATGTTATTCTTGCTTTAAATCTGCTTTCTGCATCTTTTGTCTCTTTACATGTGAAGCTTGGAGCCTTTGTCTCTGCCCCTCACCCTTAACTTCACTTAACAGGACCATTTCCAGGTTCCTGTCCTTCCTTTGGCTAGGAGATCTGCTTGGGACTTTCTCCTGTTCCACTCCCCTGGATTTTGGGGTCTTTTCTTTAGCTTAGGGCTTGCTATCTGTCCCTGTTTCTCCAATCTTTCCTGGAAGCTACTTTCAAAACCAAGTGGACTTCCAAATCAAACAGCTTCCAAATCAAATGGCTGTTTCTAATTTCTTGTGTGTGTGTCTATGGGAGGGACCTGCCTCTCTGGACCCCTGTTGCTAGGCAACAGTCCAGTTTCTCTACTCTTGTGTTTGCTTTAATTAGCGGCAACAGTAAAACTCTCATTAGAAATGCAAGCCCCTTTTAAAGTAAAACTAAAACTCAATCTGACCTTTCTTAACACACAAATACAGAAATACAAATCAAACTTAAACTTTAAAGCTAAAACTAATTTCTAACACCTACAAATATAAATATAACTTACTTAAACAATCTCTATTTCCTAACAGGATAACAAGTCCTAGGAAAATGTATGGACTGAAAAGTAGGAAAAATATTAGCATCCTGAACCAGCAATCAAAAATCTGACAGTAGGAATGAATATTAAGTTCTTTGAATCTGTAATTGGTGTCAGAGGTAAATCGTTGGATAAAACAACACCCCCATGAAATTTCAAAAAATTAAAAGATACAAAGCTTTCATGACTTGGATTCCAAAGTTGGCACTACTTCTAACACAAGACAGTTTACAAGTTTTAATGCTTAATTGTAGCTTTCTAAGTCAGTAGAAATACAATATTAATAAGTGTGCAAGTTGTCATTTTTATGAGTAATTGAAAATTGTTAATAATTTAATAAAATTGCAAACACATCAGTTGATTAAATGGGTAGATAGCAAATTGTTATCTAATACCTGCATGATTTGTAGCTCCTTCCCTGCAGATGAATTCCAATGCTTTATGAAACTTTGAATCCTCAAGGCAATCAACATTCCAAAAAGATGCCCTATCATTTCCCACCCCCTCGCCCCTAATTCTTTCTGAAATCTCCCAATAACCTACTGCTCTTCCTTGGCCTATGACAATTGGCAAAACTTGAACTTGTGGATGGGCCACATAAATACCCCGAAGAAACACTTATTTCATAATAGCCAAATGCCTCATCAATTAGTTAGTGATGCACGTAACTGGATGAACAGGATTCTCACATCTTACTACCTCGTGAACTTACAACCAGGAGAATGTGCTTGACAAACTCAGCAGGGAAAGAAGACACTGTTCAGCTTGACTTTAGTGAAGAAACATGAGAAGTGTAAAATAATTGGCAGGAACTTATTTTTGAACCAGCATCACTAAAGCAAATTATCAAGTCATTTATCTCATTGTTGTTTGTGGGACCTTGCTGTGTGCAAATTGACTGCAATATTTCCCTATGTTTCAGCAGTTACTGCTCTTCAACGGAACCTCAAGTGCTTTGCGACATTCTGAGGCCGGAAAAGGTATTATTAATTATAAGCACTTTTATGTCTATTGCAAGGTACTGGTCAATGATCAGAAACATGCCCTGTGCTCCTTCACATCTCAATCCAAAGGCCCAGATCTCGGAATACCATTTACCATCGAGAAGCTCTTCCATTGCCATCTTGCATCACTTTTTCTAAAGACGCTTTAATGAGTTGCTTTTATCTCTTACCTTATCTATTTTATCTTATGATGTCCGAGGATCATTTCTGCCTGCTTAATGGTTAAAACAATCTTTAAACCAAGTTTTGTTCCCTTTGATGGGTCATGTTTTTTACTTAAATGTTATTTTCAGGATCATGAGTTCATATATACCCAGCAACATTTAGAAGCAATGCAAAGTAACTTGTCAACGTTACAAATTATAGAATTGTAAAAGTGTAGCCTTGTCAAAAACTGAATGCATGAATGTTTTATTTTCCCTCAGAGTAACACCATTCCTCATCTCATTATCACTTACATGGATGCACCTACATCTGAGTAAACATTTAACTGCAATTAATCCTGCATGGTCCATGCTCTCATCGCTGCAGAATAACCATAGATATGGAACAGTCAATGGAGGCATGTTTATGGGTGTTATTGTTATTCTAATTTCTTGATTAATATTCATGGTCTGCTAGCAGATCTGTCCAAGCATCATACAAAGTAAATATATAATTAATGTTCAAAAATAGAAGGATCATTCTGATGTAAGAAAAATCTTTGTCGAATAACTTCCAATTGTTTTTTTACATCAGTTTTTAACAGTTATATGGCTCAGAATATATGGAGGCTTATAACTGATTGCAGCATTTAATAGAATGATACCATGAATTAGAGCTAAAGTTATAAGTGAAAGCTGGAAGACAGAATGTCAAAGGGGTATCGAATACAGGTTTTCAAAACGATGTAAGATTTTGAGAAGGTAGATAGCGAAGACTTATTTCTACTGTTGGGAAAATTGGTAACAATAGGGCATAAATTCAGAGTTATCACCAGAAGAATAAAGGGAAATTAAAAGAAAAATATTCACAAAGGTGGCTGGATATGGGATGCATTGTCGGATACTATTGAGCCAACATGATAAGATTGTGTAAAATGGAATTGGATAAGAAATTGAAAAGGAAGAACATAAAAAATATAGGAAAGGTCAGGGGAATAGGATTAGAATAGATAGGTCCAGTTGTTGAGCTAGAACCTGAACAGGCCTAATGGGCCGAATGTTCTCTTCCTCTGCTACAATTCCAGTACAGCTGCAATCTAACAATAATAATAATAATAATACACAAACTATTTTTTTCCCTGCAATGATCCAATTGTTTAAAGACATCTTCTGGTGTAGCCAGAAGGAGCAGGAGTGCTATTCAAAGATCAGACTTGCTTGCAATGCTCTCCATGATTATTGACAAAAATAACAATAGTGACAAGAACAACATCACAACATCTTGCATTTATACAGTGCCTTTAATGTAGGAAAACATTCCATTGGAAGCCTGCTGATTGTCTAGCTACACATAGGAAGAATGATTACTTGGGTGTAGTATCAGAGGACTGCTGGCGCTTGAAAAACTATACTCCAGCAACAACAACTTGCATTTATAAAGCGACTTTAACATTGTAAAACATCCTCAAAAGGCACTTCACAGAACTGTTATATTAATTACTCAGATGAAGAGGCCAAGAGTAAATTATCTTAGTTTGCTGATGATCCAAAGCTAGATGAGAATGTAAGCTGTGAGGAGGACACAAAGAGGCTGCAAAGAGGTGTAGACAGGTTATTGAATTGGCAACAAGGTGGCAGGTGGAATATAATGTGGGACAATGTGAGGTTATTCACTTTGATTGTAAGAAGAGAAAATCTGAATATTTTTTAAAAAATTCGTGTAACTTTTGCATGTTGATGACCAAAGAGATTTATATAGCAAGCAATTAGGAAGGCAAATAGCATGTTGGCCTTTACTGCAAAGGGATTAGAATACAAGAATAAGGAAGCCTTTCAACAATTGTATTGGTCCTTGGTGAAACCAAGGTCAGAGTGCTGTGTGAAGTTTTGGTCTCCATATCTAAGCAAGGGTAAACATGCCTTGGTGATATTACTGCAAAGGTTCACTAGATTGGTTCCTAGGATGGGAGGCTGGTTGTATGATGATAAGCTGAGTAAACTGGACCTGAACTCTGTAGTTTAGAAGAATAAAAGCTGATATTATTGAAACATACAAAATTCTGAAGGGGCTTGACAGGGTAGACATTGAGATGTTATTTCCCCTGGCTGGGGAATCTAGGATATGGGAGTACCATCTCAGGATAAGGGGTCAATCATTTAGGTCCAAGGTGAGAAGAAATTTCTTCACTCAGAGGGTTGTACATCTATGGAATTGTCTACCCAAGAGGGTTATGGATGTTCTACCATTGCTTATGTTCAAGACTGAGATCAATAGATTTTTGATCTCTCAGGGAACTATGGAATATAGGGAACAGACAGGAAAGTGGCATTGAGGCAGAAAATCAGCCATGATTTTATTGAATGGCTTAAGGGGCCAAATGATCTACTCCTGTTCCAATTTCTTATTTTCTTTTCTCAGGGAATTAAGGGATATGGGTAGCGGACAGCAAAGTGGAATTGAAGTGCAAGATCAGCCATGACCATATTGAATGGCGGAGCAGGCTCGATGGGCTGTATGGTCTTCTCCTGCTCCTATTTCTTATGTTCTCTCGTAAGACAAAATGTAACGCTAAGTGCATGAATAGATATTAGGACAGATGATCAAAAGCTTGGTCAAAGAGGTAGGTTTTAAAGAACATCTGTAAGGAAGAGAGAGAAGTACAGGAGTGGAGTAGAGAAAATTGAAACTAGATTGTTGAACTGATTTACACTGAGGATCTAAGTACAGGTTTTGTCAGGTTTCTGAGAATAGTGGCAAGACACACAAAAGGTTTATAGTGCTGTTCTGCCTCTTAAACCCTTCACTGTTGTGCTAAGAGTTGGTGCTTATAAAGTCAGAGACTCACAGCTGGTTAGCAGAACAGAATTGGAGGAATATTAATGAAGTTGTAGTGTTCTCTCCAGCAAGTTCTCTGCTGGAACACAGGGCACAGAGCTGATCAAAGCACATGCCGAAAGCCAAGTACTTTAATTGGCTCTTTCCTCATTGTAGAATAGAACCTGCTGGAGACTGAACTGCAGCTATTAGTAGATAGAGAACATAAGGAAGTAAGCATTTCAAATTGAATCTGCATCTTAGAAAATGAAACCACACTAAAGTCTGGCACCTGCTGCCTGTTAGCCAGCCAATCAGAACACACAAAACATACTAAACATACTATCTATTAATCCAAGTCAACAATAAGTACACAATCTAATGGTAATCATTAACTCAAAGGTAAGTATTCAACTGGATTTTGGCTCTTTAGCCTCTATTTTAACAGTCGGCTTTACCTTGTGCCAAAATGGTCCCCAGTGTGCTAAAACCTATGATAAATGTGCACCTGTTCATTCATTGTCTGGCCTGAATGCCGCATTGTTTGATTTAATTGTGGTACTTACACCAACAAAGTTCTACATTCCTCGGACAGGTATAAAGGTACAATGATATCCACAAACATCTGAAACCACAAAATAGATGTTCAATCTAAAAGGAAATTTCAGCTGTTTGATCAAAATATCTTATATTGCTCAGGTGGGATAAAGGATTCAGAATAAAAACTGTCAGGCAGATGTAAAAAAAAATCAATGTGTGGGAAAATCTCCTTTGTTCATTCGATGTGGTCAAATTGTGAAAGTGCATGCAAAAGCATGGATGAGGATTTCAGCAGCAGATGGTTGAGACAGGAAAGCTATGGGTAGGAAAGTAATAGTAAGTGTAAAGAGAGTGTGTGGGGTCAGAAGCTCAGATCAAGGTCAAATAGAACGCTGAGGTTCAGGCTGAGCCTATAATCAACTATTGTTGAAGGAACAGAATTCGTGGTGGGTTTGAGGGAGGCAAAGACATTGGGCCTGATTTTAACTATGCAAATGAAGGGGTCAGAATTGGTTTAAAATAAGGCCCAATGGCTTTGCAATGTTGAACTGGAGGAAATTGAAGCTTGTCTAGGACTGGAAGTTACTACAAGCAGACTGACATCACAGAGGCAGTGGAGGGGTCAGGTGAGCTGGTGGAGAAGTAGAGCTGGGCATCATTGGCTATGGGCCGTAATTTCCATGGAGTGGCAATCACAGTCGTATTGTCACTCTGCTCCTAGTTACTTACCCTGAAATGCAGTCGCGTCTTTCTTGCCCGATCTTTTGACGCGGGCTGGGTGAGAAAGCGGGTTCCTGAGGTCTTGTGTCGAGTGCAGTTAAGCCTGAGGCAAGGAGGCCATGCTCCCTTTTTTACGGCATCACTAGCTGTATAGCAGGTAAGTTTAAAGGTCCAGCCACTTTGAGAAGCCAGGGAGAGGTAAGTGTGTAAGGTAATTGGATCGGATGGGAGGGGATAGAGTGGGTCAGGGGTGTCAGAAGGTAGGGTGGTCAGTGGGGGATCGGATGGTCAGTGGGTTGGGGCAGTGGGGTGATGGTCAGTGGGAGGGGGTCGGATGGTCAATGGGCTTGGTCATGAGGGGGTGGTCAGTAGGAGGGGTCGGGTGGTCAGTGGGTGGTCAGTGTTGGAGGGGTCAGGTGGTCAGTGAGGTGGTCAATGGGGGAGTGGTCAGTGAGGGGGGGTTGGTCAGTGGGGCTGGGGGGTGTCAGATGGTCAGGAGAGGTTGTAACGTGGGGGGAGTCAGGTGGTCAGTGGAGTGGTTGGAGAGAATAGTTGGGGGGGGGGTCCTGTGAATTCTTGTGGGGTAGTCAGAAGGTGGGTCAGTACTATAGTTACCCAGGAACTAGAAGTAGTTTTAATTCTTCTAACTTTTTCTGGTTAACTATTGATGTGACATATTTGGAACCATTGAAGTTTACAATTTAAATCTGAGTTTCAGATGGTTCCCATTGCAGGGCAATTGTCCAACAGAAGTTTGAACGTCCCAGCCAATTGCTGTACAAACCTTACGTGGGGACTTCGGGGGGTGAGGTGGGGCAGGGGGAGGAGGAGGGGCAGGGGGAGGAGGAGGTGGAGGATGAGGGGGCAGGGTTCCCACAGCACATTTTTGAGGTACCCCCCTCAACACACCCCACGCCTATCTGTCAAACCTACCATTACATCTATGGATGTGTTGTTGAAGGACAAGAACCAAGTAAAACCCCTTGGGAGACTCCAGAGTTAAAGATGTAGGAGTGGTAAAAATAATCAATTGCTGGAGATTGTTTAGCTGTGATTGGTTAGATAAGAATGGGCTCAGGCAAGGGGAGTCCCACTCAGCTGGACAATAGAGGAGAGCCATTAGAGGAGGATGCTGCGATTGACCATATTAAAGGCTGCAGAGAGTTTGAAAAGGACAAGGAGGGGATATGCTGTGGTCACAGTGACAGATAGTGTAACTTGCAAATTTGATTAGGACCATTTCAGTGCTGTGCAGAGGTGAATATGTGATTGGAGAAATTCAAATATGAAGTGGTGCGAAAGATGGTTAGGGATTTGGGAGGCAACAACATTTTCAAAGGCTTTTGAGAGCAAAGCAAAGGAAAGTTGGAGACGCTTGCAAGAACAAAGGGGTCGAGCAGTTTTTGAGGAGTGGGGTGAAGAGGGCAGTTTTTAAAGGGCATGCGGCAGTACCTAAAGAGAGGGAATTGATTAGAATGTTGGCTCACTTGGGAGAAGCTACAAAAGGAAGTTAGATTGTCAGCAGTTTTGTGAAAGAGCAGGAGATTGGTCTCATGGGCAAGACAAGCTCAGAGAGATCTTATGGCAGTGCTTCCCAACCTTTTCCTGATGTGACCCCATTTTAACTCCTCAGACTTCGTGTGCCCCAGAGTGAAAATTTGTGGGGTATGATTATTTGGTGATTATTTGGTGATTATTTATGCAGTAAAATTCTGATTGTTGATGTAACAGGCACAAAAACATTAATTTAATTGTATCCTGACTATTAACATTGTAGTATTCTGAATCTTAAGGTAAGCAGACTCTGATTATGATGTCAAAGGTACCTAAGTATTAACGTAATAATTCTGAGCATTGATGTAATGATGATGTAATGATCCTCATTATTGATGCAATAGGATTCTGTTTATTAATGTAATAGAATCATGGTTATTAATGCATTATGATCCTGACTATTGATGAAATAGGCTCTCTACAGAAGAAAAAGAACACCTACATTTTACAGGGTTTTTTTTGCAACAGCAATCAGGCCTGAGAGAGCAGTCCATTAGGCCACATTCACCAACAAAAAAAAGAGGATTTAAAGGGGCTTTGCAGCTGTTGGTCTGAACTTCATGGCAGCTATTACTGCCTCGGAGCCTGGGACCCTAAAATCTCATGTTGTAATTCACAGTTTGTGAAGCCCTGGCTAAAGACGAACCAGAAAAATATGTGTGTTCAAAAATCTTTCCAAACAACGTTTATTAAAAAAATCTCCTTTTAAGCATCACATTATTCAAATCTGCTGCCTATTACCCTAAAGACATAAATTTCAATAAATTACCTAAGAACAGCAGAGAACTGATAGCTTTCCATTAAGTGGCATGCATTTAAATTTCCTTTATTGGACAATTTTTTTCAAAAGAAGCTAATTCCTTCCTCAAAACTAAGTTTCTGTGTGCAAAGAAAGTCACTTGATTGGACTTAACACACTCATGATTTTGTCACTAATGCATCCCGTTGCTAAGGTCCACAGCTCATTTATAAGTGGCATCACCCTGTGATATGTTCTGTCTAGAAAACAATAGGCTCTTATGTAAATATTTATGTTTAATTACTTAAAGTTCAAGAGGACCCTCATTGACTAAATCTGTCACTAACTTACTGAAATGTAAATTTGTTCACTCAATTTACAGCTTGAAGAATTCAGTGTTAAATTATTGCTATGAAGCAATGTGTTATCTATTTTTGTGCCCCTATTTTTTATTATATTTTATTTTCCCAGCTCTCTGCAAGTCTCTGTGTGCTGAACCCATTCATAGGTTCTGAGATGAATAGTTTACCTGATAAGTATTACAGAGTTATTATCAATTCCACTTAAACTGACTACTGCAAAAAATGCTGAAGCACCCGTTGTGGATCGAACCTGTCCTTGCCCTCAGTGTGTCAGTGCACTGCTTGATATCTGGGTCAGCTGTGACATAGCTGGCAACAGTCTTGTCTTTTTATCGGAAGGTTCTGGGTTTAAGGCAGGGCATTCCGCTTGCGATGGGCTATCCTGGCAGATGGCAGCACAAAATATCACGAGATGGCCAAAAGTCAGTTTTCCATCATTGTAAAACCAGTTCACGATTTTGCGCTACAGCTTTCAATGGCGGGCTGCGTTTCCCACTGCAGCACATTGGGAATGTAATTTCAATATATCTGCATCTCATTATAAGGACTCCTTGTCGGAATCAATGCCCCCCCCACCCCACCGCGCTGGATCACCAGGGCATTTCCGGCGTGCAGTTAAAATGACGTGTTTCACAACGTATATAAGTGATGTGCACCTGGCAACTTGCACTTTGCTTGTTACTTTGAGGTTCATTCGCCTACCTTGCATCGTGCAGCGCTGTAATCGGTGTCAGGCTTCGCAGGCAGCACCACATCACTTTCAGGGTGGGTGTCAGAAACAAGCCTCTACCTACCAGACCAACAGTAAGGCGGGGGTGGTTTTTAAATACAGAGTTAGCGTTGCACTGGGAAAGTGGGGAAATTGGCCTGAGGCATGAGAAGGGGCTGCAGGGCTAGGGCTGTACAGGGGAAGGGGGAAACTGGTCCGAGGCATGGGAAGGAGCTGCTGGGCAATGGCTGCACTGGTGAATGGGGAAAGCTAGCCTCAGGCATGGAAAGGGGCTGCAGGGCTAGGGCTGTACTAGGGGAGTACGAGTGGGGAAGGTTGCACTCGGACACACGACAGGGGGAAGGGTGAGGTGGGGTTAGCATCCACTCCTCCAGGATGGGGAGAGATTATGTTACAGAATGACATAAACCACTTAGGGCCAGAATGGGAGGATCATGAGTGAAGAAGCACTTCAGGTTACATTGTTGAGCTTACAAAGACTGTCCTTGTCCCAGTCCAGGGAAGGGGAGGGCATGTCAGCCCAGTCTCAGTTGTGCCCAGCGTGTGCACAGGGCGCTGTTGTAACATCACACACCTTGGTCTATGGGGTATCTGGCATCACACTGGGCCACAGATGGCACATCAGTCAAGGGAGACACCTGCAGCCTACAGATAGGGGAAAGGAATTGTGGGGTTATCCGGGGGGTGTGTAGCAGAGATATATGTTTAACTGTGCAAGTGGCTTCAAGATGGGGAGGGGTGAGATCCACATGGGGCATAGGCACGTCCACCTCAAAATGTTCAGGAGCTAACAAACGGGTATCCACCACAATCACAATGGCATCAAGGAACACAGGGGGAGGATTGGGAGCTCTTAGAGGGAGGGGAATCTGGACATGAAGCTCCTCATGGACAATGGAAGGGGTTTTCATGCTCACACAGGGAGGGTGCAAGCTGGTCTGTCAGTGAGAGCTCAACACCACCATCTCCCAACCTGCAGCAATGGTGCAGTATAAAATTAAAATGAAGGAGATACTCTGCTGGTGAGGGCTCTGAGGGTGGATTGGAAGGCAGCTGCATGCACTGAGGTTGGGGGGGTGGGGGGGGGGTCATTTAAAGGGCCACCCAACTGAACTGTGCATTCCCAAATGAGGAGAGAGGCACAGCTGAGACATGTTTGGAGTCTTTAAATGACAACGCAGGGAATCAGGGAATTGAAGCAATGAAGCACGTTCATGACAGTCTAATCCTGCAAAGTGGCACTAATTGATCTTCTTGCATTAACCCCTTGTTCACAGCATGGAAATTACCAGAGCAATAACACACTCAAGAGCAATTGGTCAACTGGACAAGCTTCAGAAGCTTATTAGGGATCGTGGCGTTAGACTGTTCACAAAAGGGAAGCCTCAGGCACCCCTCGTTAATCTCATTTCCTGACTAAATAATTACCTTCATGTTTATTCAAAAGAGTGTAGTATTAGAATGCAGTGAATGAGGGTCCCAGTTTCTGGGCCGAAAGCAACACATCCAAGTGCCTGGTGAAAGCAATATCATAGCAGTCGTTCATCAGGGGAGGGGGTGGCACTTTGAAAGGCAGCCCACACTGGCCACCATTTCAGGGGTGACTGGTTGCCAACACAGGAACAAAGCCCTTGAACCCACATTCACTGATGAGTCATTGACAAAAATAGGACCTTTGGAAGCTAATGATTCTCATTGATGCTGTAGGGAGGAGACTATCAGGAAGGTGGAGCCTGGATTCATTGCTGCTGCACAATCTCTGCAAAATGCACAGGCAGGAGAGAAGAAGAAGAAGATTGCGACGGAGGCATCTGTCTCGCCAAAGGGAGGAGCAAAATGCTCATGACCAAGGGCCAGCACAGGCCCCCTCTGAACGCAGAGGATGATGCTCACAGAATCTGTGTGTAGGCAGCTTGCAAGACCGAGGGTGTACAGAACTTGCATGTCTTATCTGCAGACGAGTGCGAACCAGTGTCGCTGATGCCTCTGCATATCCAGGGATCTGGCACACTTACCAAGAATTGGCACTATGGGAGGGCATCCATTGCCAGTGGCTCTGAAAGTCGCGGCCACACTCAACTTCTACGTCAGTAGCTCCTTCAGAGCTCCACTGGGGACTCCTGTGGGATCTCTGAAGCGTCCACGCACAAATGCATACATGAGGTGACAGATGTCCGTTTTGCCAAGGCCCACAATTCCATCAACGTCATCAGTGATCAAGCAAGCCAGAGTGCCAGAGCACTGCGCTTTGCTGAGATTTTTGGATTCCCACAGGTGCAGGATGCCATAGACTGCACTCATGTGGCTATAAAAGCTCCCTGGCAACAGGCACTCCTATACATAATCAGGAAAGGCTACCACTTGCTCAATGTACAGCTGGTATGCAACTGTAACAAACTTATCATTGCAGATTTGTGCCGGATACCCTGGAAGCGTCCATGACTCATATATCTTGAGCAGATCGCAGAATCTGCACATCTTCAAGGGACCACACAGGATCCAGGGTTGGCTCCTCAGTGGCAAAGGGTTACCCACAAAGGATATGGCTGATAATGCCCATGCAGCGGCTTCAGACTCCTGCGGAGAGAAGGTACCACGAGGCTCATGCTGCTAGCCGAACATCTGCGGAGCACATCATAGGCATCTTAAAGATGTGATTCCGATGCCTGGACAGATCTGGCAGAGCATTCCATTACACTCCCCAGAGGGTCTCACGGATCATTGTGGCTTGCTGCCAGCTGTTCAACCTGGTGCTACAAAATGGGGAGGACTTGCCAGACGCTGACATGGAGGGTCTGCAAATCTCCTCCAATGAGGAGGACATCGAAGGGGATGAGGGCGTTGAGTTCAAGGAAGCCGAGGCTGTAGGGGAAGAGGCGCTAACTGGAGGAGGGAGTCCCAGCATCAGACATCAGAGGGTGCTGCCTCTTCAAGCAGATCTTGAGCATTCCAGTCATAAGAGTGTCTACTCTTATTTTAGCTCTTTCACTATCCTCAGTGGGCTTGTAGCTGTATGCCTTCAATCTGACAAAGCTCCTCAAGGAGATTCCTCCCCAGCAATGGGATAACACATTCTTTGTAATCTCTATGGTGAAACGCATCGGTGACACTTGGACCAAGATGGCTGAGGGCGTTCTGCAGGTTTGCACCTATTCAGAGAGGACTCAATCCTCTACGTCACCTCCTTCTCTCTCACATTAACATCCAGCACTCTCAGTTAGAGATGCTGGTCTGCTTTCATCCTCACTTTACTATGCTTGTGGACCACCTGAGGATGACAATGTTCAATCACTTGCACGCCAGACATTAAAATGCTTCCTCTTTAAGAGGCACATGATACCCTCAGGAACAGCCATGGCCCTTGTAAACTCCAAAATTCTCAGACACCATGAAGCCCTCAAGGTGACAAGTCATTGCGAACAAAGAGCAGACTTCAGCTTCAATACATCCTCGCTCCTATCCCATTGCTCCCCTCTACATAGTCTAAAACTATGGTGTACGCTTCCAGAGCATGCTCAAGGCTCTGTTGATCAAATATCACCATTTGCAATTTGCATCGCTCGTCTTGGCAAGTGTTTAGGTGATGGGACGCAGAGCGCTGCATCCCAACATTGTGACGAGAGCCTTTGGCCGCAATACAGACAATTACAGGTTGAGAAACGCTCAATGTTGTAGGTTCGAATGCCAGGGCAATGACATGGCTGAGAGGGGCAGAGCTTCGGCACCTTGAGGTGGTAAGGTCCTCCCACTTAGCAGATGTACACTCAACGTTGGAAACATGGTTGGCAGACAGGAGCACATATGAGCTCTGAGGATGGGTTCATAGTATGAAAACCCACCAGAAGACAGGGCACATGGAGTTCTACAATATATGACCCTTCCCTGTGTGTTAACACATCTCTCCTTGTACACTACACCTTCACCTTTTAAGAATGCAGACAAGATAGGGGAACACCTCTGCCTCAATTTTACACAGCCAAGAATAAACATGGCATGACCCTGCAAAGCATGTGAACGAGGTACTTTCCACAAGCACACTTAACATTAAGATCGAGGCATCACTGATGTTGAGAACGATCTGGAAAAGGGCCACAAACAGTGTTGATATGGAAGCACACTACGTAGACAAGAGACCCATGATAACCACATCTGTGTTAAGTGGGGGGGGTGGTGGAAGGACCATGGTATTACACCGGATTGACAGCAACACAGCTCATCATAAAAAGGAGGCATACACAAGAGGGGATGTGAAATGGGTGTGATTCTATTTACATCTGTGAACATTATATACATTATATATATTAATGCCTATTCCTTGGTAATATAGTGGCTAGTATCCCCGCCTGTCATGCAGGAGACCGGGGTTCAATTCCCCACCAGGGAGGTGAAAATTTATAAAGGGTCACGTAGTCGTGGCCGAGTGGTTAAGGCGATGGACATGAAATCTATTGGGGTTTCCCCGCAGAGCTTCGAATATGCTGCCAACTGTGTCCCTTTAAGGGGAGGTGACGGTGTCATGGTATTGTCTCTGGACTAGTAATCCAGAGAACCAGGATAATGCTCTGGGGACCTGGGTTTGAATCCCACTATGGTAGATGGTGGAATTTGAATTCGATATATAAACGATTTAGGCTTAAATGTAGGAGGGTTTATCAGTAAGTTCGTGAATGGCATGAAAATTGGTGGGGTGGTAAATAGTGAGGAGGATAGCCTTAGATCACAGGGGGATATAGTTGGGCTGATCAGTGGCAAATGGAATTTAATCTGGATAAATGTGAGGTGATGTGCTTTGGCAGGACAAACAAGGCACGGGAATACACGATGAATGGTAGGACCCTGGGAAGTACCAAGGATCAGAGGGACCTTGGTATGCATGTCCACTGGTCCCTTAAGGTACTGGGACAGTTAGATCAGGTGGTTAAGAAGGCATATGGGATACTTGCCTTTATTATCTGAGGCACAGAATATAGGAGCAGGGAGGTAATGCTGGAACTGTATAAAACACTGGTTAGGCTAGAGTATTGTGTGAAGCTCTGGAATCTGCATTATAGGAAGGATGTGATTGCACTATAAAGAGTGCAGAGGAGATGTACCAGGATGTGTTGGAGAGTTTTAGTTATGAGGAGAGATTGGGTAGACTGGGGTTATTTTCCTTGGAGCAGAGGAGATTGAGGGTGGACATGATTGAGGTGTACAAAATTATGAGGGGCATAGATAGGGTAGACAGAGAGGAACTTTTCCCCTTGGTGGGGGGGATCAATAACCAGGGGGCATAGATTTATGGTAAGGGTCACAGCACTCACCCACATCCTCTGCCTGCGCAGAGACTCATACCTCGGTGGTACCTAGTTCTCGATCAGCCTTGAGGTCACAATCTGATGAGCACAGCACACAATCTGGTCCACAGCAGGTGGAGGCAGGGAGATCCAGGTGGACTGTAGGAGGCCAGGAATCTGAGGAGCTCGAGTCAGATGATTAGCATCGGAATCAGCCCTCAGTCAGTTGGAGCTGCAGCGACAATCACGGGAACATCAGGAAGGGATCTCTGCATTCCTCAAATTGCAACGGACAATGGAGGAGTCCATCCATGTTCAGTCTGTGTTGATAACGCCAGCATGCCAACATATCAAGGCCAACACTGGTAGGATGGCAGTTGCCATGGATAGTGCCGCTGCATTAGTGCAGGACCAATGTTGTGGGCCAAAGGTGTCCATGGCAACTGCCATCCTACCAGTGTTGGCCTTGAAATGTTGGCATTCTGGCGCTATCAACACAGACTGAACACGGATTGACTCCTCCATTGTCCGTTGCAATTTGAGGAATGTAGCAGAGATCCCTTCCTGATGTTCCCGTGATTGTTGCTGCAGCTCCAACTGACTGAGGACTGATTCCGGATGCTCATCATCTGACACGAGCACCTCAGATTACTGGCCTCCTACAGTCCACCCGGATCTTTCTGCCTCCACCTGCTGTGGACCAGATTGTGTGCTGTGCTCATCAGATTGTGACCCTGAGGCTGATCGAGAACTAGGTACCACCGACGTGTGAGTCTCTGTGCTGGTAGAGGATGTGGGTGAGTGCTGTGACCAGTTTTTTATGGTGCTCTCCTCTGGTTCCCATTTGAGGTGTTGCCACAGCTAGAGCTGAGAACTCTCCCTTTGATTGGTGGAAGAGAGGGGCAGAAGGGAGAGGAGGCCAGGTGTCCCAATGCAGCTTTCAGGGGAGCGACCTGTGGGAGGAGAGGCGCAGGCACAAGGGGCATAGGGCTAGCCGGTAATCCAAGGCGTAAGGGACCAGAGAAGATGCCACTATCCTGCTGCCAGGGTTTACAGGCAGTGATGCAGCTACCTCAATATGTCTGAGGCACAATGCCGAAGAAGACTCTGCCTCTCCAGGTTGACTGTGACCTCCATTTGTCATATGATTGGGCCTGAGGTCACCTTCAACTGTGTGTGGGTGGACAACCCATGTCAGTGTCTCTGAAGGTCACAGGGGCCCCAACTTCTATGCCTCCGGCTCTTTCCAGGGGTCATTGGGGAATCTGTGTGGAGTGTCCCAAACAGCTACCCACAATTGCATCAAGCTGGTGACAGAAGCTCTCTTCAGGTGGATATTGACATTTATTTATTTCTACATGGATGAGGCCAGCCAGGCTGAGTGAGTCAGAGGCTTTGCAGTGATTGCTGGGTTCCCCCATGTCCGGGGTACAATTGACTGCACAAATGTAGCCATCAAGGCGCCAGCGGGTGCCTTCGTCAACAGGAAGGGATTCCACTTGATGAACGTGCAGGTAGTCTGTGACTACAGGACACAGATTCTGTAAGTCTGTGCAAGGTACCCTGGCAGCTCCTATGATGCTTATATCCTCAGATGCTCCCAGGTCCAAAGCTCTTCAGTGCTCCAGCTCGACTAGATGGATGGCTGCTGAGTGACAAGGGCTATCCGTTGAAAAGGTAGCTCATGGCACCTCTCTGCCACTCAAGAACAGAGGCAGAGAAGTGAAACAATAGGTGTCATGCATCCACAAGTAGAGAAGACCATAGGTCTTCTGAAAATGTGCTTCTGATGCCTGGACCATTCAGGGGGAGGACTACAATACCCCCCAGAGCGGGTGTCACTGATAGTGGTTGCATGCTGCGCTCTCTGCAATCTGGCACTGGCAAGGGGGGACCCACTGGAGGAAGAGGATCTTGAGGCAGCTCCACAGGCCACAGAGGATGGATCCAGTAATGAGTCAAAAGAGGAGCATGGTGAGGAGAATGTTGAGGGCATGGAGGCAGACCTCTGGGTCCTTCATGGAGGCAGCGACACCAGGGACGCCTTCCAATACTCCTTCAGCTAGACTGCCAAAGATTTCCTTGCACCTCATGCCAGGGCTGCCGCCTCCATCTCGCAAATTACCCTTTCCTTTGAACCCAAAGTCCACTCAGTGCCTGTGAAAAAGGTTCCAAGCCACTCACATACAGCATTAGATACTAGCGTACCCTGCACCAAAAAAAGGTGATGCATACTCAGGCCATTAAGACAAAAGCAAAATTGATATAATTTTGACGCTCAAAACAAATGAACGTTATCATATTTGCTGTTAATGCCAACACAGAGACAACAAGCAGCAATGTGAGGTCGCTTTGGACCTCCCTGCTCGTCATTGATGGACGGGCACCTAGCTGTGATACTGGGTGCCTCATCCATCTCCCACACTGGCACTGACCATCTGAGGTCATTGCCTGTGTGAGGGCTTGCAGGTCCAAGCGTGTGGTAAAGTGGAGTACCATGTACCTTTAATAGGATTAGTGGACTAACCATGTGAGAGTACTGAGCAATCACTGCACAGTGCAGGCTACTGGTTAACTGTAAGTCTAGAGCTGGAGATAGTTGTGGGAGCACACAAGGGTTCAGTGCTCTACCCTCTGTTGCAATGAACAATCACAGTTTGTTCTTACGTCAGTCTCTCTCCATTATTGATAGCGAACATCAACTAACAAGTACACATGAAGGCATACAATTTAAGTTTATTCGACTAGTGAACTCATAGACTTAAGAAATAAAAGAGTGCAATGCCAGGAACTCTGATTCTGTTCCTAGCGCTGCCTCTCCATGAAACACGCCATTCTCTCAATGGAGGGGGCAGTGCATTCAGCCATGAGGGTCAACGCTGTGCTTATGCTCCAAATGGACAACAGAGATCTTGGCATGCATACCTTCATGGATCATTGTCAGATCCTCCCACACATCCCGCTGGACATCCAGCATCTGCTGCCTAATGGATGACTACAGGGGCTCATCAGCTGCCTTCGAATCAGCATTGTCCTCTGACTGCTGGCGCCCTGGGCATTCTCTGCCTCTGCTTGCTCTTCAAGCGAGTGTGAAGTGCCCTCACCACTGTGCACCAACATTCTAGCTACCGACCTAATGTCCACTGAGGTGCTGTCATCTGTGCTGGCACCTGGTTCAGGGGCCAGGTGTGACGCAGGTACATCTGAAGCCCGGTGGTCCTTTGGCATCAAGGGTGGCTCTGGGCCGGTCCTACAAACAAGTGCCTGCTGGCAAATGTAAGGGAGGACAATAACATGTCATTAGTTTGAGTTTTCACACTGTCACTGTGCATGCCAGGCACCCTGGTGACACAATGGAGATCTACATCATGGTGCCATCATTTTTCAATGATCATTGGGGATCCAGTTTTGAGGCTCCCATCAATGAAGAGACTACACAAGAATGTTTGCAAAACTCTCGCCTCTGTGAACCGCACTCTTACCTTTGTCAGAGACATGTGCCTCTCCACAACCAACCGAACGAGGTGGGCGGTGTCTCTCCAGGTCTAAAGTGCCCACCTGACCTGCCCTCCCACTTGACGTCTCCAGCTGCTGTTGAGGCCATTGCTCCAGTCTCCAGGCCGCAGAATATGATTCTCTCCTGGCAGCCCTCAGGGAGTTGCCTCTGCTGTTTTTAAGCCACCTGCTGGGTTGCCATTGGACCCGGCATCTGACAGGCCCTGCCCGGCCCTTCCCGACCATTGGGAAGACATGTTTCATGCTGGGCTGGCCTTAATTGGCCAGCCAGTGTGAAATTGCGGTCGTGGGCTGATTGTGATTGGAGGCCTGTTTCCCAGCTGGTCCTGGGCTCGCTGATTGCGTGCGCGCCTGCCAAGGGAATAATTCAGGCCCAGGAGTTGAGCAAAATAATCAAAGCTAACATTCCAGTGCAGTCCTGAGCAAGGATTGCACTATTGGAGATGCCATTTTTTGAATGAAGTACTTATTAAGCCAAGGCCCTGTCTGCCCCCTATACAATAGGATATAAAAGACCCCATTTTGAAAAAAAAGCAAGGGGCTTATTTCAATATCTGGCCAATATCTATCCCCGAGAATCAACATCACAAAAATAGATTACAAAAACAGAATTACCTGGAAAAACTCAGCAGGTCTGGCAGCATCGGCGGAGAAGAAAAGAGTTGACGTTTCGAGTCCTCATGACCCTTCGACAGAACTTGAGTTCGAGACCAAGAAAGAGTTGAAATATAAGCTGGTTTAAGGTGTGTGTGTGGGGGATGGAGAGATAGAGAGAGAGAGGTGGAGGGGGGGGTGTGGTTGTAGGGACAAACAAGCAGTGATAGAAGCAGATCATCAAAAGATGTCAACGACAATAGTACAATAGAACACATAGGTGTTAAAGTTAAAGTTGGTGATATTATCTAAACGAATGTGCTAATTAAGAATGGATGGTAGGGCACTCAAGGTATAGCTCTAGTGGGGTTTTTTTATTTTTTTTTAATAATGGAAATAGGTGGGAAAAGGAAAATCTTTATAATTTATTGGAAAAAAAAGGAAGGGGGAAACAGAAAGGGGGTGGGGATGGGGGAGGGAGCTCACGACCTAAAGTTGTTGAATTCAATATTCAGTCCGGAAGGCTGTAAAGTCCCTAGTCGGAAGATGAGGTGTTGTTCCTCCAGTTTGCGTTGGGCTTCACTGGAACAATGCAGCAAGCCAAGGACAGACATGTGGGCAAGAGAGCAGGGTGGAGTGTTAAAATGGCAAGCGACAGGGAGGTTTGGGTCATTCTTGCGGACAGACCGCAGGTGTTCTGCAAAGCGGTCGCCCAGTTTACGTTTGGTCTCTCCAGTGTAGAGGAGACCACATTGGGAGCAACGAATGCAGTAGACTAAGCTGGGGGAAATGCAAGTGAAATGCTGCTTCATTTGAAAGGAGTGTTTGGGTCCTTGGACGGTGAGGAGAGAGGAAGTGAAGGGGCAGGTGTTGCATCTTTTGCGTGGGCATGGGGTGGTGCCATAGGAGGGGGTTGAGGAGTAGGGGGTGATGGAGGAGTGGACCAGGGTGTCCTGGAGGAAGCGATCCCTACGGAATGCCGATGGGGGGGGTGAAGGGAAGATGTGTTTAGTGGTGGCATCATGCTGGAGTTGGCAGAAATGGCGGAGGATGATCCTTTGAATGCGGAGGCTGGTGGGGTGATAAGTGAGGACAAGGGGGACCCTATCATGTTTCTGGGAGGGAGGAGAAAGCGTGAGGGAGGATGCGCGGGAGATGGGCCGGACACGGTTGAGGGCCCTGTCAACGACCGTGGGTGGAAAACCTCGGTTAAGGAAGAAGGAGGACATGTCAGAGGAACTGTTTTTGAATGTAGCATCATCAGAACAGATGCGACGGAGGCGAAGGAACTGAGAGAATGGGATGGAGTCCTTACAGGAAGCGGGGTGTGAGGAGCTGTAAAATAGATTATCACTTTGTTGCTTGTGGGATCTTGCTTTTTGACTGTTGTGTTTCCTACTTTACAACAGTGACTACACTTCAAAAGCACTTCATTGGTTTGACAGGATTTTAAGATGCCCTATAATCATGAAGGAAGCCAAGAAAATGCAAGTCTTTCTTTTTTGACTGAGATTTGAAAGTAGGAACAGTTCAGGTAGGGTATCATTAGCACAGAGCCCTTTGTCCTAACACCTTGTGGCACAGTTTATATGCAGTGCCAATCCATGGCCAAATGCTTGTGATAGATTTTTGAAATATGCACAGGCTTCCAAGGAGAATCACGCCATTCAAACGCAAACTGAATTTGTCAGTTTCAAAGTTCACTTCAAAAAATAGAAAACTGAAAGTAATAATTTTTTTTTTTAAAAATCCGTGTTAGTAAGAGTTCACTTCCTGCCCATAAACAGAGTGAACTTTTGAGATAGTCACCAAACACTGCTCTTGTAAACAAGCAGCAGATTGCTTTTGTCTCTCTTGGCGAGCCACCGATAATCTAGTGATAATCTTTTCTGTGCTATATACAGATTAAGAAATAAAAGAAAGCAGATCAGAGTTTGCTGTATTGCAGGAGCAATTTGGAAAAGGAAAGTGTTGGATGCTGCAGCCAAGTTTTGCCATCTGCTGCAAACTATTGCAGGTGTCAGAGGATCTAAACTTTGCACAAAGTGTAATAAAATAGCACAAAGAGCCAATGTGCTCTAATGATTGCTAAACAGAGAGAGAGGAGGTCGGCACATTTTATCAAAGTTTACTTAGTCTGCAGAGATTTGCATACAGATGGCAGGGTCATGCGATGTGTGTGTCGCTCCAGAAGCTGCGGATAGGCTTTCCCTTAAACAGCCTTTATACACACACAGCTTTCACCGAGGCAGCGTGGAGAGGTCTAAGTGTAGAGGCGCTGAATAGTCATTGAAGTAGCTCGCTTTGTTTAATGGGGAGAAAAACCCTTAGAGAAAGTCTTTGTGAAAGAGACAGGGAGTGTTTTGGGTAAATGGTCGGTAGAGCGAAAAAATGTGGGCTAGCAACTGGGAATGAGAATGAAGGGTCCGTGGGGACACATTGAATACTGCGGTATGCATCCTCATTCCTGAATTGGAAGGAGAAATACAGCTTATTAATGGTTTAACACCATCAGCTGTAATGTGTAAATAACATTCTTCTATTACTCAATAATGCTACTACTGAAAACTGGAAAAAAAATAAAAAAAACCTGTGAGTATTTTCACAATTCCGATGAATGAATTGATAAAACACAACTGCCACATACATTGCATGTGTGACCATCCAGTAAGTAAAAAATATTTCATTAGCGATTAAAGATGGAACTAAAATTCTGAATTTTCCTGTGCATTTCAGTTCAGCGAGCCTAGGATTTTCCAGTTGAAGGCGGGAATCCTTGTCCACCTGGGATTACCAACGCTGTGCAGCATCTAATTAACCAAATTAGCAGGGAGATTAAATCTTTACGAATTTAGCTATGGATGCTGCTTGTAATAACGTTAAGCTATGACCAGAGTTAGTAAACAAGATCATTCCAGTAAAACACTATCAATAAATATACTTCAAATAATTTCAATGTACAAACTTGGTGGTGTAACAGCATCTTGCCTAGTGACAGTGACAGCACCTTGTCTTGTGCATATGTCAATAAGCCAAACATCAAAGAAAGACGATTGCTCTGGGTGATGCTAAAAGAATGCTGTTGCCACTGGCAACAGCCTGGACTGTTCAAGGCTGTGCTCGATTAGCAGATGAGCGCTCCATTTTGCAGCTTTGACAAAACTGGGACTTTAATGTGGTGGTTCCGGTGGTTTAGGGAATGGCAGCATGACAAGAGTTTTGCCAATCTGAGTATAATATTTGAAAAAAAAATCTATTGCATTTGTCAAAGCTGGAAATTGATGTTCAGAACTTGATTGTCTTCAAGATGAAATATACCTCAACTGTTGGATGAATTGACCTGGAACTTCCTGGATCATTCTTAGACGGAAGTTGTTCCAAAATTTACACCGGTTTCCACGGAGATCTTGCTGACAGGGATTTACACCCGAATTTCGTGAGAATCTGTACGAGCAGATGCTAGAAATTTTTTTGAAAATGAAAATGAGTATAAACAAATGGGACCCAGGAAAGAGTGGAGTGTATGTCACCTTCAATCTTTAAGTTCCTCTTTATGTTGCTGATGATATGAAAATTAAAGTTTAAAGCCATAAAACTGTCTTTTATACCCAATGAGCAAGGTGGACCCAAATCACAATTCCAATAAAAGTTGTGTCCAAAATTGTGCCTGCTTTGCAAAGTGTTTTTCTTCTCCAAGTTTCTGCTCAACTGCATTTGCATATTATTGAATGCAAAACCTTCCGTGAGTCAATGTAACAGCCTGTTAAAATGTAATTTAAAAAAAAATTGCTTAAAAAAAATTCCATGACATATTTAAGTGTGGTAACTTTGTTAAGTTTGACTAATACAACTGAACATTGGTTAATCACAATAAAACAAACATACCACCCAATTCTCAAGTACTGAAAATTACCTTAAAGATTACTTTAAAAATGATACAAAACAGCTTTCTTGTTAGATTAATCAGTCCCTTAGGATAAAGATCAGCACAGAAGGAAGCCATCCAGCCTGTCATGGCTGTGCTGGCTCCCTTGGAGTCATTCCCCCATCTCCTCCCTGTAGCCCTGCACATTCTTCCTTTTCAGGTAATAACCCAACCCCCTCTCGAATACATTGATTGAATCTGCCTCCTCCACACTCACGGGCAATGCTTTCCACATCCTAACCACTTGCTACCTGAACAATTTTTCCTCATGTCGGCATTGCTTATTTTACCAATTACGTTAAATGGGTGCCCTCTTAATTTTGATCCTTCCACATATGGGAACTGTTTTACCCTACCTAACCTGGTCAGACCAATCACAATTTTGAATATTTCTATCAAATCTCCTCTAAACCTTCCCCAAGGAAAACAGTCCTAATTTCTCCAAACTACCTATGTAACTGAAGTTCCTCACCCCTGGAACCATTCGTATGAATCATTTCTGCACTCTCTCTAATGCCTTCACGTTCTTCCTAAAGTGTGCTGCCCAGATCTGAACACAATACTCCAGGTGAGGCCAAACACAGTGGGCGGAATTTTCCATGCCCGCTGGGGTCGGCTGTGCTTGGTGGCATGAGCGGACAATATGGCTAGAAGGCCCAAAATCGGTTTCGGGACATTATGAAACCAGTTTGCTATCATCTCGTCAATGGTGGGCCAAGTTTCCCACTGTCAGACGTCGGGAACCTCATCCACATGTCATTATAAGACCAACCCGCCAAAATCATCACCCCCCCATGTTGGATTGTCTGCCCACGTCAGCGGGAAAACACGAAAATGCAGAACATGTCTTGACAAGTGTGACATGCAGAAGTCGGGACTTACCACTGGGGCCTTGCTCACATCGTGGACATCTGAGAAATAGAAGATGATAGAGCCCGACAAGTACAGTACCCTGGAATAATGCCCCTGGCTTGCCAGGTGGATTCTCATGGGCATGGCTCCGTTGCGAAACAGCTCACAGAAGTTAGAAAGTCACCGCTGAGGGTCTGCTCACAACGGATGATGGTCAAGAGGAAGGTCCAGCTATGTTTGGGAGAGGAAGATATACCGGGGGTTGGGGGCGTGCGGGGGGGACAGAGAAGCCTAGACTGGGAGAGGAAGAGGTGGCTGGGGATGCGGCTGGGAAGGGGGCAAACAAAGGTGTTGGGGGGAAGGTTGGAAGTGGGTGGAGGGACTACAGGGAGAGGAGGGGCTAACTGGTGAGACGATGACTATGAGGAGATAGGGGTAAGGGAGGGGTGAAAGGTGTAAGGGAAAGCATTCGAAGAGGGGATGGAATGTCAAAAGGGGAGGAAGTCTGGGGGGGGTGGGGGGGAAGGAGTCTGGGGGGAGGAAGGAGTCGAGAGAGTGGAGGGAGTCCAGGAGGAGGAGGTAGGAGAGTGGAGAGGGGAGGGAGTAAGGGTGGAGGAAGCAGTAAGAGTGCCTGAAGGAGTTAGGAAGGGGGAAGGACTAAGTGGGGGGAGTACAGGTGGACGGGGGGAAGGAAGGAGTTCCAAGTGGGGAAGGAGTCTGTGGGTTGGGGGGGGATGTCCAGGTCAACATACAAGGGAGAGCTCTGTTGAGTCCATGGGAGTGAACTGAGGGTGAGCATGGAATGAGGGAATAGTGAGAATGACCAAGAGCAGAGTGAGGCAGCAGGGCAGGAGGGTGAGGGTGGATGGTGGGGGCTCAGAGGCAGACATGGACCCTGGGGGTGGGAAGGAGTAGCTGGGAGAGGTTATTGTGGTTGGGGGTGGTATCTTCAGAAAGGAAGGGAACGTGCATGTTCACTTGGACATCCCTGAAAGGAAAGGGCTGTGGCTGATAGGCCACAGAGGGGATGTGGAAGGTGATGGCAGGGGAGGTTGACATTGATGGGGGAAAGGAAATGGGTGACTAGGATGGGGGAAAGGATGGGGGAGTGAAAGGAAAACTGTATTACTATCATGCTGGCTAAATCGAAGTGAAACGAGAGCCATGGTGGGTGAGATCTGGTGCTGCATGGGAGTGTGATCAGTGGGTGGGTGGAGATGCAGGTCAGGTCAGATGGACAACTGAAAGCGAACCCCAGCAGGCAGCACTGAAAATGCTCAGGACATTGAGATGAGTGTTATACAGGAAGGATCTGCCTACATGGAAGAATGCTTGCACAAGGTTCTGAAAGGCCCTGCCACACACACTTCTCCCTCCAGAATCATTCGTGGGCCGGCTGCATACAGCTGAACTGTGAATGGGGGCTTGGGGGATTGCAGTGGGAGGACTCAAGCAGCCTGTAAATGAAGCTGAAAGAAAACATTACACATTATTCAGTGAAAGTGAATTTATTTCCAGACTGTAAAGTGTTCGCCTGTGCAACCAACTGTGATCAGAACTTCTTAACTTTTGAACGCCTTAGACTTCTAGGTGCTGCCCTGATATCCACAGCAGGGGTGGAGACAGGCTGTGTAATGGTTGGCCCTGTTGCCTCTGATGAATTTGGCATGGGTTCTCTGGAAAGCCGAGACTTAGGGGGCCCCGGTTTGCTTTGGCTGCCCTCCTGTGGTCCAGCTGCTCCCTTTGTGGTGACAGAGGACGAGGTTGAGGGGGTCACAGGCAAAGGGGACTCAGAGGGAGCAGACAGCCTCTGAGATTCCTGAGCAGATGACTGAGTGGTGTCCAGCTGCTGCTCCTCCTCCTTTAAGGTGCCCAAGGGCCCTGGCCTGACTCCTTGAGGGGATAGAGTACCTGGTGCGACATCAAGGTGTCCCATCTCCCTCTCGCATTGCTACTGCAGGAACTCACCCATGGTTGCCACAATGGAGTGGGGTCTGCATACATCCCCACGTTCTGCTGGACCAGGGGCTCTGTGGCATCCGCCATCCTTCCCATGGAGACCTCTATACGCGCATATGTGGACACCACTTCAGCAGAGAACAGGAGGACGCACACCTCCGACTTACATGCCAGTCTGTTGAGGGCTTCCAACAGCTCTGCATGGTGCTGCCCCCACCATCTGCTGATTCTTCAGGATGAGTTGGAAGGCCAAATCCAGAGGCTCATCATCTGACTCAGGCCTCACAGATACCTCTTCCCCAGCAGCCCTCCCAGTGCCAGGGAGCTCAGCTGAACCTGTCTCCTTCTGCTGTGGACAAGTGTCCATGCAGCTGCTGCCAGATTGTGAACCTGAGCCTATCTATGTCCCTCCGAGGTGTGTGTCTCTGCGCTGATGGAGGGTGTGGGTAAGTGCTGTGACGGGTCTTCCAGGCTGCTTATTTCCAGCTCTTCAATGGAGGAGGTGTCCTCTTGGCTGGAGGTGAGGACGTGGATGGAGCTGAGGGACTGGCTGGCTGAAGGTGTTGGTCGCTGGACAGAGCTCCCTGTGAACCAAAGTAGAGATAATTAGTGCATGGCAGCAGAGTCAAAAGCAGGAGAGAGAGCACTCACATTTGTGAGGGACGATATGGTGCAGGATCTTCTCGAGGGTGTTCACTGCCGACCTCACCTTCGCTGCAAGCATTGTCCACATCCTAAGCAGTTAGCACGATGGCACATTCCTCATAGTGAGTGAGGGCCTAATTTAGGCCACTCCACCCCTGGTCTGGGACCTCTCCCTGCTGATGTGAGCCAGTTTCTCCTGCATGAAAACGGATGGAGAGGGTGTGAGCAGGACTCAAGGTACTGCATGGAATGTTTGTGTGGTGAGCGGAGATGTGAACTGGATGAGGATGCAAACTCCAGGGGATATGAGTGTAAGGAAGACGTGAGGTTGTGTGTGAGAGTTAATGGTGTTGTCCCTTGAGGTGTGAGATCCCTGTGGATGTGTGATGGGTTTGTGAGTGTATGAGTTGAGAGTGATGAGAAGAGTGAGTTACCCTGGTAGTACGGAGGAGACCATTCATCCTGTAGTGGCACTGGGTCGCTGTTCTCTTTTGCAGGGCATTGGTGCTGACCGTCGCTACCACCGCCTCCCAAGCCAGATTAGAGATGCTGCTGCATATCCTGCGGCCAGAGGGAGAGGTAGAGGACATCGCAGTGGTACATATCATTAAACTGGGGATCTGCAGTCTTCTTGCCTTTCAGGGCCATGTCTTCTTTGCTGCAGTTGCAGGCTGGAAGCATGGAAGCACTGAGAGGTGTGTGTGTGGCTGCACTTTAAATATGACACATGGCGTGATGAAGCGGCGAGGTATTGGCATGGCGGGTGAATGAGAGCCTGCCCACAACTGAAAGGGCATGTTTCCTGGGAATGCATAATTAATGTGGCGGGACTGGGATGATGTGGTGCGAGAAGCCGTCATTGCGGCTGGCGGGTAGAATGTCATTTTTTCCACCTGCTACTGTGCTTAGTGCTAATCTGGGGCAATTCCATCCAGTATTCTCGACAAGTTTAGCATAACTTCCTCGCTTTTGTACTCTATGCCTCTATTAATAAAGGATAGGATACTGTATGCTTTATTAATTGCACTCTCAATCTGTCCTGCTACCCTCAGTGATTTATGCACATATACACCAAGTCCCTCTACTCCTGCACCCCCTTTAGAATTGTACCTTTTAGTTTATATTGTCGCTCTGTGTTTGTCCAACCAAAATAAATTACTTAATGCTTCTCTCTATTAAATTTCAGCTGTCACTAGTCCACCCATTCCACCAGCCTATGTTGTTTTGAAGTTCCACACTCTCCTTCTCACAGTTTGCAATACTTCCAAGTTTTGTATTATCCACAAATTTTGAAATCGTGCCCTTTACACTAAGGTCTCGGTCATTAATATATATCATGATGAGCAGGGGCTTAACACTGGCCCCTGGGGAACTCCACTATATGCTGTCCCAGAACTAAGACCTCACTTCACATTTTCATAAAATATAGATATATCACCCTGTCTAATTTATAATTTTTTTTAAAAAGAAATTGGACAAAGGCTTTAAAATCACTAAAGCCATGACTGGCTATGACTCAAACAAAAGGAACTTCCTGGCAATCAGAACATCTTCCACCTCATTATATCTAAAGAGGCACTAATGCCCCTTATGAATGCAGAGATCAACTCCCAATGAATTGTACAAAGGCCATTTACATTTCTATGGCCAGGCCCTGGCCAACAGAGACAATCAGTCTGCGAGGCTAGGGACCCTGAAATCTTTTATTAATAATGGTTGAAACATTAACTATCTCAAGAATCTAGATAAAAGAATGGACATCCTTTGTCCAAACCAAAGTGAAGAAGTGGGAGTCATATCGCATAAACCTCCCACAGCTGGGAGAACCAGTTACCTTGCCTTGTGGAGCTGTAAGCTCAGACTGCCATCTTCCATCAACCAAGCAGCAGCAGAACAAGAGCTCTGTTCAGGTTTACATTGCCTGCCCCCCATATACACCGTTTCTATTGGAACTTCTGTACCAGTGTCTACAAGACTAATTCATTCCTAAATGCCCATCTCATCTCTACTGGAAAAGTGAATTATCCAGCATCAGTCTTCAACCTGCCGACTCTGAAAGAATACACCATTGGACTTTGATTCTGGACTCTGGACTCATGTGAAACAATAATTTTTATCTTCTCTGTGGTCTTTTCGCTGCATTTCTTTCTTTTCCTTATCCTTTTTTTATTGTACAAATGTATTAGGGAGTACATAGCGACACCTGCCTTCTGCATTTTGAGTGCATGTAAAATAAGCTAACCATCTGATTTTAACCTATCTCAAGTTTACTATAGTTGTTAATTGTAATTGGATTGGGTTTTTACAACAATCAATGATGGTTTCATAGTCACCATTCATGTGGCTAGCTTTCAATTCTGGACTTTATTAATTGAATTTAAATTCTACCAACAGCCATGGTGGGATTTGAACCCATATTCCCAGAGAATTAGCCTGGGCTTCTGGATTACTAATCGAGTGACATTACCACTACACCACCATATCCCCACAGAATAGGAGAATTGCGTCAAAAAAGAACCTCACTATCAAGTGGAAAATCCAAGCCAGCATGTTTAAGAAAATGCATTTGTGGAAGCTTATCTCTTCCAATGTGAGAAATTTTGAAGTCATAAAAAAGCAGTTAAACATAATAAATACAGTAAGAAGAACATTTTCAAAATCACTATAAAACAACAGAACTAAAATCCTGCTGTGCCTGGAATTTACACCGGTTGAGAACCAAAACTGATGTACTTGGCCTTTGCATCGGTTGGGACAGAGCTATGTTAATGTATTGAGTTATGTTTCAGTAAATGCAACTCAGGAAAGCTTCAAATAGGCCCACTGTTAAATTCTCAGGGACTTGGCAGTGGGGGCTGGTAACACTGCTCCCCCAGCTGCACAGTCCTGCGACTGGCCAATCCGACCCAAGTCTCCAACACCACCACCCACACCGCCGCCCCCTCCCCAAGTCCCACCCTGTTGCCCAATCCAGTCCTTCTTCTGGAACATACCTAAGGGACATCGCTAATGATCTAAAACACATTGTGTGGGGAAACACGACGGCTACTGGAAGCTCACCCTGAAAGTGCAGATCAGGCCCATGGTTCAGTTCTGGGATTGCCTCAGGCCTCACTGATCAGAAACTGGTCCAAGCTCACCTGTACCCCAAAATATCCTAAAGCCCAATGTTTCAACTAAGATTCAAACAGTGAAAGGAGAAAAGTTAAGGAAGGCCAACAAAAGTATAGTTGAATAATGAATAGGTACAAATCCTGAGCTACCCATTCAGGTCTTCAAATGTTAGTATGCTGTCTGGTTTTCAGATGGATCAAAGATCTTCCTGCAGGATAGTTCAAATAGAGTAAGGTTATTCAAACAAATACTTAAACTTTCATTAAATTTCAAAGAAAAATCATACTTCTTCCAGAGGCATAAAAGTTTTGTAATAAGTTGTTTTATTATCAATCATGTCTAAATATGGCACTTTTTGAAAATTATTCATAAAGTACAGATTACATGCACGATGCATTTTTTGATAGTTTTAAGTCAATAAACAAATCAAGTTTTTTTTTACATTCCTTACAATGGCAACAACACAACTTGGATTTATATAGAACCTTTAATATAATAAAAATTCCCAAAGCACTTCACAAAGGCATTATGGAAAAATAAGAAGCCACATTATGAATTATTAGGACCAATGACTAAAATCCAGGTCAAAGAGGGAGGTTGTAAGGGGTGTCTTAAAGGAGGTTAATGAAATCGAGAGATGGAGAGGTGCAGGGAGTTCATTCCAGAGCTTAGGGGCTAGGCAGCTGAAGGCACTGCCACCAAGGATGGACAAATAAAATTGGGGATGCTCAGGAGGTCAGAATTAGAGGACTGCAGCTATCTTCCAGGGTTGTAGGACTTGAGGTGATTACAAAGAGGGCGAAGCTATGGAAGGATTTGAAAACACGAATGAGAAATTTGAAATTGTGGCATTGCTTAACTGGAAGCCAGTGTAGGTCAGTGAGCACAGCAATGATGAGAGAAGGGGATTCAATGCAGTTTAGGACATGGGCAGCAGAGTTTTGGGTGACTTCAAGTTTATGGAGCTTAGAACGTTGGAAACCAGCCAGGAGCGCCAGGAGGGCAGAAGTGGGTGATCTTATGGAGGTGGAAATAGATGGTCTTCGTGATGGAGTGGACATATGGTTGAAAAATCACCTCAGGGTCAAATATGACACCAAGGTTGCGGACAGTTTGGTTCAGCCTCAGGCAGTTGGCAGGGAGAGGGTTGGAGACAGTGGTGAGAGAGCAGAGTTTGTGACAGGGACGAAAGGCAGCCACTTCAGTTTTCCTGATATTTAATTGAAGGAAATTTCTGCTCATCCAGTACTGGATATCGGATAAGCAATCTTACAATTTAGAGACAGTGCAGGGGTCCAGACAGGTGGTGGTGAGGCAAAGCTGGGTAATGTCAACAAGCGTATGGAAACTGATGTTGCATTTTCAGATGGTTTCACCGAAGGGTAACATGTACATGTAGGAGGGGTCCAAGGATAGATTCTTGGGGGCACCAAAGGAAATTTTTCAAGGTTGGGAAGAGAAACCATTAATGGCAATTCTCTGGCTACGGTTAGATAACTAAGAGTGGAACCAGGCGAGTGCAATCCCCCCAGCTGGAAGGTGGTGGAGAGACGTTGGACAAGGATGGTGTGATCAACTGTATCAAAGCTGCAGGCAGGTTGAGAAGGAGGAGGAAGGATAGTTTCCCTTTGTCACAGACACATAGGATGTCATTTGTGACATTGATAGCTTGCCTTTTTCAGCGGTCATACCCAGCCAAAGTGTGTCATAGTCATAACTTTAAATAAGCCCATATGGAAGCTTCTGGAACTGCCTTTTTAAATTTAAAAATGGACATGATAAACTGTTGAGATAGCTGCAAATGGGGGTGGGGTGACTTTTGCAACTTCAACCCAGGTTACCAAGCTTCTGGAAAGTTCCAAATTGAGTCATACTAGGCGGGGATCTCCCGCTTGAATGGACATGCCTGGATAGCACTCCTTTGTGGCATTCACACCCGTCATTGTTCAAAGTTTACTCCAAAACCCAGAGCCAATGAACTCTTAGACTCTTCCTCTCCAGGTTTGCAATGTAACAAAGGAAAACTGATGAGATCAGTTATCCACAAGTTAAATATGAAAGGCATATCTTGGTGGTGGTATAGCAGTTCAGAGCCTTGGGGACCTGGGTTCACATCCCACAATAGTAGATGGTGAAATTTGAATTCAATAGAAATCTGGAATTAAAAGAAATGATTGTTATAAAAATCCATCTGTATCACCTTTCGGGAAGGAAATCTGCTGTCCTTACCTGGTCTGGCCTACATGTGACTCCAGGGCCACATCATTGTGGTTGACTCTTAAATATTCTCTGAACAAGGGCAAAAATAACGGCCAAGTCAGTGATACTCACATCCCATGGACAAATTTAAAAAAAACCTTCTATTGTATATCAATGACCATATGACTGAAACTAGTTCTCTGATACTAAAATCCTTTTACCCCAAAACACAGGTGACACCCGAGAACAGTCTGCAGAGTAATATCAGCAAATCACCAGCTACAGTGAAAGGCTGTGCCACTTCTGCCTTTTAAGAACCAAGAAGCTTTAAAGCCTTTTCAAAATGCTCCCAGCCTGACTCTAAAGCTCAAAATTCACCTGAAAACAAATTGGACCTGCCTGACTTCATGGCCTGCTGAACAGTCTTCTCTTCAAAATAATCCTGATATCCGACTCTCAACCATCTGAATTTACCTAAGCTGAGTGGGAAAGGCTTCCTTCTTCACCGGACTCTCAAAGACATGTGAACTGTTAGGACAGAATTTTGCCCTGGTTGGGCGGGCATGGCGGCTGGGCCTAGGAGCGGATGCGAAGCTGACTGCCGCCTGCTATCAGGCCCCAACCGCGATCTCACGCTGGCTGGCCAATTAACGGCCAACCAGTGTGAAAGGCGCACTGCAGTGCTCAGTGCTGTTGGGGTGGGGGTGGGAGGAGGGCGGGTGTGGTGATCGCGCTTGTGTGCGGAGGTGCACAGTAAAAGCTCCCTGAGGCAAGAGCTGCCTCAGGGAGCTGAAGATGTTGAACACTCAGTTCAAGATATGAAAAATAATGAAAACATGTTCCCTCATGTGACTCTGTCACACGAGCAGGGACATGTTAAATATGAGTGTTAAGTTGAAATTTTTTTTTTTTAATTCACTCTTTGAAATCTCATCCTGCCCATGGATAAGCTTTTGCCAAAAATGCAAAGGCCGCTTGGCCTTTTCTCCTGCACGCCCACTGAACGGTTGGACGGACAGTGAAAAATTCTAGTCTTAATTGTCGGTGGGTGCGCTGCTGCCTCTCGCGCAAGCCCGCCGAGTGAAATGTTGTGAGAGTGCGCGATGACTTCTGGACGCTCGCCCGACATCATCGCGCACTATTTTACTCTCATTAGGGTTGGGCGCACGCCCACCCGACAAGAGAAAATTCCGCCCTTAACTATTCCTTTGGTTTAATGCTTGTAGAAGTAGGCCATCTTCTTTAATTGCATCTTTCTGGAGTGTGTGGTGTGTGACTAATGTAGTATTTAGTTCCTTTGGGGTCAGTGTGAATAAATAACCCTCTGTTTAAACCCATGAAAATCAGCTGCTGGTAATTTAAATTGACCACACACTAACGGGGGTTTAGGAACGCACACATCTATCTTTTCAGAAATAAACCACACTGATTATGGACAGAAAGGTGTTTCAGTTTATCTCTCTACCTATGTCTGTAACACAGCCCACAGCATAATTCCAGGCTATTCTGCTGGAACTGACAGCAGCCATTTAATACGTCTGCTCATTACGGGGGCGCAGGGCATACTCAAATGAGGATTGAAAAGCAATATTCACTCCCACTACATAAAACATATATTAGTCAGGTTCAAATTCCACCATTGCTAATTTTAAAATTGAATTCAATTAAACCTATAATTGGTGTGCAGGCGCCAGATTGTTGTAAAAGCTCAACTGATCCATTAATATCCTTCAGGCAATTAAGCCAATCACCTGTATCCTATGTTGCCTACAGCTGAGTCTTTATGTCCTCTGAAGTGATGCTGTGACCTATTCAAGGCTGTCACAGAGTCAAAATTCTGGAATGCCTACCTACCTCTATTGCTGGAGTGCAACAAGAGCACCCATTTGAGAGGTTGGCCAAATAGCTTAAGGTACGCCAAAGCTATTCAGGTTAGTCTAAGCCTGGACAAAAGTCTGGGATCAATAGCAACTCCATCAATGGGCAAAAATCCCCTACAATTGAGGTACAATCATTCAAAGTGGAAAAGTTCCCCAAGTGTGTTTGTGTCGAATGAAAACATGAAGACAATGGGTGGAATCATCCCAGATTTGCACTACATGCGGTAGTGGGTGTGAAAATTGACATTTGACCCGCCGGATGCAATGGCCGGTTTTTGTACCATGTCATCTGCTTCCTGCCTCACTAGTTATGCAGTCACAGGAAAGACATTCGCTGGCAGACAGCCCCCGACTTGCCCGCCACACCATTACTCAGCCATTTCTTCACTCCGGGTGCCATACCTAATTGTAGACACGCAGACAGTTCTCAATGGTTGCAGCTCAGGATTGCTCCAGTGAAGACATGGCCTTGAAAGCCAAAAAGAGTTGAGTGACTCATCACTGGAATGCCTTTTGGAAACCCACCGTGATGTCCTCCACCCCTGCTCTGGCCACAGGAGGTCCAGCAATCTCATGACTCCAGTTGGGAGGCAGTGACAGAGGTAGTCACTGCCAAGGCCGCATACAAGAGTTTGGCCATCCAGTGCAGAAACAGGATGAATGATCTCATCCGTGCCACCAGGGTATGGCACCCATCTCATCACTCTAAACTCACACACTCACAAGCTCATTACACATTCACTGGCATCTCACTCACTGCCAGCTCTAGGGACATCACCACTCACTCTCTCACACACACCCTCACATCCCCATCTGGCCTCATCTCCTCTGGAAACTGCCTCCTCAGCCCTCACCATCTTGAGGCCAATTGCACAGATCAACATGTGCCCCCACAGACACCTGGGATACCCTCCTTCCCCAGTAGAGTCTCTTCCCTTGCCTGAGGCCACTTCTACCCCTTCCACAAGCAAGTCCTAGCCCTGCAGTCGTTGACAAGCCATCTCCGCCTTATGGCTGGTCTGATAGGTAGAGACCTGTCCGTGAGCCCCCCCCTAAAATTGCTGCTTGCGAAGCCTGGTGCTGATGACCACGAGTGCTGCCCAAAGCAAGTTAGGCAAGTGAACCTTGAAGTCCCGAGTGAAGTGCAGCTCACCAGGCGCACATCGCTTATGTACAGTTGTGAATCATGCCGACATGCCTGGATGATCCAGCATGAGGGATGATTCTGGTGAGCAGGGCTTAGAATGAGATGCTAAACTTTGGAATTAGATTCCCAAAATGCGGTGGCGGGAAATGAGACTCGCCATTGACGGGTGGAGCAGACAATCGCAAACTGGGTTCAAGACAGCATGAAGCTGACGTTTGGCCTTCTTGCTGTATTGTCAGCTCACACCCGCCATGATGTCTGCCGCCAATGGGACCGGACGATTTTGCCCAGTGTGATACCTTATTAAATTAGAACTTGTTTGCTGTCATCAGATCAGCTTGAACTATCCAATTTTCAAGCAAAATAGCTCAATAATGCGCTAGGTAACCCAACGAAATACAAGCAGTATTATCAAAAGCATCAATGCACACAGACAGTGTTATACATCACTCGCACTCATGGTCATCAGCACCAGGCTTCTCAGGCAGCACTTTTAGGGGGGGCTCACGAACAGGTCTCTACCTGCCAGACCAGCCATGAGGTGGGGGTGGCTTTTCAACAGCTGCAGGGCTAGGACTTGCTTGGGGAAGGGGGAGAAGTGGCCTCAGGCAAGGGAAGAGGCTGCAGGGCAAGAGCTGTACTGGGGAAGGGGGTATCTCTGGTGTCTATGGGGGCACATGTTGATGTTAACACTAGCAGTTCTCCCCAATCAGGTGTCTTAGAGGGAACCAATGACTTTCCATTTGAAGATCATGAATGTTGACAATGCTGAAGTGTGGTAAGGTACATCAATGGGGCAAATAACCTAGTGCAGTGTGACATTCCACAAGAAATGTTACAAATTTATACACTTACTTTTAGAGAGGTTTTATGCCTGGATATTGCAATTTCTCATAAAAAAAATCCCACAGGCACTGCAAGTCATCCTTTTGGGGCTTAATTGGATAATGAGTGCAGGGATTGGACGTGAGATTAATCCCCGCCCATTTAATATAATGCAAATAGCAGGACATTTACATGCTGCCTGCTCGTGATCAGGATTTCTGCCTGTGGCCAGTGCTAAATGTGATGTGCTTTGGCTGCATGCACCAGTGGAGCCGCAAAAACATTGCTTGCTAGAGTTACTTAAAACCAGCCTGCACCTCTTAAAGGGGAGGTGCGTTATGGTTGAAGCAGGTGTTGACATCATTCTGAATAGTATTTTGCAACTTGGAACAATGGCTGACCATGGGAGAACCCAGGCATCAAAGTTTTCCGACGCTGCACCGGAGGTCTTGGTGGAAGAGCTGGAAAGGAGGACAGACATTATGTAGCCAGAGAATGTCAGGGGGACGCTCTAACACATTGTGAGATGGCAGAGGAAACATGGAACTGCAGAGGTCAATGTGAGGACTGCACCTCCAAGGTCCCAGATGGTGTGTTGCAAAAGGTTTAATAACCTCAATCAATGAAGGTATCTTCAAATGCCATGTCCTACTAACTGTACCAGTAGCCTCAGCCACTGGTCAAACCACCACAATCTCACTGGCCAACAATTCCTAACAAGCAGGACTCATAACCAACATTCATATGCACATCTCACTCTTGCACACCTGGCACTTTTGCAAGTCTCAAACCTTTATCTTTCAGCTTGCACACACTGTTAGTTATTCAGCCATGGCAACCACATCATCCAAGCATATTACATGACACTCACTGACATACTTACCTCTCTCTTGCAGGACAAGAGGCAGCAGGAGCTAAGCAGAAAGGGAGGGGAGAGCCTGCATGACCTAAACGTGATGGAGGAGATGGTGCTGGCTGTTCTGGAAAGGGCTATCACTGAGGCCAAGGCCAGTGGTGGGTTCAAATCATTGAAGGTGACAGTATCCTCCTACCTGATTCACCTTCTTATGGTCCATTTATTCCTCTTGCCACAATATCTGCCTTTCAAGCTACAGACGTTGTAAGCATGAGCCTCTTCCTTTCCCCCCTTCCCATCACCATAACTTTACCCTTGTCCTTTTTACTTTCAGATACCCAAGAACTGCAATCTGGCCAAGCAATGGAGGAAGACCAAGGAGAGAGTGATGATGAAGGCAGGCTGTCACATGATTTCACATTCAGCTCAGACACTGACACTGGGCCTGTCTTGGATGATAGTATCGAGGTGGGGTCTGCATATGATGAGGTGCAGGGCTAGGTGGACTGCAGCCAGGACAGGTGACAAGGATCATGCTGGTGCTGACTCAATGGATTGTAAGGTTGCACATGAGTACAGTTGCAGAAGGTGTACACCTTGCTGGTGCATTGGGAAAATTACCAGAAAGATTACATTCAATGTCAAGGAGTATGGAGGCATCTAGCACCAACTTGGCACAAGATTTTGTGTAGAACTTGCTCAGCTACTATTGCTAATGGTTCTGCTATTCCCACAGGCACCTTGTCTAGACTTATCTTTTGTTTCTTTATTTGTCCCATTACCATTTCCTTTCATCTTGCACCTTCCTGTTGTCATTTTATCTCTCTTGCTTTCCACCCTATCACAGACCTTCACTTTTGTTCTTTTCTCCCTCCTCCTTTCCCAGGCTCTATCCTTGCTTTTAGCCGGTTACATCTTTAACCTTTTGCAGTTCTGATGAAAGGTCATTGACTTGAAACCTGAACTGTTCCTCTCTCTACAGATCCTGCCTGACCTGCTGTGTATTTCCAGTATTTTTAGATTTTATTTCAAGTTTCCAGCAGCTGCAGAATTTTGCCTTTGTATTAGTGAATGAAACATACAAACTTCAATAATTTCCTCATGCAACAGTGAGCTGCAAACTGTGAGATATTGGTAATATTTCCAGCATCAGCCAAGAAGGACCTGGGTGCACAAAAACCCTTAGCTCCCATCAACTTAACAGCCACTGTGGTCAGTTCCCAATGGGAAACCATGGAGGAGGTCAGATAATGAGTTAAGTCAGGGCAGCCTGGGCCAATTAGGCAGACCCTGGAGAGCGGGGTGTGTGGACGCTGCGATTGGGAGGCAGGGACAAGTGGGGACAAGCACAACCAAGCCCAAATTTTCACCCCCTAACTGCCAGATTTGACAAACAAAAATTACTTGCCACACCAAATCACCATTTCTGTAAATCACTATTAGGTCAGTTTGCAAAAAAGGGGAGCTTAAGAGGAATGACTAACAGTTTAGTCAAAGAGGTGGAGTTTAAGGGAGGTTTTAAAGAAGGAGTGGGAGATGGAGAGGCAGAGAGGTTTTCAGAAGGAAGTGAAAAGCTTTCAGGCCTAGACAGCCACAGGTGTAGCCACCAGGTGTGAAGCAATTTTGCATTGCTCAAGATGCCAGATTTGAGGAACGAGAGTGAGTTACTACTAGTTACTGCTGGAATTGAAGTTCTTCCCATCTTTGGTTCCCCTCTACAAATTCCTCCCCCACCTTCAGTTCTCCCCTGCAAATGCCTCTCCCCCGCTTCATGTTCTTCTCTACAAATGCCTCTCCCTACCTTTGATTTTACCTGCTCCCCACCCTCAATTTCCCTTCTTCATCTACTCGCAGATGACCTCCTGACTTTTGGATCATCTCGCACGACTGGTGCTGGCCAGCAACAACACGCAATGATATTCAACTATAGCTTAGCCAAACTTTATAAGTTAATGTGGTCAGACATCACATGGTCAGATGTCATGTGGTTAGCATGTCACATGGTCAAACATTCAGGAATGGCGAAACCAGAGTTTTCAACCTTAGTGTGATCCAATTTTCTAGTGCAGTTTGGGATTATGGCCCAGATTTTCGCCACAATGGAGCGCCTCTCCGTCTCTGGTGAAAATAATGGAACTAGCCAAAAATGGTAAGTCCCACCCCTGAACACGGCACTTACCATTTTCACATGGGTGGGAATAAGGGAGAAGTGTGTGCGTGTGTGTGTGTGTGTGTGTGTGGCAGGGCCTTTTAGAGCTTCATACAAGTGCTCTTCCACGCACGCGGAGCCTTCATCCATCACACTCAACTCCCTGTCCCGAGCATTTTCAATGCTGCCTGCTGGGATTCTCTTTCATCTGATCCGACCTGCATCTCCACCCACCCACTGATCACACTCTCATGCAGCACCTGTTCCCGTCCAACACAAGGCTCCGCTCAATTTCGATTTGTGCAAAATTGTAGTTGTCAAGTTTCTGGTAAGCTCCCCCATCCCCCCATCCACACCCAGTCATCCATGTCCTTTCCCCCATCACAGTGGAAACCCCGGCATCATCTTCCGCCTCCCCACCATGACCCTACAGCCCGAACCCTTTCCTTCCAGGATGTCCAGGTGAACATGCACGTTCTCTACTTTCATGAAAATCCCACCCCCATCCACATTTGCTTCCCCAACCTCCTTCCTACCCCCAGGGTCTGTGTTTGCCTCTGTGTTCCCACTAACCACCCTTGCTGCCTCTCCTACTGGTACTGACGCACAAGCATTCACCTACTCTACTGGCTCCCTCTGCCCCCTTTAACACTCACTATTCCATTCTACCATGCCCACACTGAGTTTGCTCCCCAGGAGGTAGACATTGACTCCACAGACCCCTTCCTTGCATGTTCACCTGGAAATTCCACCCGCCCCAACACCTTCCTTGCCCCTTACAACTTTCCCCCTCCATGCACCTTCCTCCCCCTTACACCTTCTGCTCCCCTTACACATTCCCCCCTATGTATACCTTTCTCCCCCCTTACACCTTCCCTCTTCTATACACCCTCCTCTCCCATTAGACCTTCGCCCCCTCCCAACTTCACCCCCAACACCTTTTCCCCCTTCCCAACTTCACTCCCCAACATCTTCACTCTTCCCTCCCAACTTCAACCTCCTAATACCTTCATATCTTTGCCCTCCCCCAATTTCACACCCTCTCCCTAACATTTTCGCTCCCTACCCCTTCCAACCTCACCACCCCCACCCCTAACCCCCCCACCCCCAAAGTCAGGTGGTCATCTGTGAGGGTGTGTGTGGAGGTTGGGGTATTGTCTCTTGAGGTGTGAGATCCCTGTTATTGTGTGATGCATTTGGGAGTGTGTGTTGAGAGTGATGAGGTGGTTGACTTACCCTGATGGACGGACTAGATCATTCATTTTCTTCCTGCACTGGATGGCTGACCTCCTGTGTGCTCTGTTGGCGCTGAGTGCCACTGTCACCACCTCTCAGGCCGGATTGGTGATTCTGAGGGTACTCCTGCGGCCAGAGTGGGGGTAGACGACATCGTGGCGGGCCTCAAGGACGTCCAAATGGAGCTTCAGTGAGGCATCAGTACACTTCGGGGCTGCTGCCTTCTTTGCTTTTGGGGCCATCTGTCACCTGAGCAGTCCTGTTCCATAGACATGAAGTAGGTTGCACCCAGAGTGCAGAAGTGATGAGGTAATGGTGTGGTGGGCAAATCCGAGGCCGATCATCAGCGTTCTGCCATGTTTCCCATGCATGCATTATTAATGAGGCATGATGTGCTGGGAAGCGGATGATATGGTGCAAAAACCCTCCATTGCGGCCGGCTGGAAAAAGGTCATCTTTCATGCCTGCCACTGCACTTAGAGCAATTCAGGGAAAATTCTGCCTACTACCTTCATCACCAGCTAACGGTGATTCACCATCACCAACAGATAGCTGTTCAGGCATCCTGGCAATCTCCATGGCCATTAGGTCCATGGGACGGTTTGGTCTAATCCAGGCTGACTACCCATAGTCCAGGCCATCTCCATGATGTCCTTCACCTTTTTGACTTTTTGAATTTATCTTAGCCTGATATGTAGTGCACAGAGAGATATTGTTCTTCGTTGTGTCTGTGCATTGCACTGCTCATTCCCATGTGGTCTGAGCACACCTACTTGAGCTGTGTGCACATACAACCCTCAATGCTGCAGCAGAGGTATGTGCCAGGTCTCACACCTTAGCTGCAGCATGCAGAGATGGCCCTTCCTTTGGAGCTCTGTGTGGACAAGGCAAGCTATTCACTTTGTCGGAACGCAGCAGCTCATTGAACCTTTTCCTGCACTGAATCCATGAGCACTGATGGTCTCCTGCTGCATTCACTCCAGCCGCTATTTGAATGCTGGTCTTCTTGGTTGCTGCCGGGGAATTCCGCCAGACAGCTAGATAGAGGACCAGTCTCCTCTTCTGCCAAGTTGTCGTGGTCCATGTAGGTACCAACGATGTAGGTAGAAGAAGGAAAGAGGTTCTGTTGAGGGAATATGAGCAGCTAGGGGCTAAATTAAAAAGCAGAACCAAAAAGGTAATAATCTCCGTATTACTACCTGAGCCACGAGCTAATTGGCACAGGGTCAATAAGATTAAAGAGATAAATGCGTGGCTCAAAGATTGGTGTCGGAGAAATAGGTTTGAATTCACGGTACATTGGCACTAGTACTGGGGAAAGAGGGAGCTATTCCATTCAGACGGGCTCCACTTGAATCATGTTGGGACCAGCGTCCTGGCGAATTGCATAACTAGGGTCGTAGATAGGGCTTTAAACTATATAGTTGGGGGGGGGGGAGGGTTCAGTTGCATGGAAATAAAAAATATCAAAGTTTAAGGAGAGGGTAAGAGTGCAGGTTAGTGATGAGGCTAATTGCTATCAAAAAGTGAAAGGAAGGGACAGAGTGTGTGAACGCCATGTTGCACCGAAGAATCATATAAGAGTTGGGAAAATTAACAATACAGCAAACTTAAAGGCTTTGTATTTGAATGCACGTAGCATTCGGAATAAAATTAATGAGTTAACAGTGCAATTAGAGATAAATAGGTATGATTTGGTGGTGATTACTGAGACGCGTTTCAGGGAGAACAGGTTTGGGAGTTGAATATCCAAGGGTACTCAGTGTTTCGGAAGGATAGGCAGGAAAGAAAAGGAGGTGGTGTAGCTTTGTAAGTAAAGGAAGAGATCAGTGCTATAGTGAAGAATGATACAGGCACTGGAGAGCAAGATGTAGAATCAGTCTAGGTAGGTGAACCTCAGAGGAGATTCACTAGATTGATTCCAGAGATGCGGGGCTTGTCTTATGAGGAGAGATTGAGCAGTTTAGGCCTATACCTGCTAGAGTTTAGAAGGATGAGAGGAGATCTAATTGAGGTATATAAGATGCTAAAGGGGATGGACAAAGTAGATGTGGAGTGGATGTTTCCCCTAGAATGAGAGGCCATAGTTTTAGGCTAAGGGGTGGTAGATTTAAATCAGAGATGAGGAGGAATTACTTTTCTCAAAGGGTCCTGAATCTATGGAATTCACTACCTCAGAGTGCAGTGGATGCTGGGACACTGAATAAATTTAAGGAGGAGATAGACGGATTTTTAATTGGTAATGGGTTGAAAGGTTAGGGGGAGAGGGCGTAAAATTGGAATTGAGGCCGAAATGAGATCAGCCATGATCGTAATGAATGGCGGGGCAGGCTCGAGGGGCTGAATTGTCTGCTCCTTCCCTTATTTCTTATGTTCTTATGTTTAAAGCTTGAAGGTCCTGGTCAGAAAAGTGTGGGGCAGCTGGACACAGCCCTTCCCCATGTATCCTCTGTGTGACATTCTATGATTAAAAATGTAAGGTGAAAAGGGTCTTGAACCATTCAGATTACAATGCTCTCATTCACTTTTGTGTGTTTACAGGCACCAACCACTTTCACAATATCATTGGTGATTATTGGTAAGGTTTGGTGAAGAAACTGGCTCTGCACAGGTATGCTAAGGTTGTGACTCTGAAGTAGCATGTTGTGCTCTGCTAACACTGACAGCTCTACTGATTGTCCCTCTCTTTGTCACACTGTTATACCTTGACAGTGTGCAGCAGTGAGCGACCTGGTCAAGGGTCAACAGTGTGGATGCATCTTGATGGATGGGTGGCAAGAGAGCAGGTGGATGGGACAATGAGCATGGCACTGTTCATCATTCATCCATCCACCATCTTGGCAGCTAACTACATAACTGCACAATACCTGTATTATGTAGTGGTGGCAAAATGATGCCATCCTCACTGCTGTACCTTGAGAATCCACTCCATGCTTTCAGTGGTTCAGTAGAGTACACTTTGTTTCGGCAGCAGCAATGACAATTCCTCCATAGGGGAAGCCCATGGTCGGCCATCAATTCCAAGATCAGCTAACAGTTGGACAACATTTGCAGCTTTGACACTCAACTGACAAGTCAATGACATCATCTCCGAGGCACAAGGATTTCACCATTGACGACCTTTCTGAAGACCCCCATGTTATCTGCACCGGAATCGCCCAATCCACACCAGGCCCTTACTACTTCTGAGATCACCTACATCAACTCTTATTCTAGCTCACCACCACCACCCCAACCGAAAATTGGCAGTTTGGGCAGGCATTTTTAAAGGCCAGGTTCACCGAGTCAGGAATTCTCCTGTCTCTGCGCACTTTTCCTGGAGCCAAAAATCTGGGCCATATGCATTTCGAGTCTGGAAGTCAGCTTGAGTTTAATTCCTAATAGACCTATACATTGCAGGGTTATGTGTGTAACCTTGGTGTTCCAGTGGTGTGATACACATTTTAACTTCAGGTGATCTTGAGCACTCCTTTCTCATCAGTTTCATTATTTGGATCTCAAATCAGGAATCAGAATCAGTCCAGATTTACAAAAATCTGCAGTGCACATCTAGCAGTTGGAAACACTAACCAAAAATAATTAAGCTAGTTACCATGGTGACAGCAATTGAATGACAACGTATGCATCACCTGTCTCTGGTTCTTATGGTTTCACCATTTAATAGAGATAGTAATTTTCTGAAGGAATTGAAGCTGAAAGAATCCACCTTGAAGAAAGAGTCAATCTGACAGGCTTTGAATATTATCTGCTGTTTCTCACAATGATAAAAAGAAAGCAAGACAAAAGTTACAATTTCCAAAAGTATCAATATAATGTTGTTAAAGTTGTGACTGGTTACTTGAATATATCTAGTTGCTCAAGAGTAATTTACTTACTTGGATTTTCAGAAGACATTCCATTAAGTAGTGCAAACCATTTAGAGAAGATTAAGGCTCAAGGAATTAGTCACAAATTAACCAGCTGGATAGCAAATTGGCTTACTGATAAAATGACAAAAGTAATGATAAAGGGAAAAGACTCTGTCTGGGTCAGTGACTCAAGTGGTTCTCAGAAATCTCTTCTGGGTCCTTCATTGCTTGTACTATTCAAAAATGATATCAAGCAGAGTATATTGTCAGTAAATTTGCTGATATCATTAACCTACTTGGCCAGGTGATTAGTCTAAGGGATGTTAATAGGTTTCATAAGAGATTTGGATAAATTAAGTGTACAGGTTAAGGAATGGCAGCTGGATATTAATATATATGAAAGTAAAATAATACACATTAGAATAGGAAACATGAAACACATCTACAGGTTGAAAGATATTTGGCAAAATAGAAAAGGAAGAAGATGTCTTTGAAATTACTGAGCATATACTGAAAGTAACCAACTGATGGGAAACTGCTATAAACAAGAGTAATCAAATGTTCTCAAATACTTTGAGAGCATTTAGTTACAAGTTAAAACATATTTTAACATGTTTTCTGGTCTTGGCATTCAGCAGACTGAAGCTTATTGAGGTTTGTGAACACTAAATCTATTCTAGTAGATCTTCTGGAGTTATCCTATCTTCCATTTTAGGTGAGTCCTCAACCTGGATTGGGGCTTCTATCAGTGGAAAAATCAGGTGCATTATTATTGACCCTTAAAGAATTATAGACCACAGTTAAAGGGAATTGCCCACTTGAAGATAAGTTGAGACAAGGACCTCAAAGCTCCACAAGCAGCAATCACAGTAGTATCACTTGATACATTGGCATTTCCAATGACTTCTGGTGTAAAATCATTGTAACATAATCTAGATACATGTTACATAGTCATATTGACACAAAGAATGAGCCAGATATCAGATGGAAAATCCAATGGACTCCATTAAGTGTGTATAATCCCCTGTCTATTTTTCGCGTCCACATTTGACCAGCCCATTGCAAACGAAGAAACTATGCATAAAAATGTCACTACACACAGTAGCAGAGCACTTCTTTCCCTGAGAAATATTTATTTCTCACAGAGCAGAAGATTTGTGGAATAAACTGCCAACAAAAAAACAGTTCCCTTGGAAGGGGAGCTGGACATATTTCAGGTTAAAATAGGGTTCAAGGTTAAAATGCTAAATGGAGATGTGGTGATTAAACATATTATAGAACTCAGTCATCATTGCTGCTGGAAGGTTGGATCAGATGTTTGAGGAGGATATCTGGTATGAAGAATAGTGTGGATTGTAAGATTAGAATTACATTCATTATCTTTTTATGTCTAATTATCTCCTGCAATAAATTCAGTTGGAATGGGTTAGAGTCTATAATATGGGAAGTGGTGCATGATATGCTGACAATGGGAAGCTAAGTTTGGGCCTGGTATTCAGAATTCAACAACTTGGGGACCAGCAGAAATTTTCAGCTGCCAATGTTTTAAAACGAAGTAGCTTGTGGTTTGGCAAGGCCAAATTTTATTGCTGGACCTCTTCCAATGTCATTAAACTGAATGTAGAAGAAACAAGGAGTAATCAAACTTGAGATGCTACTCGAGCGTGTCTAGAAGGGAAGGTTGCTTTCTTCAGGGAAGAAGGGTACAATTAATTCAAAGAACATTCCTCATTGTATTGGGGGAGGTAGAAGAAAGAGTCAGCATGACCTCCTCTGTCTCCAGAGGGAGCACTGGGGCCATTAGAATGACATGCCTACAGAAAAGTAAAAGCAGATTGGCAACACGGTAAGCAAGTGGCATCAGAAATGACTTATTGATTTTCCTATCTGAAGTAGGCAGTTAAGTTATCACTCTTTGATCATGCAGAAGTTTCTGAGTGTTGATCTGGGCGCGACCATTGGCCTCAGAATTCCTGGGATAGAGAGGAGATAAATCAGCCAGAGTTTTCATTCCAAATTATTGCTTAATAGCTGGAAAGTGTCCTTGTGTTAGCTGAGGATAGAACTGAGCTGGGCTTCGTTCTCCCCATGGTTGAATATCTGGCAGATGCTCATTACCGAGGTTTGCACTTGAGGGGTGGCCACTTCAAATATGAATCAACAATTTCAGGAGGTCTTTCATTTGATATGATAAGTACTTTCACCTACTCAGTAACCCCTGTCATTCAAAAGATTTCCAGTCAGTTTTAGTTGCGGAGGTTAGTGCCATGTGGTTCCATCTTATTAAATACTTCATAATAGTCAGCGAGAGAATGGCAGTGTTTGGTCATGGCCATCTTGTTGCAGGGTCATCTTGCTCTGGACAAGGATTGGGAGAAGGACATGAGGTCAGGGAGAGCAGCACCAGCTGTTGCATGGGATAAGGACAGGAGGATAAAATGATGCCCTCCCTCTGCTCCAGGTATTGGACATCCGTCCTCCACTGGACTTCCTTCACCTGGACCTCCAGTGATACATCCAAGAACCTATCTGCCCTCTCCCTTGATTCCTGAGTCATCCTGTAACCTGCCACTGCATGTCAGCCAGGGCATGCCACACCTTAGTGGAAATGGTGCAAGGGCATCACATGTACTACCAGAGAAAAATTGCATCAAATTGGCACTTGAGTGCTCAAGCTGCAGGGAGGTGAAATCGGTCTATGGCAGCAATATGAAATGGGCTCATAGTGAATCAGCAGCCGATTCTTCCTAGTGCCCAAGTTTCTTTCAGCTGAAGTTCACAGATCAATGATTCAAACTCTTTTTGGAGATGCACTTCCCAGTTTCACTGTCATTTTTACTTGGTTTTAAAATGAAAAATCTTAGCAATATTTTCCAAGCCAATAGAAAATAAAAACAGGCATAGTGAAGAATTGGCTGCTGATTCGCTATGAGCCTGTTTTGCACTGCTGATCAATTCCACGCCTCCAGATGTCTGGTCGGCACCTCTGGTTAGCTTCTATCTATGGGCCAGGATTTTCCGGTGGTCGGGCCGGGCTCGGTGGGCAGGCCCGGGAGTGGTCGGGAAGCTGACCGCTGCCCGCGATCGGGCTCTGGCCGCGATTTCACGCTGACTGGCTAATTAATGCTGTGCAGCGCAGCTGGGGTGGGGGCAGGAGGAGCCTATCAACAGCAAATGCAGGGATGAACCAGCTTGTGATTCGAGGCACAGTTTTATAGTATTTTTCAGAGTTAAGTGATGTGAATGTCCAACAAGTTTGGCGGGCTGCATTGAATTGGACAAGTCTGCTCTCAATAAAAGGTGTTGGAGCGGCGCTCCGGTGCACTCCGGCAGCATTACACCACCGGTTGTCTTGTACGGTCAGCCCGAAGAGAAAAGCAGCCAAAATCATCCATTCAAGTTTGTTAGCACGGGTGCTTTACCTCCAGTGCGGAAAGGAGAAACCATCTCAGGAGGGAGTGGTGGCAATGGTAAACATAAACATCTCTGGCTGCAGCACTGCTATTGAAACGTTACATACATTAGCTGATGAAAGGTCATTGACCTGAAATGTTTCTCTATCCGCAGATGCAGTCGGACCTGCTGAATATTTCCAGCATTTTCAGTTTTTATTAACTGAAGATGTCTGATAAACAGGTATAGAATGTGGTAAAATAATGAAAAAGGAATAGATGGCAATGCTGATCCTGCGGTCACTAAATAATCAACAGCAGTAAGCATGAAATCTCTTTGATCTTGGTGAGCCCCAGAGGTCAGAGCACCCTGACCCACTCAGTATGTTAGTCTTTTGCTATTCTTTCAATGCACTCCCACATTAACTTCAAAACCAGGCACCAGTGCCTCTGTCTACCTCACAAATCCAGCTAATCTGCCCAAAGGTGAAGGTCTATTGTTTCAGTGAAAAAAGCAGGTCAAATACCAACAGTTCAGTAAACTGCCTATTTCCTCACAGTAAGGACTTCAGTTTAATAGCGAAGGTTTCAAGAATTTTAAGGATTCCAGGATCACCTTAGCTTCGCCAGTGTCGTTGGATTACAAGTAAATCTGCTGCTGTCCTGTTCATTTGCTGGTACAGTCCCATTTAGCACATTTTGTATCACATGATAAACTTTCTTGATTATTCCTATTTGTTTCCTTATAAGGTAGAGAGAGAGCTGACAGTGCTGGTCGGTGATAAAAGAAGTACAAAACCCAAGTATAATGCAATCTTAGGAAAACACCAGACACACTATGGGCAGAATTTTACATCCCATGGGGCAGGCATGCATCCAACCCGATGCGCTTCAAATTGTGCGCAATGACGTAGGGTAAGCGAGCCAATGCCATCGCGCACTTGCACGATATTTCGATCGGCAGGCGAGCGCGGGTGCTGGAGCCGCGCCCGCCACTAATTAACAGGCCACTTAAAGCCCTTAACAGTCAAATTGACGATGATTTTTCCTTGCCCCCTGCGATTTTGCGCTCATCGCTCGGGCAAAACGGGCAGGCAGCCAGCCGACATTTTCACAAACCTCACCCAAGGGTAGGATAAAAAAGGGTCAGCAGCATTGCCAGTGTGAGTAGTGAGGAGCTTGGTAGATAGCTTGCTGCTGGTTGCTCATTGGTACTTGGCAGCTTCATCTCTGTTCGGGGCTTCATCTTTAGCATTTCCAGCCTTCCTTTCAGGATTTATTGGCGTCTGCAAGGGCTCTGGAGGATTCAGACTGTGTGGACTATTCCAGGTATCAGACAGCTTTCTGTTACCCTGGTAATGGGGATTGTGGTCTCTTCTGGTGGCACCTCTTCTGAGGAGGAAGAGAGGGGCAGAAGGGAGAGGAGGCCAGGTGTCCCAATGATGCTTCCAGAGGAGGGACCTGTGGGAGGAGAAGTGCAGGCACAAGGGGGAAGGGCCAACAGGCAGTCCAAGGCGGAAGGGGCTGCAGAAGATGCCACTATCCTGCTGCTAGGGTTTACAGACAACGATGCAGCTACCTCAATATATCTGAGGTGCAATGCCAAAGGAGGCTCTGCCTCTCCAGGGAGATTGTCACCTCCATTTGCCAGATGATCAGGCCTGAGACCAGCTCTGATTTTATGGCTGGACATCCCATGCCTGTGGTTCTGAAGGCCACAGTTCCCCTCAGCTTCTATGCCTCTAGCTCTTTCCAGGGGTCAGCGGGGGGGTCTATGTGGAGTCTCCCAATCAGCTGTCCACAGTTGCATCAAGCTGGTGACAGAAGTTCTGTTCAGGTGTGTCTTTATTTTTTACTGTATGGATGAGGACAGCCAGGCTGAGCGAGCCAGAGAATTTGCAGTGATTACTGGGTTCCCCGGCATCCAGGGTGCATTAGACTGCACACCTGTGGCCATCAAGGCACCAGGGGGTCAGTGGGTGCCTTCGTCAACAGGAAGGGCTTCCACTCCATGAACGTGCAGATAGTGTGTGACCACAGGGTGCAGATTCTGCAAATCTGTGCAAAATACCCAGGCAGCTGCCATGACGCTTACATTTTCAGACATTCCCAGGTGCCGAGGCTCTTCAGTGCTACAGCCCGACTGGATGGATGGCTGCTGGGTGACAAGGGCTATCTGTAGAAGAGGTGGCTCATGACGCCTCTCCGACACCCAAGGACAGAGGCAGAGCAGTATTACAAAACGAGTCATGACTCCACAAGTGCGGTGGTGGAGAGGACCATAGGTCTTCTCAAAATGCACTTCCAATGCCTGGACCATTCAGGAGGAGCACCTCAACACTCCCAGAGTGAGTGTCACTGATTGTGGTTGTATGCTGCGCTCTCCACAACCTGGCACTGGCAAGAAGGGAGCCACTGGAGGAAGAGAATCTTGATGCTGCTGCACAGGCCACAGATGCTGAGCCCAGTAGTGAGTCCGAAGATGAGTGCGGTGAGGAGAATGCTGAGGGCATGGAGCTAGACCACTATAACCTGCAGGAAGGCAGCGATGCCTTTATCCAATGCTTCTTCAGCTAGGCTACCAACGATCAGCTTCAACCAGATGCCAGGGCTGCTACTTCCATGCTGGGTGCCTGAAGGGACCCTTTCATTTGAACAAAAAGAACACTCAGTGCCTGTGCAATAAAGTTCAGAGCGACCTACGTCCACATTACATACTGGCTTGTCCCGCGTCTATGAAATAAAAAGGTGAAGCATACTCAGGCCATGATGACAAAATCACAATTTGTTTCATTCTGACAGTTCAATAATATTTTCATAAACGTTTTTTGTCTTCAGCCCCAGATCAGTATACATAAAGTCAACATAAATGAACATAAAATCACCCGTGACCTGTCCCTCTTGTGCTCATGGTACCTTTAACTTATGCTTGTGAGTGCTACGTCTTGGTGCTCCTCCTTCACTGGCACAGGCATTGGAGACAGCCTGCTGACTGTGCTGTCTTGTTGGCCTTGAATGCTTGGTGGTCTTCCTCTGGCCAATGGAGCCTGTGCTGGCCCGGCCCGGCAGGGAGTGGTCAGTGCCACAACTGGCATCTCCCCACTTGATGCAGCCTCATCAGATGCCACAGTCTCTGGCACAAGAGCAGAGGAGCTGTTACCATCATCCAGAGCGCCAAGAGAGGAGCCCGCAGAGATGACAGGCAGCTCGTGTGCCAACATAAGGTCGCTCTGGTCCTCCCAGCTCACCATCGATGGACGGGCACCTAACTGGGATACTGGGTGCCTCATCCATCTCCCACATGGACACTGACCACCTACGACCATTGCCTGTGTGAGGGCTTGCTGGTCCGAGTTCAATCCCATTAGCCCCTCATTCTGTCCCTGCAGCAGTCTCTCCATAAGAGTCACCATTCTCTCAATGGAGGAGGCAATGTGCTCAGCCATGACGGTCAATGCTGTGCTGATGCCCTGCACAGACTCGTCCATCATGGAAACCATAGCACGTAGACCCTCATGGATCTCCACAAGATCCTCCCACACATCCTGCTGGGCAACCAGTATCTTCCGCCTAATGGACGACACCAGAAGCTCATCATCAGCCTTTGATTCAGCATCGTCCTGGTCCCCAGCAGCCCTCCGACTGCCGGCGCCCTGGGCACCCTCTGCCTCCTCCTGTATCTCAAGCGAGTGTGAAGTGCCCTCACCAATGTGCACCAAGATATTAGCCACCGATCTAATGCCCACTGAGGTGCCAGTACCTGCACTGGTGCCTGCCTTAGAGAGTGGGTGTCAAGCAGGCACAACAGAAGCTTGGTGGCTCCCCTGTGTCAGGGATAGCCCATCGGGGTCCACAGAGCACATGCCTGCTGATGAACCTAAAAGGAAGAACAAGTTTAAGTCACCACACTGTCACTTTTCATGCCAGGCACCCTGGTGAGACAATGGAGATCTGCATCACGGTGCCATCATCTTTCAATGATCAATGGGGACTCCAGGTTCAAGGCTCACATCAATGAAGAGACTACACTAGAATGGTTGCATCCGAAACTCTCACCTCTGTGCACTGCATTCTTACCTTTGTCTGGCACTCCCACCTCTCCATGGCCAGTTGCATGGGGTGCGTGCTAGCTCTCAAGCTCCAGCACATCTTGCTCATATCTGGGCAAGATTAGGAGAGTAGAGGGGCCTCGGCTGGTCCACGACCTTTATTTTGTTGTGGGCCGTCTTCTCCTGAAGCAACAGAGGAGCATTGATTAGTCCACTCTCTACCTGCAGCGCCATTGCAGCCTGGCCAACCCCAGCTGAGGAGCACCTTGCAAGGCACATCTGATTTGTGGCCTTCGAGCCAAAGGCACTCAGTCCAAGCAGCCAGGTTCTCATTCACTTGGCCAGCTCCAGCGTCTTTGACAGTTGGCACTCAGAGTATAGCACCCCTGAGGTCCATGGTGGGATGGCCACACACTTCTGCACACTGACCCATGCCAACATGGTACTTCCTTCCTGAGCGCAGCAGGTCATTGAAGTGCTTCTGGCACTGCACCCAGGTATGCCTTACCATGTCACGGCTGCTCACCATTACTTCAACCCCATCCCATGCCCTCTTGGTGAGGCATGCTGGCCTCCTCCCACCCCTGGGGGCAAGGGTGTCCCTCCTGGCTGCCACTTCCTCCAGGAAGACGGCTAAGTACTCATCAGAAAAGCAGGGAGCCAAGTGCCCACTTGGCTTAAAAACAAAAAACTGTGGATGCTGGAAATCCAAAATAAAAATAGAAATATTTGGAAAAACTCAGCAGGTCTGGCAGCATCGGCGGAGAAGAACAAAGCTGACATTTCGAGTCCTCTCATGACCCTTCAACAGAACTAAGTAGAAATAAGAAAGGGGTGAAATATAAGCTGGTTTGGGGGGGGGGAAGAAGGTGGCAGAGGTGGTTGGGACGAGCAAGCAGTGATAGGAGCAGATAACCAAAAGATGTCACAGACAAAAGAACAAAGAGGTGTTGAAGGTGGTGATATTATCTAAAAGAATGTGCTAATTAAGATTGGAGAGCAGGACGAGCAAGGTAGCTCTAGTGGGGGTGGGGTGGAATAAACCATGGGTGGAATACATTTAAAAATAATGGAAATAGGTGGGAAAAGAAAAATCTATATAAATTATTGGAAAAAACAAGACAGGGAGGAAGAAATGGAAAGGGGGTGGGGACGGAGGAGGGAGTTCAAGATCTAAAGTTGTTGAACTCAATATTCAGTCCGGAAGGCTGTAAAGTGCCTAGTTGGAAGCCCACTCGGCTTGCCCTACCGCCTGCCGTGTCCAATCGCACTTGAATACAAAGCAAACGTATAGGAGACATCCTTCCTTGGCAGCCTTCCAGGGGCTGCCTGTGTCATTTTTAAACCGGCTGCCAGGTCACCATTGGACCCGGCGGCTGACAGGCCCCCTCCCCAGATCAGCGCTTCCCAGCCTGTGCGGAGCCACACTTCATGTTGGGTGGACCCTAATTGGCCCGTCAGCATGAAATCGCGGTCAGGGCCCAATCGCGGGCGGCGAACTGTTTCCCGTCCACTCCTGGGACCTCCCACCACACCTGCCCGGCGATCTCAAAATTCTGGCCTATATTTTATTGACACCTCCTGTGCTCTGTGTTCTGTCCAATCAGCCATTTCTTCCTTTACAATTTCTGCCACCAATCAAACAATATGAGCTTATTATTTCTGTCCTTCCATTTATTTTCAGGACAATGGGTTCAGATAATCAAGGGAAAACTGAGAAATGATAATACAAAAAGAGTATAGAAATTGGTAGTGGGTCACACGGCATGTGATATAGATTAATGTTCCAGGTGTAGGTGTTGGTCAGAACTCTGGACACATTACCTGGAGCTTCCTCTTTCAGACCTTGATTAACATGCAGTGTTTCCACCTTTCTCTGAGGCTGAGCTCCATTTTAAACTCCCAGGCGGGAATACAGTGAGCGAAAGGCAGTAGGAGTGGTAGTAGGCAGAATCGGCTGATTTTAACGTTGCGCCTCATTAGATCTTGCTTGCCGACTTCGCAATCAAATCAACAGAAAGTTGTCAGGAGGCAGCTGCTTGGGTTGTCACAATCATTTGGCAGGAGGTTGTCACTGGGAACCTAGGGACAGGGCTCTTGAGGTAAGTGCTCCAGGAGTACAATCACCGTGGGGGAAAGTGGAGAGGGAAACCCCAAGTTGTTGTGGGTCCTGCAGGAACAGTCCTGCTCCTCTTTGCCTACAAGTAGACTAAAAAAATTATATTTCAACTTGCATTGCTGGGTGTCTTCCAATTGTATTTGCTGTTCCTGATAGGATTAGCTAGGAAAGCTGCCATTGCTCACCCACTCAGGTTTCAGGTTCAACATGGGGCATCAGGTCCTGATGGTATAATGGTGATAGTACCCCAACCTGCACGAGGTGATTGTTCTTGTCACCTTTATAATTTACAATTGTAGTCAGTCAGATTGGGGCAGGGATGGAGTGAGTATGTCCCACAGTCAATTTTAACTGCACTCCTATCCCAGGGAAGTTTAAATCGAGCCCTACGTCTTTATTTCAAATTTCCAGCTCTCTGTGTTTTCCTTTTGCCTATAGTACTATTAATGTTTTACTTCCTGATGCTTTACATAGGCTTTTTAAAATATCCTCTATATTCTGTGAACACAGTCAAATCATTCAGTCCTGACATACAGAGAATAACATCTGCAAGCCACGAACAGCTGGAAGAGTTCTGATGATGTGGAACTACAACTCTGGCCATATCCCTGTGTACCAGGTCACTGTTGTAAGCTGAAATACATTTGGTTTGCAATAAATTTTAATCACTTTATCAGACTCATTGAGTATAATTAGCATTTATATAGAGGAGATTTTGAGCTAATTTTAGTGCAGACTAGTGTTAACTCACGCTGATGTGTTATATTTGTGGAAGATTTCCACTGTCTAGAGTAAAGCCATTACCCTTCATAAAAAAGCAGATTTCCAGATTAGTTTCACATATCAACACCTTCCCTCCGCAAACATCATGGCAAAAATAAATGTGTTGATTGTAACATTAAGATGAAGAATAATAAGGTGACATGGCTTCAGAAATGGTTGTGCTGTGTAATATTACCATGAAATGTATCAATTGGGCTGGGTAGTTCTCATTGCTTGGTCACTTGAGTCCTGACTGGGGACTGAAATGTGCAAGTGTGCACTTCTCAGTGAATTGCTGGCAGATTTCTTCTGGTTTCTTCTACAAGTGTTGTATTTTCCATAGTTGTTTCAAATTGCAAAGGTCTACAGGGAGCAGTGTGGCAGGTGCTGATATTTCCCTGACTTTGATGCTTCTGCCTAAACCAGTTGCTCCCAGAGATGAATGCAATATTAGGCCTCCCCTTGGAATAGGACATGGCTGGGAGAATGAACAGAAGCCACACAGAACAGTATAGATTTCTGGAAGAAGAAGGAGGAGGAGGAAGAGGCTGAAACCTAGACAGCCCCTTTCTGCCCAGGTTGTAGGTGAAAAACCATTTTGAGTGAGAGACCAGTAAACACAATCCCAGTTCCCCATGCACAAACAGCTCCATACTTCTCACCTTTCCTCTGTTACTGACCCAACAAATTGTCAGCTTGACCACAATGCAAAAATAAAAGTCACCACAGAAAGAAATTTAAACCAAATTTAGAAATGAAATCATGCCATATTGCATACAAATGAAAACTAGTCACCTGTCTGCATTCCCTTGGTGGCTGTCTTGTTTGCCTGTCCATGTGCTCTGACTCAGTGCAACCCCAGTAACTATAGAATGGCTGGTTGGTAGGAAAAGGCATTTGAAGATGTATTCACTTACCTTTCATTTTTTGAGGTTATTAAACTTATTGCAGCACCACATCCATTGCTTCAGGCACTGACCTCCATGACGATCTGCTCCCATTGCCTTCTGAGCATGTGTCTGGAAGGTCTACTGGCCCTTTGCAGCTATAGGATATCTCTCCTTTCCACCTCCTCTGCCAAGAGCCCCAGTGCAGCAGCTGAAAATGCTGGACACTGCTCTCTCCTGTGTTGCGCTGTTCTTCACTGTTTAGATCAGATTCACTTTCCGTACGACTGACAGCACCTGCTCCGACAAAAAGCACCACCTCTCTATGAGGTTAGGCAGTGCACGCTAGCTTTAAATAGTACTAGCAAGTTCCAGTTTTGGGCCCCTGATGATGCATGCAGCCAATGAACAATGTGGCTAGCGCAGGCTGTAGGCAACAACCATTCTAATTAGTGTACAACACGAGGCATGCTGTTGGCATTACAATCAACCATGCATTGCGATCCTTGCAGCCTTTTTCGGGGTTATCTAATTTAGGCACCAATATTTTCAAATGAAAATCCTTTGGCGTTTTAATGAAGGTGTTCATCTATTAACAGGTTCTTACATTAACATTAAACATTGTGATTTCATCCTAGCTTCTTTTTAACATGGCACATCCCCTGGTTTTTCACTAACGTACATCTTAGAAACAAATGTATGATCATTGCATATTGCTACCAATCCTCAAACCTTTCAGTGCATGCTTAACATTTAGCAATATAGATGTTGCATGAAGATTGAGTTATCAGTAATATTTCTCTCCATGAGGACTCGAAACGTCAATTCTTTTCTTCTCCGCCGATGCTGCCAGACCTGCTGAGTTTTTCCAGGTAATTTTGTTTTTGTTTTGGATTTCCAGCATCTGCAGTTTTTTTGTTTTTATATTTCTCTCCATCCTGCCGTATTGTCCAGAATCTTACCTGCACGTCATGCTCTCAACATCAGGAACAAATGTGGCTCCGAAGCCCACATAGGTGGACAGCAGGACTGTTGGGGCAATGTCAGCCTTGATTTTAGTACTCAAGCCTTGAAATGGGACTTGATCCCCAAACTTTGTGAGTGAGGGGCAAGAGTGCTGCATGGAGCTAGGGCTGACCCTAGTAACCCACAGAAATGAGCTTTCCACTACACTTTTGACTAAGTTATGGTGATGGACTGGGAGATGCTTCAAGGAAATTCCAGGTCCAAATCCTACCAAAAGCTGATGTATAAACTGGAATAAAATGCTTTTAGCTCCTTCAAAATAATAGGATCATCCCTTTGCCACAACTGAACTCAATTCCAATAAAGAAATGTATCATTAGGCGGAATAGTCCCCTCCTGCTCTAAGTTCCATGGCGGAACCAGAACAGCAGAGTGACTCCTGCCATGGAAAGGGACATGCAATCGTGCACTCCCCACCTCATTATTTATGCATACATGCAGTTCACGCCGAGTCTTGTGGCAGGGCAGGCAGGAAGCAGGCTGCCCCGCCACCATGGCTGGGTACCATATTTAAAAGGCAATTGGACACTCAATCATTAACAGTGCCAGAACCCTGGAACAAAGATGAGCAGCATAAGGCAGCAAGCTCCTGCCCCACAGTTTAGCAATGCCTCCCTGGGGCATCTGCTTCAGGCCATCAAAGAAAGGCAGGACAACCTGTTCCTGAGGGATGGTAGTATGAGGTCCACGCAACTGACCAAGCCAGTCTGGGAGGAGGTGGCCAAGGTGTTCAACCCCACTGGGGTCCTGATGAGGACCACCCTGCAGGAAACGCATGAATGATCTCACCCGCTCCGCTAGGCTGAGTGAACCCTTTACGAACAGCGCCACTCATTTTGTGTTTCTATCATGGGACATAGACGTTACGGTCATTGCTCCAACAGCCACTTCTGTTTTCCATCCCTAAATGCCCTTGAGAAGGTGGGTGGGCTGTAGCCTTATTGAACCGCTGCAGCCCATGTGGTGTGTTATTAATGAGGGAACTGCAGGATTTTGACCCAGCCGCAGTGAAAGTACAGCCATTAAGGTGGAGTACAGGGCAACTTACAGGTGGTGCTGTTTCCAAACACCTGCTGCCCTTGTCCTTCTAGCTGGTAGAGCTCATGGGGTTGGCGGGTACTGTTGAAGGAGCCTTGGTGACGTGCTGCAGTGCATCTTGTGCATGGTACACACTGCTGCCACTGTGCGTCAGTGTTAGAGGGAGTCAATGCTGAGGGTGCTGGGTGGTGTATCAATCAAGTGGACTGCTTTGTCCTGGATGGTGCCCAGCTTCCTGTTGTTGGGGCTGCACTCATCCAGGCAAGTGGAAAGTATTCCACCACACTCCGGACTTGTGCCACGCACATGGTTATTGAATTTTGGAAAGTCACGAGGTCAGTTATTAGCCACAGAATTAACAGCCTATGACCTGCCCATTCATCATACGTGCTCACAATCCATCTATCTGTCTTTATGCAGGAGAAGGCAGCCCACAACAGGAGGGAGAGAGAGAAGTTGGGAGGGGGGAAATGCCTGAGCTCAAGCCCCTGACTCAATTTAAGCAGCAGGCCGCTGAGCTGGCAGGGAGGATCGTGGCCGTGCCTGTGCCAACAATGAGATCAGCACCCGCCCCACCAACCACCCCCCCCCCCCCTCAAGCATCCAGTGAGGAAGCATGCATAGTCCAGACAATTCAGAAAATCAAGGTGATTGATGAGTGCAGCCTAGGCAGTCAATCACTCTCTCTTCTCTCCATTCTAGGTGCCAGCAGGAAGGAGGAAGGTCAGCCCCCACAATAAAATTTAGCCCCAGCCCCTAGGTCACCTTGGAGGAAGACAAGGATGACCTCACGCTTGTAGAGCCATCACAGCATTCACCTGCACTCTCCACCAGTCCAGAGGTACACACCTCAGAGGGTCATATACCTAATTTGGGCTCAAGCTCACATTCTGGCGGTTACCTCACAGACACATGTCCACAGCAAGTGCAGGCAGCAGCAGACAAGGTCTCTGGCATTTGGAGATGGCTAAGCCTGAGTCAGATGACAAGTTTCTGGAAATGGCTGTGGAAAAATTGCTGGAGTATTAAAGAGACACAGGGAAACATCAGACAGAGCTGTCAGAGCCCCTCAACAGAGTGGCACAAGAGACTGAGGAATGTGTCCGCATGCCATTTGATGTCATGGCTCCAGCATGCGAGCGCATGGAAGTCTCCATGGGGAGGATGACAGACGCCATGGAGACCCTGATCCAGCAGAATGCACAGTTTCTGCTGGATATGCGCTCAGGCCTGCACTCCATTGCTATAGCCATGGGTGAGCTTCTGCAGTGTCCATGCAAGAGGGGGTGGGCACATCGACCACCCTCCTGGTGCCCTTTCTCCTCAAGGAGTCAGGAGGGAGCCCTCAGGCACCCAAAGAGAGGAGGAGCGTCAGGCAGACACCCTGGGGGCATCCACCCAGGACACTCCAAGGGTGCCCAGATGTTTCCAATCCCCTCTGCCTGTGACCCCATCAGCTCCAGCTTGAGGCCTTGGAGGATGGACCTGCCCTGAGCAAGACACCCAAAGAAGGTCGGGGCCCTCCAAGCCTCGGACATCCAGAGGATGCCCGCCAAAGCCATCTCAGGCAAGAGGGCATGTTAGTCAGCAGATTGCCTCCACCCCTGTTGTGGATGTCGGGAATGCACCCAGACGAGGTGGTAGAGTGAGGAAAATTAAGAAGTTTTGAATTAACACTGGTGGCACAGGTGTACAACCATTGTATATAGTTTAGGCATTTGTAAATATATGTTAGCTTGCACTGATTGGAAATCTCCTAAATTCATTCTTGCTGTTGGTTGTTTTAATGGTTGTGCACACTCCACCACTTCCAGGAGGGACCAAGGGTGTTGTAGCAATTATAGTTTTGATAAATGTAGGACTGTAGCTTTAAGAATAATTCCATGTTGTAAGATCGCATGATCTGTGTAAACCAATCAGTTGATAACGTGCGGAAACTCTAAGAAGGAATTCTTCTTTAGTTATAGAGCTTGATGCGGACATGTAGTTGCTGCTGCTTCCTTGTTAATAAAGTCAACGTTTCCACCAAGAAAAGTTGCCTGGAAAATCAACTCTATAACAAATGGGTCTTCCTCCCCCTAATACATAGCTGCACATGGGGTCATCAGGTGGAATCATCCCAGATTTGCACTAAGTGCGGTAGCTGGCAGGTAAAACGACATTTTACCTGCCGGCCACAATGGCGGGTTTTCACACCGTATCGTACGAAGTCTGCCACATTATTTGTACATTCCTGGAAAACACGCCATTTTGATGGTGGGCAGCTCTCATTCATCCGCCCGCCATCACCTTGCCACTTCAGCAGGCCGGGCGCCATATTTAAAGTCCAGCCGCATGCACACATCACAATGCTTCCAGGCCAAGACTACTTCAGGGAAGATGTCCATGAAAGGCAAAAAAACTGCAGCCCCCAGATTTAATGACACATCACTGGAATGCCTTTTGGATGCTGTGGAGGCCCGCCACGATGTTCTCTACCTTTGCTCTGACCACAGAATGGGCAATGGCATTACCAACCAGGCTTGGGAGGCAGTGGTCAGTACCAATGCCCTGCAAAACAGGACAGCCACCCAATGCCACTACAAGGTAAATGGTCTCATCCATTCCGCCTGGTTAACACTCTTTTCATCACTCTCAACTCACATGCTCACAAACCCATCACACATCTCACACCTCAAGGGACAACACCACTAATTCTCACACACACCCTCACATCTCCATCAGGCTCATATCCTCTCGAACTCACACCCTCATTCCTGTTCATGGCACCGTTCACCACGCAAACATTCCACGCAGTGCTATGTGTCCTGTTCACACTCTCTCCATCTGTTTTCATGCAGGAGAAGCTGGCTCACATCAGCAGAGAGAGGTCCCAGACCGGGGCTGGAGTGGCCACATTAGGGTCCTCACTCACTTAGAGGAGTGTGCCATTGCGCTGACTGGTGAGGACGTGGACCGTGCCTGCAGTGACTGTGAGGCCAGCGGTGAACACCCACTTGAGGATCGTGCATCACATCATCCCTCTCTCAATGCAACTGTGAGTGCTCTCACTCCTGCTTTTGACTCTGCTGCCATACATGAATTATCTCTACTTTGATTCACTGGGAGCTCTGCCAAATGATCCACACCCTCAGCCAGCCAGTCCCTCAGCTCCATCCACGTCCTCACCTGCAGCCAAGAGGACACCTCCTCCTCCGGTGAAAAGTTGGAAATAAGTAGCCCGGAAGGCTGGCCACTGCAGAGGGAGCAGCTGGCCCATGAGTGATTCTGGAGGAAAAAGTGAGTATGTGGCAGGGCCATCATTCCCCCACGCATGCAGATCCTTCAAGTTTCACACTTATCTCACTGTCCTGAACCTTTTCAATGCTGCCTGCTGGGGTTTACTTTCAGTTGTCCATCTGGGCTGACCTGTATCTCCGCCGACCGAATCATCACACTCCCATGCAGCATCTGATCTCCACCATGACTCTTGTTTCACTTTTGATTTGGACACCATGGTGCTAATTCAGTTTTACTTTTGCTCCCCAGTTCTTTACCCTCCCCCAGTCACCCATTTCCTCTCCCCCATCACAGTTGACCACTGCCCTCCGGCATCACATTCCACCTCCCCTCTGTTACCTACCAGCCACAACCCTTTCCCTTTGGGGATGTCCAGGTGAATATGTACATTCCCTTCCTTCCTGAAAATCCCTCTCCCTTCCACATTCACCTCCCTGACCTCCTCCATCCCATCCCACATCTGCCTCCGGGTTCCCACCAACCACCCTCGCCGTCTCTTCTACCGCTAACATCGAACCTTCACCCTCCCATCCTATCGCCTCACTCTGCCCCCGGTCATTCTCACCCTTCCTCCATGCCACATCTATCCTCAGTTCACTCCCCAAGAAGCAGATAAGGACCCATCAGACCTCTCCCATGAATGTTCACCTGCACATCACCCCTTCCACACTGCTTCCCCCCAGAAACCCTTCCCCCCTCCACACCCTTTCCCCTCTTGGAAACTCTTCCCCCCTTTGCACTCCTTCCCCCCTCCACATCCCTTCTCCCCCGGAATCCCTTACCCCCCGGAGCCCCTTGTCCATGCAGTCCTCCCGCCCTCCCCCAGACTCCCCTCCACTTAGTCTCTCCCCCTTCCTGGCTCCTTCCTCCACCCTTTTCTCTTCAGTCACCCTTTGTCCCTCCCCTCTCTTGACTCCTTCTTCCAGCTTTACCTCTTCCTGCAGCCTCACTCCTTCCTCAAGCCTTACTCCCAACCTCTTCCCGACTCCTTCCTCCACTCTTACTACTTCTTGAACCCTTACTCTCTCCTCTCTCTGCACCCCATAATCCCCCCAGACACTCTTCCCTCTCCGCACCTTTTCCTCTCCCTGGACAACCTCCCCTCTCCACACTCCTCCCCTTGCACCTTCCACCCCGCCTTACATCTATCTCCCCAGTTGGAGTCTTCTTCCCCATTACCCCCTCCTCCCCCTGTTTTCCCTCCGCCCCACAACCTCCCACCCAGCAACTTCTCCCCACCCCGCCCAGTCTTCCCCCATCCTGGCACCTTCATTTCCCCACTTCCAATTTCACACACCACCACACCACCCCCCCCACCCCGCCCCCCCACCCACCCTGACACCTCTTTCTCTCCCAGTCAATCCAACGCCTTCCTCTCCTACCCCCTCGACCATCATCCGCTGTGGGCATCAACAGTGACTTTCCAACTTCCGTGGGCTGCTTCACAGCAGAGCCACGTCCATGAGAATCCACCCAGCATGTCTCCTTTCCTCTAGTGTGCTGTTGGTGCTGGGCTCCAGCATCTTCTGCCCCTCTGATGTCCATGATGTGTGCAAGGCCCTGGTGGGTAAGTCCCAACTTCTGCAATTCACACTTGTCAAAATGTGTTCTACACCGGCGTGTTTTCCCGGTGATGTGAGCAGGCGATCCAGCGGGTGGGGGGTGAGGGGGGGCACAATTCCAGCGGGCAGGCCTGATAATGATATGCTGATGTATTACAATCAGGTTCTTAATGTCTGATGGTGGAGAACTTGGTCTTCCATTGGCGGACTGAGCGGACGATTGCAAACTGGTTTCACATCATCGTGAAACCGATTGTGCCCTATTGTCTGCTCACGCCACCGAACACGCCCGAGGCCGATGGGCATGGAAAATCCCAGCCATCGCTCTTTGCCAAGGGTGATTTCAGCCATGTGTGTGAGGCCTCCCACCCACACTATTACACTTGAGTCCACTGCCCTCAAGACTCTATGTCATAATAGAAAGACTAACCACATGAGCCCTTGTCAGGCAGGTCCATTCCCCCAAGAGGATGGAGGCTTACAGTTGTGAGTTGGTCACCATTCACCTGCATGCACTTTGTAGGCATCCACCTCCCTCCCTCCCTTCTTCCCTAACTCTGCCTGGAGCTGATGGCAAATGGCTCAGAGTGAACAGCAGCTTTACACCTTGCTGGGATCTCATTGTAATGAGAACCCTCTGGGTCAGACTTGCTGCCATGTGGCCTTCACCAGATAGTGAGGATCTGCAGAGTGAAAAGCTCTCATACAGCCTCCATATGGTTATTGAGGTTTCCCTTTAGTTGTGCTGACCTTCAACTGCACCCACCTGAAAAGACCCTCCCCCACCTCAATGTTTTGCAATTGGACATCGAGGGTGTTGCCTTGGTGTTGAAGTGCCTCTGTCTCATGATGGTGCATGTCATGTATCAGAATGTCTCGGCCACCTTTTATCCTCCTCCTAATACCCACCCATCAGCATCGACCACCCTCTCACCTCGGTAACCATCACTCTGGACCCTATACATGCCTTCCCTGCCTGCTGAGCCTACTCCAATGCCCATCCTGATCCTCCTCACTCCCGTAATCCATGCCACTATCCTTGTCCTTCACAATTACCCTCCACATGAAAACCATACCTGCCATACCCAAACCCTGACCCTACCACCTTACAGCACCCCACTTCCCCCTGTCACAGTCATTGTCCCTTCCTACCATCAACACCCTCAGTTCACCCCCAGGGCTCCAACATTAACTCACCCGACCCCTCCCTCTGAAACACTCTGATACCGCCCCCCCCGCTCACTCCGCACCTTCCCCTTCATGCCTTCCTTCCTCCCTTCCCCCCAACTCCACCCACCGCACCCCCACTTTGTGTCTTCAATGCTTCCCCCCTCTTTTGTCTCTTCCAGACCCTCCCCTCCCCTCACTCCCCCTTCCCTCTTCTCTGGAAACCAGTCCCCCACTCCACTTTGTGTCTTCCACCCATCCTCCCTTGTCCCCTTCCAGATCTCCCCCACTTTGTGTTTATCGCGCACACCATTCCTGCGGTCAGCTCCAGTGGTACAGGCAGCGTCAACTGGGAGGCAAGTGCTCTAACGTTCTCCTTCACCAGGCGCACGCCACATTTCTAAAATCAGATAATGGAACAGCGTAAATTCCCGCTGACAGGGCGGAAGGTGTGATGGGGGCGCACAATTCCAGGCACAAGATGCAAAACGGGTTCCCGCCAAACTTCAGCAAGAAAGTCGACCCGCCATCAACCTGCCTTGGACATCGGGAGAGGAAGATCCCGACCTCATTTTCCGACATCCATTGACTGATTTTTTACATCCCACATTATCTTCCGCCCTCACCTGCCACAAATCCTGCTGATGACGGAAGGAGACGATTCTGCCTGTTATAATAGTACAGAATGGTACAGGTTTAACCCACTGTCACAAGTTTAAGTTTCCAACTTCATTAGTTTTGTCGTGCTCCTGCTTCTTAGTCAGAAGGTTATAGTTTTGTGCCTCATGGAACTTAGCATATAATCTAAGCCAATACTTCCGTGTCAGTATTGAAGGACTGTTCCATGATAGAAGGTGCTATTTTTTGGAAGAAATGCTGAACCAATGGCCATACGTTTTGGTGGATTACAAAAGGTCCCATGGCACTATCCAAAGAAGAGCATAAAATTCTCCAAGTGTCTGCATCAACAATTTGCTCTCAATCAGTATCACTAAATAGAGATTAATTGGCCTTGCATTCTTGATGGTTGTGGGACCCTGCTGTGCACAATTTAGCCTAAATAACAAAGGCGACTCCAGTTCCAAAAATAAATTGATGAAATATGAAGTTTTCTAGGGTCATCATGAGGATGTGATAAGATACACGAATGTAAGCAATGTCTTTTCACTTTGACCTTCTCCAGACTCCACCCCGAATTCACCAAACTCAGTCACACTGCTGTGGGGAATTGCTGAGGGCAGACTAGCCAGTTCCTTGGGGAAGGTGGACTTAGAGGGAAAGAAAACACTCCTGGAGTTCATTTGGAAAAACATGTTGGTTTAGAGCCCAAGACCATGTCAATCCCTACAGGAAGTAAGAAGCATTGTTATAAACTTGGAGAGTGCAGGATGGGTTTCTTATAAGAAACAGTGAACTTTATTTACAGACTCCTGGTGAGATTAATGCTTGGTTCCAAGACCAAGGCTAAAAATCTCTGCCCTGAAGATTCCCAACACTTAGGGCTGATTGGTCTATACCTTCACATGATCCCCATTACAGTAAGAAATGGTTTAAGTTACAATCATTACATTCCTCCACCGTTACTTTTGTTTTATCCTCTTATTTACAAAACATCTTAACCTGTATTATATTCAATTGCATACAGTTCACGCCATTAATAAATAAATAAATTTGGTCTTTGAGGAGGTTTTTGGATTCAGGTAAAGCAACGCATCTCTACAGATGGAGGTCCTTCCATCGGATCGACTTGCACAGGAGCTGCAGCTTCAGGGACATCCCTTGACGATGGCAGTTCAGAATTATTTACTTCAACAGAGACATCTGGTATGTCTATTCTTTGTCGATCTGGCACCTCAGGTGTTGAAGTTTCGACTTCAATTTCAGGTGGAGTAACTGGCTGTTGGAGTGTCTCTCTACTTCTGAGATGATCCATGTGTTTCCTAACAATCCTGTTTCCTACTTCCACTTGACATGACGAAGGTCCTGTTTCAGAGACGATTGTACCAGGAAATCCATCTCGGTCCAGTTGCAAAATTTCATAAAAAAACTGTCTCTCCCTCAGTAAACTCTCGACCTTTATTGTGAACATCATGATTCGCTTGCTGACTACTCTGGTTTCTCTCCACCTTCCCTTCTAAATTAGGGAATACTACACTTAATCTCGTAATAAGTTGGCACTTCATTAACAATTCTAAAGGTGTTAAACCAGCGGTCGCATGAGGTGTTGTGCGATAGCAGAACAGGAATCTTGAAATTCGTCTTTTTAATGTTCCCTCTGATGGTTTCTTCTTGCCTGTTTTAAAGTTTTGTACTGCTCTTTCTGCTATGCCATTGGACGAAGGATGATATGGTGCTCTTCTAACATGTTTAATTCTGTTTAGGTTCAGAAATCTTTGAAATTCAGTGCTAGTGAAAGCAGTACCATTATCTGATGCAGTAACTTCAGGTAAACCATGAACACTGAAACTCAGGCGCAGTTTTTCAATGGTTGCAGATGAATTGGGTGATCTCACACCAAACACGTCCATCCATTTGGAAAGTGCATCGACAATCAACAGAACCATGATATCCAAAAAGGGACCTACATAGCCTATATGTAGTCTAACCCAGGGTTGACCAGGCCACTCCCACGGATGCAGTGGAGCTGAAACGGGCAACTTCTGCTGTTGCTGACACTGGAGACAGTATTTCACCATGTTTTCTATATCACTGTCTATACCTGGCCACTAGATATAACTTCGTGCGAGCATCTTCATTTTTGAAATACCAGGATGTGCACTACAAAGTTCTTCAAATAATGGTTCTCTTCCTTGGACAGGGATAACAACTCTTGCTCCCCATAATAAGATATCATCTGGACAACTCAGCCCTGATCCACGTACAAAGATTGGTTTCAATTCTCCAGGAACTTGTGCCTTTGACCATCCTCGTAACACTTGTCTGTAGACTCTTGCTAAAATTAGATCCCAAATTTGTCCAATTCTTTATCTGTCTCACACAGGCTGGTGAGGAGTCCAGGAAATTCAATGCAAGTACAACCTCTTGAGGCACTGGAACATGTGTAATACTGTCTGACAAAGGGAGACGACTGAGGGCATCTGCATTTGCTATATGCATGCCCGGGTGGAGCATAAAAGTGTACTCGTATATCGACAAAATTAAAGCCCATCTTTGAATTCTAGCAGAGGCATTCGGAGGGATTGCTTTATCTTCACTAAATAAACATAACAGTGGTTAGTGATCTGACACAATGGTGAAGTGTCGACTGTGCAAATATTGATGGAACTTCTTTATTCCAAATACGATAGATAAGCCTTCTTTTTCAATTGGTGACTAACCCTTTTTGGCTGCAGAAAGGGTTCTGGTTACATATCCTATGGGTCTTTTAGATCCATCCTCCATCGTGTGTGACAATACCGTTCCCACTCTGTAGGGAATTATATTGCAGTGAGTATCAATTCCTTAGGTGGGTCATGGTGTTCCAGCAGACATGACGAGTGTAAAAGCTTCTTAACTCCAGTGAAGGCTTCCTCTTGCTGTGTCTTCCAGGACCATCTGTGGTTCTTCTTCAGTAATAAAAGCAAAGGTAGATTAGGCAAGAAGTGACTGTAATAGTTTACTATGCCCAAAAAAGACTTGAGCTCAGCGATGTTAGTAGGAGGGGGGCTTCCTTGATTACCCTGACTTTCTCCTCCATTGGATGCAACCCTTGGGCATCCTCTCGATGACCCAGATACATAACTTCCTTTGCTTGGAAAGTGCACTTTTCGTTTTTTAAACAGATGCCAGCCTCTAAAAATCTCTTCAGAACTTCTTCCAGGTTTGCCACGTGCTCTGCTTCTGTGATTCCTGTGATTAAGACGTCGCCGAGGTACACTGTAACTCGAGGGATTCCTTGTAGTAAGCTTTCTGCAATGATTGTAAGTTAAACCATTTCTTAATGGTTTGGGGATCATGTAACTGTCTAGATCAATCAGCCCCAAGCATAGGGAATCTTTGGGGTGGAGTTTTTAGCCTTGGTCTTGGAACAAGCATGTAGTCTCATCTGAAGTTTGTTAATAAAGCTCACTGTTCCTTACAAGAAACCTATCCTGCACACTCCAAGTTTCTTACAACTGGTGATGAGGATGAATACCACGGATGCAGCAACTTGCCTCGCGACTGTGAGTATTCCGATATTTTAAGGGAAGAAAAGAAGTATACTCAACAGCAATGCCTCACTTTGGCAGAATTGGCCAGTATGACTCATCCATCGAGGGCTAGCGTCAATACATTGAGTGATTAGGTTTCTATGTTGTAGCTCACGAAATAACAGTGGAGGAGAAACAGAAGGCAATTCTCCTAAGTGTCTGCAGGAGCAAAACCTATTACCTAACCCATAGCTTGACGGTTCAGAACATGCCAAATTCCAGATCCTTCACCGAGCTAGTCGGCCTCGTGAAAGGACATTTTCAGCCTAAACCCTCAGTGACCATGCAAAGATTCAAGTTTAACTCTGGAATAATGGCTTCCAGTGAGCCAATTGCAATGTACATCATGAAGTTTAAACAGTTAACGGAGCACTGTGATTTCGGTGATACTTTAAATGACATGTTGCGAGATTGTTTAGTTTGCGACATAAGTGATGACACCATTCAGTGCAGTTTGCTTGCAGAAGTTGAGATAGACCCCCTGAAGCGTGACATAGAGATAGCGCTAACAATGGAGAGTGCGCCATGTTGCAGGGGGCGGGAACTTGTCGCCTGTTGCGAAGATCAGGGAGGCTGCAGTGAAGTGGGACACAGTCCCTACCGCTAGAAAAATAAAAAGAAATGTTAGAAGCAGCTCATCAGTAACCCAGAAGTTAAAGTGTTACCTTTGTGGGGGAAATCATGTGCCCAAAATCTGTAGATTTAAAGAGGCAGAATGTCACTACTGCCCCAAAAAAGAGCATGTTGTTAAACAGTGTAGGACTGGATCAAGGCAGCCATTCAGACAGCAAGTCAAGTTAAATGAAGTGCACAATATGGATGAGCCAGAAGTTACTGAGGCTGACATTTATTCCCTACACAATCGGAAGGCCAGGAAAACTGAACCAATCACTGTTACACTTCAAGTAAATGGAAAACGTCTGTTCATGGAGGTGGACACAGGAGCATCGACAACAGTGATGGGAGATTGGCCTATACTGTCACATAATCCCCATAACAGTAAGAAATGGTTTAATTTACAATATTTACAAGAATGGTGGAATGCGGAGGGATACATATTCCCAGCACAGTGTATTTTTTAATGGGGGCACAGATTGCAGCCAGGTGAATGACTGCCACACCTAATTATCCATCCAATGATCCTGTTAAGTGAAACTTGATGTTGGAAGCAGAAATTTGGAAAATTTGCCCCAGGGTGAATGAGTGCTTCAAGAGAAAACAGAAAATCAATTTTAACATAAGCTCAGTCGCCTTGAAAATACTGCAGCCAGCACACTGTCACTTCGATATGTGACTGGTGTCATATTCCATAAGACCATAAGACGTAGGAGCAGAAGGAGGCCATTCAGCCCATTGAGTCTGCTCTGCTATTCAATGGGCAGAATCTTCCAGTTGGCATGCAGGGGCAGGCCCGACACGCCAACCTGTAAAATGATACCCGATGATGTTGGGCGTGTGACCCGGTGTCATCGTGCACCATCGCGATATTTCGTATGGCAGGCCTGCACCTGAGTCCGCTGTGCACCCATTGAAATGTTAGGGACCTATTAAGGCCGTCAAGAAATTAATTAAAATATTTACAAATGCTTCCTGTCCAACCTTAAAGTTGGCGGGCAGGCGAAAAGCCCAAGCGGCCTTCACGTTTTTCAAGAAACCTCATCCACGGGCGGGGTGAAGTGTTCTGAAGCTTTAATAAAACAAATAAATAAAATTTCCCACTTTTACAAACATGTCCCATGACACAGTCACATGAGGGGACAGGTTTGAATAAAATTTTAAATCGATTATTTAATTTTTTTCATATTCATTTTATATATATATATATATATGTACAATATATCCATATCCAGCTCCACATCAGAGCTACCTCAGGGATATTTCTGCATTCTTCCGACTCTCCCTCCTCTCCCTGCCCACACAGGTGAGCATTATTGGTCACATATGACACTAGGTGGGCCTTAATCGGCCCGCCTGCATAAAATGGCAGCGCGAAGCCGATTGTGGGCGGCGATTGGTTCTGCACCCACCCAGCCCGCCTGCTACAGGAAACACTCTGGCCAATGAGATCATGGCTAATCTGATAATCCTCGACTCCACTTTCCTGCCTTTTGCCCATAACCCTTGATTCCCTTACTGATTAAAAATCTATCTCAGCCTTGAATATACAGTTCTGTGGAAGGGTCATGTGGACTCGAAACATCAACTCTTTTCTTCTCTGCCGATGCTGCCAGACCTGCTGAGTTTTTCCAGGTAATTCTGTTTTTGCTTTGAATATACTTAACAACCCAGCCTCTACAGTCCTCTGCGTTAAAGAATTCCACAGACTGACTACCCTCTGAAAGAAGAAATTCCTCCTCATCTCTGTTTTAAATGGGCGCCCCCTTACTCTGAGATTATGCCCTTTGGTCCTAGGCTCTCCCACAAGGGGAAACAATCTCTCAGCATCTACCCTGTCAAGCCCCCTAAGAATCTTATCTGTTTCAATAAGGTCGCCTCTCATTCTTCTAAACTCCAATGAGTGCAGGCCTAACCTACTCAGCCTCTCCTCATAAGAAAATTCCTCCATACCCAGGATCAACCTAGTGAACCTTCTCTGGACTGCCTCCAATACCAGTGTATCTTTCCTTAGATAAGGGGACCAAAACGGTTCACAGCATCCTAGGTGTGGTCCAACTAGTGCCTTGCATAGTTTTAGCAAGACTTCCCTATTTTTATACTCCATTCCCTTTGAAATAAAGGCCAACATTCCATTTGCCGTACCTGCTGAACTTGTATGCTAGCTTTTTGGGATTCATGCATGAGGACCCCAAATCCCTCTGTGCTGCAGATTTCTGCAGTCTTTCTCCATTTAAATAATATTCAGCTCCTCCATTCTTCCTGCCAAAGTGCATAACCTTACATTTTCCCACATTATATTCCATCTGCCACATTTTTGCCCAATCTCTTGACCTGTCTATATCTCTCTGTAGACTCTCTATGTCATCCTCACACTTGCCCTCCTACCTATTTTTATGTCATCTGAAAACTTGGCGATAGCACATTCATTTCCCTCATCCTAGTCACTAATACATACTGTAAATAATTGTAGCCCCAGGATTGATCCCTGAGGCACTCCACTACTTACAGGTTGCCATCCTGAAAATGCCCTTCATATTCTAACCCTATGTCTTCTATTAGTTAGCCAGCCCTCTTTTCATTGCTAATATACTACCTCCAGCACCATTGGCTCTTATCTTATTAAGTAACCTTATGTGAGGTCCATTATCGAATACCTTTTGGAATCCAAATATATCACATCTACTGGTTCCCATTTATCTATCCTGCTTGTTTCCTCCTCAAAGAACTCTACGCACAATGGAGTTTCAAATGAGAACAACAGTTTAAAATTTATTGTGAATTCCACACTGAAGAAAGCCCCCCACTTAGCTTATAATTCTGCTGATAGACACACACGATTATAAGTGAAGAGTGCACATGTGTGTTATCCTAGCACAATATATTAGTTTCACTGTGTTCATTTTTAAGCTGGATTTTAATCAGCATGTTTCAAAAGCTCAACTTGTTTGATTTTCCTTCTCCAATGTTTCGCTCTGATTTTTTTCCTTTTGCCCCTCCTCTCTAGGAGTTGCTGACTTGGGCTACATTACAGATTCAAGCTTTCCCATATGGCTATTCTTCATCTCAATGGTGAGCGGTAAAAGGCTATTTGAGCATTGAGCCCAACCTGATCACGCCGTTACCACATTTCCACGAATGTACTTCTAACCGGAATCACTGGGTAACCATGAGATATAGGAAATGGGGGGAGGAATTTTACCGTGGCAGGGGCAGGGCTGGAAAATGCAACGAGCTGTTCAAAAGTCTATTGACTTCAGCAGGAACAGAAAATCTCGCCGGCGGGAGAGGCCATAAAATTCCACCAATAGGCAGGATTTTCAGAGCCTGCTGAAGTCGCAAACGGGGCATGGAAAACTAGAACCAGCTAGCGTGCTGCTTTCCCGACCCGGTTCATGACATCGGCCATTTTGACCCAGGCGAGTCCGGAGTCAGCAGGGCTGCCTTACCTCATGAGTCGGGCAGCCAGTTAGTCTCGTTAAGAGCCTTGTCAATGGTAGGTATCGGAGTCCAACTGGAATTCAACTGTGGAGGCAGGCACCCAGCAGCAGGCCAGGGTGCATGTGCTCCTGGCAGGCAGGCTTACAGGCCGTCTTTTCCTGCCTGGATACAGAGGAAGCCAGAGGCTGCCTTAATGCCCCCACCCCCTCAAACCCCGCTCCATACCACGGCGGTGACCCGGCTTTTCTGTTTTTCATTTCAATCTTTTAAAAGATTTGCTGGGGAGGGCATCTCCATCCTTCAATTACTTAGGATTCTTTGGGAGAAACCATCCGTGCCCATTGGCTTTGGGCGTGTTCGGTGGCAGGAGCGGACAATATAGCGAGAAGGACAGAAACCAGTTTGCGATCATCTACCCAGCCTATCAATGGCAGGCTGCGTTTTTCGCCATCGGACATCGGGAACCTCATTGTAATACCTCTGCATCTCATTATAAGGCCAACCCGCTGGACTCATCTCCCTGTGCTCTGCCACCCCCTCAGATCATCCACCCATGTCGGTATGATTGCACCTCGATGTGTTTCACAACAGTATATAAAAGGCGTGCACTTGGCAGGCTGCGCTTTGAGTGAAACTCGGGAGTGAGTGCTCAGTAATGTTGCGGAGCGCTTATGATGGACGCCTGCTGGACTTCAAGGTTGAGGCTTGTTGGGGCGGGGGGGGGGCGGGGGTTGTTGTGGTGGGTGCACTGCAGTTGAGGCGACTTGAGGGGGGGGGTGGTGACAGCAAAGGCTGCCCTATGGTTGAGGTGAATTTGTTGTGGGGGCAAAGGCTGCCCTGCGGTTGAAGGTAGTGTGCAAACACATGTGGGGGTTAGATGGCTGATGGAAGTGACCACGCATTAGGGACATATAAAGGCATAAAGGGGTATGGGGAGAGAGCGGGAGTATGGCATTGGGATAGAGGATCAGCCATGGTCATACTGACCTACTCCTGCTTCTATTTTTCTATATTTCTACATATAAAGTGACCTTTCCTCTGCAGCTGAGACAGTTCAGGGGCAACCACATTGATATGATTGGAGTCGGGCCTCTAGCTTATCTGCCCACTCAAGTAACCCAGAGGCATCAAAGCATCATCAAGTGCTCCAGAGGTTTTCACCCTTCGAGCACAGACTGCAAATTAATGAGCATTTTAGTGGACTGCAGAACAGTTGGATGGCTGGGCACATAGTACCATCTTCTTGCTAAAGTTGGCCATGGAACAGTCACTGGTGGAGGTGCTCACAGCCCCTTGCAATGTCTGCCCCTTGGTCCAAGCTAACAGTGCAGCCTTGCAGCGCGGGTTAGGAGAATGCCTGCACCTGAACTAAGAGCACAGCCTGCAGTCCAGTGGGCAAAGCTGCTGCCAATCGGTCAGGTGGAGTGGGGCAGAGGTGGCTGGGGTTTTGGGCAGCCATGCAGCACATTAAACTCTAGCCATCCAAGTGGTCTCTCTGGGATGCGTTAAAAGGCATTCAGATTTAACCAAGAGAGGTTCTTAATACACCCATGCTAATCCATGCACATCTCTCTTTCATCCTGCAGGAGGAGTACATCAGGATGATGGAGCCTGGTGAACTAGCTGTATGCCTCATGGTGTACAGAGAGCAAAGGCGATGGAGAAGACAATGACTGAGACACTTTGCTGTGCAGAGGGAGGAGCAGCACCCTCTGGAAGAAGGGGTGGCTGGGGCTCCTGCACATACCACCGAAGAGCCACAGCGAGCTGTGGCTGCTGGGTGTCTAGCTAGACCCAGAGTCTATCGACACCGCCTTTCATTCCTGCAGATGACTGAGAACCAGTGTCGCTAAAGATTGTGCATGTCTAGGGAACTGGTCAGTCACATCTGCCAGCTATTGTAAGATTTGGCACCAGTTGCCATGGAGGGCATCCACTGCCAGTGGCCATGAAAGTGACAGCGCCGCTCAATTTCTACGCCAGTGGTTCCTTGCAGGGCTCCACAGGTGACCTCTGTGGGATATCACAAGCCTTCACTCACAAATGCATCCACGAGGTCACAGATGCCATCTTCGCGAGGGCACACAACTTTGTGCATTTCGCCCGGGACCAGAAGAGCCAGATGCAAAGGCGATTGGATTGCCCAGATCTCGGGTTTTTCACAGGTGCAGGGTGCCATCGACTGCACTCACGTGGTGCTCAGATCTCCGTCACAACACACGGTCAACTATACCAACTGCAAGGGATTCCCTTCGCTGAATGTGCAGCTGGTGTGTGATCACCACAAACACATCCTGCAGGTCTGCGGATGTTTTCTAGGGAATGTTTATGACTCCTACATCCTCAGTCGGTCACAGATCCCTGACATCTTCCAAGGTCCACAGAGGCTGCAGGGATGGCTCCTTGGGGACGAGAGCTACTCACAGAGGCCATGGCTGATGACACCCGTGTGGCAGCCTCAGACTGCAGCAGAGCGATGATATAATGATGCTCATGCAGCAGCTTGTACCTTGATGGAGCAAACCATCAAGATGCTAAAAATGAGGTTCCAGTGTCTGGACCAGTCTGGTGGAGCCCGGCAATGCTGTCCACAGAGGGACATTGTCACCTGCTACGCCCTTTACACCTGGCTCTGCAATGGTGAGAGGAGCTGGCTGAGGGGGAGATGCAGAAGCTGGAAGTCTCCTCCGATGGGGAGGACATTGATGGTGTTGAGGGTGAGGAGGTCCTCGAGGGTGATGATAACAGCAATGAAGCCGTCACACTAGCCAGATGACACAGGTGCATTCGGCGGCCCTCATAGCTGCTAGATTTGTGGAGGATGATGACGACATGCAGTGAGGAGACACCATAGATCCTCACATTGCATCTATGAACATTTGACTCCTGTATGACTTATGGTAGCGCACATACCCTCTGTGATAATGCTCCTGTCATGGAGACGCAGTAGAGGCCCTAATAGTTGCTCGAATGCAGGAGGATGATCACAACATGCAGTGTGGACACTCCATAGATCTTCACATAGTCTCTGAGAATGCTTGACTCCTGTCTGACCGAGGGCAGCTCACTTGCGCTCTGTGATCAGATACGTATCATAGAGATACAGCCATGGAATGTTAAAAGCATCTGATCCTTTGTCCACCTTCAGCACCTGAGCCCTTCATGAGCACAGCATCACTGGTCACAGATGCTGAAGAGATGGGGGCCAGCCCCACCTTAAAGGTGCTGAGTGAGCACAGAGAGAATGAGAGAACTCTGTGAGGCCTGCCCACTACATTCTGGCAGCAATGAAAAGCACCGTTGAGGTGCAGGCATCAGTAATGTTTCCAGGGAGTGTGGGGCTGGACCATCACTGTGGTCTGAAGGCTGCACAGAGCACAGGGAAGAGGCCCTGGACTGAGACACCTGCCTTTATCTTGTGCAGAAAGGTTTCACATCTGAGTGACATGGACACTGCTCATCAGAACAAGGAGCCACAGGCAGGGAGACATTCTTGGTAGTTTATTAACAATAGTGAACAGTATGTGCAAGTGATAGCCCCCCATGCCCAGGCTGTGTAACTACATCTTCTTAACCTTCCTAAACCTGCAGTTATGGCTTGGTGCTCCCCAGAGATCCACAGTGGAGGTGGAGGCAGCCTGCTGACTGCTACATCCGCCCTGTGATGATCTTGGCAGGCGTCCTCTGGAGAGCTGAGACCTGGAGGGCCCCAGCCTTTTTTGGGGATCTGCTGTGTGGCAGTGGCACCCTCTTTGAGCTGCAGAGCTTGAGCTGCTGGAGTCACAGGGAGTGGAGATCCACTCCCAGAGTCACCTGGATGGATGGTCCTGGGGTGTACACTTGCTGATCCTCCTCCCTTTGGGTGCCTCGGCTGACTCATTGGGGAGAAGGGGCAGCTGGAGTGAGATCGATCTGTCCCCACACCCCTCTCGCGTACACATGGTTGGAGGCCAACTATGGCATCAGCGATGGAGTTCAGCCCACGCAGCAGTGCAGGAGTGATATCCTGGAGCAAGGTCTCCATGACGGCCGGCATATTACCAGTGTTGACCTCAGTGCATTGACATGCTGGTGCTATCACATCAGTTGAAGGCGGACGGACTCCTCCATCACGCTTTGCAATCTGAGGAGAGCAGCAGACATCCCTTCCTGATGTTCCCGAGTTTGCCTTTGCAGCTCCAGCAGCTGTCACATGACCGGGTCCTGAGGCTCATCATCTGGCTCGGACTCAGCAAATTTCTGACCTCCAGCAGTCCTGAGTGTTGGACACCTGGGGGAAGTCCCTGCTGCTTACTCTGGATCAGAAAGTGCAATGTGCTCACCAGATTGTGACTCCAGGGCTACTCTAAAGCTTGGTGCCACTGAGGTGTGTGTCTCTGTGCTAGTGATGGGTGTGGGTGAGAAACTGTGATGGGATTTGAAGCAGGGTGCCTTCAGATTCCTCTTCAGAGGTTTCTTCTGGGCTTGATTGGAGGCCCTGGGTCTTGGACTCTGTCGGCTGTTTGGCAGATGTGCCTGCAGAAGCAAGGGGAGATAATTAGTGCATGGCAGTGGCCTGTGAAAGAGGACTCATCACTCACTGTATGGTTGTCTGATGGATGTTGCACTGTTGGATCCTCACTTGGTAGAGCAGCGCCGACCTCACCGTCAGCACAGGACCGGTCCAGATCATCGCCAGCCAGCTGGATGGATCTGTTTCCAAAGCCCATGAGGACCTTGATTTCAGGCATTCCTCCACCAGTAAGCGGCCTTTCCCTGATGTGTGCCAGCTTGTCCTGCATAAATAAAGATGAAGAGAGTGCAAGCAGAATGCCTGCCAGGCCAGATGTTATGTATGCCTGGCATGTGTGAGTGGTCCCACCGATGGGATGAGGACAATGAAGGTGTGAATGAGAGAGTGAATGGTGATGTCCCCCGAGCTGGCAGTGAGCGAGGGCCCTGTGGATGTGTGATGGGTTTGTGAGATCGTGATAAAAAGCAAAATACTGTGGATCTGGAAATCTGAAACAAAAACAGAAAATGCTGGAAAAACTAAGCAGGTCTCGCAGCATTTGTGCAGAGAGAAACAGAGTTAACATTTTGAGTCCATATGACCCTTCTTCAAAGCTGAAGAGAAGTAGAAATGTGATGAAATTTATACTGTTTAAGTGGGATCGAGCAGGTGAAGCTGGATAGAAGGCCAGTGATAGGTGGGGGCTAAGGAGAGACTGACAAAGATGTCATGAACTGAAGGACAAAGGGAATATTGATGGTAGTGGTTTGTGCTAAAAAAGGTGCTAATAGTGGCGTAAAAGTAAGAAAGCAGAATGTAATTATAGCAGAACAAGGGTAACATTGTGTGAAAGAACAACATGGAACAAGTGACAGATGGCCCTGTAGGGGATGGGATGGGGGGAAGGGTGGTGGTGGGGAAAAAAGGATAGAAAATAGGATAATAAAGGGAGAAAACCATGGATAAATGAATAAAAATAAAAATAAGTGGATAAAAAATAAAAAATGAATGTAGAAAAATGGGGATGAAAGAAGGGGGTGAGGATGGAGGACAGAGCTCATGATCTGAAGTTGTTGAACTCAATGTTAAGTCCAGAAGGCTGTAAGTTGCCTAATCGGAAGATAAGGTGCTGTTCCTCCAGTTTGCATTGGGTTTCACTGAAACATTGCAGCAGGCCAAGAATGGACATGTGGGCATGAGAGCAGGATGGTGTGTTGAAATGGCAAGCGACAGGAAGGTCTGGGTCATGCTTACGGACAGACCGAAAGTGTTCCGCAAAGTGGTCACCCAGTCTGTGTTTGGTCTCTCCAATGTAGAGGAGACCACATTGGGAGTAGCAGATGCAGTAGAATAAATTGAGGGAAGTGCAAGTGAAGCGCTGCTTCACCTGAAAGGAATGTTTGGGGTCTTCAACAGTGAGGAGGGAGGATGTAAAAGGTGATGTGCCTTCTGTGATTGCAAGGGTGGATGCTGTGGGAAGGGGATGAGGTGTTGGGAGGGATGGAGGAATAGACCAGACTGTCCGAAAGCGAATGGTCCCTATGGAATGCCGACAGGGGAGGTGAAGGGAAGATGTGTTTGGTGTTGGCATCATGCTGGAGTTGGTGGAAATGGCGGAGGATGGTGCTTTGAATGCAGAGGCTGGTGGGGTGAAAAGTGAGGACAAGGGGGACCCTATCATGAATCAGGGAGGGAGGGGAAGGTGTGAGGACAGAGGCGCGGGAGATGGGTTGGACACGGCTGAGGACCCTGTCAACCACATTGGGGGAGAAACCTCAGTTAAGGAAGAAGGAAGACATGCCAGAAATGTCGTTTTCAAAAGTGGCATCATCAGAAGGTGAAGGAACTGAGAGAATGGGATGGAGTGCTTACAGGAAGCAGGGTGCGAGGAGCTGTAGCCGAGGTAGCTGTGGGAGTCGGTAGGCTTGTAATGGATATTGGTGGACTGTCAATCACCAGAAATGGAGACAGAGAGGTCAAGGAAGGGAAGGGAAGCATCGGAGATGGACCATGTGAAGGTGGAAATTTGAAGCAAAATTAATAAATTTTTCCAGGTCCAGATGAGAGTATGAAGCGGCACCGAAACAGTCATCGATGTACCGAAAAAAGAGTTGTGGGAGGAGGCTTGAATAGGACTGGTACAAGGAATGTTCCACATACCTTGTAAAGAGACAGGCATAATTGGGACCCATGCGGGTACCCATAGCCACACCTTTTATTTGGAGGAAGTGAGACAAGTTTAGGGAGAAATTGTTCAGTGCGAGAACAAGTTCAGCCAGGTGGAGGAGAGTGGTGGTGGATGGTGATTGTTCAGGCCTCTGTTCAAGGAAGAAGGGGGCTCTTGCTGGGATAAATTATATTTCTAATTCCTTGGTTGGTTTAGAATTGGTGAATCTTAAAGGTTATGAGTATGAGAGGCAATGTGAGATCAAAAGGCAGCTGTAAGCCTCCAACTGTCTCCACAGGAACCAAAGTGAAAAGAGCCTCATTTTGAATTCGTAAATTGAAAATCCTTGCACCTCCTTCAATTTGATCTATTGCATCTACTGCTCCCAATGTGGCCTCCTCTACATTGGGGAGACCAAATGCAGACTGGATGACCGCTTTGTGGAACACCATCGATCTGTCCATTAGCATGGCCCAGACCTTCCTGCCGCTAGTCATTTCAACACACCACCCTGCTCTCATGCCCAGATGTCTATTCTTGACCTGCTGCAATGCTCCAGTGAAGCCTAATGCAAACTGGAGGAACAGCACCTCATCTTCCATTTAGGCACCCTACAGCCTTCTCGACTTAACATTGACACTGACTTAACATTTCTCCTCCATCCTCAACCCTTTCTTTCATCCCCTTTTTTCTACATTCATTTTTATTTTTTATTCATTTATCCATGGTTTTATCCCTTTTTTCATCTTATTTTCTATCCTTTTTTCCCCACTACCACCCCTCCCACCACCCCATCCCTACAGGGCCATCTGTCACTTATTCCATGTTGTTCTTTCACAGAATGCTACCCTTGTTCTGCTATAATCACATTCTGCTTTCTTACCTTTATGTCACTATTAGCACCTTTTTCAGGCCTTACCACTACCATCAATATTCCCTTTGCCCTTCAGTTCATGATATATTTGTCAATCTCTCCTTAGCCCCCACCTATCACTGGCCTTCTATCCAACTTCACCTGCCCCACCCCCCCCTTAAACAGTATAAATTTCATCACATTTCCACTTCTCTTCAGCTCTGAAGAAGGGTCATACGGACTCGAAACGTTAAATCTGTTCCTCTCTCCACAGATGCTGCCAGACCTGCTGAGTTTTTCCAGCATTTTCTGTTTTTGTTGAGATTGTGAGTTGAGAGTGATGACAAGAGCGAGTTACCCTGGCAGAATGGAGGAAATTATTGATCCTCTTGCGACACTCGGTGGCTGTTCTCTTTCGAAAGGCATTGGCGCTGACCACCGTTGCCAGTGCCTGCCAAGCTGGATTAGTGAGGCTGCTGCCCATCTTGCTGCCAGAGCCGGGGTAGAGGACATCATAGCGGGCCTCCAGTACGTCCAATGGTGCTTGAGGGAACCTGGGGGCTGCAGTCTTGTTTGCCTTTCAGGTGCATGTCTTCTTTGCAGCAGTTGTGGGCTGGCAGCACTGAGAGGTGTGCATGTGGCTGGACTTTAAATATGGTGCCTGGTGTGATGAAGTAGTGAGGTGATGGCATGGCAGGTGAATGAGAGTCCACTGCCACAGAAACGGTGTGTTTCCTGTGAATACGTGATTAATGCTGCAGGTTCCGGATGATAAGGCGTGAAAAGCCATTTTACTTGCCCGCTACTGCACTTCATGAAAATCTGGGACAATTCCACCCATTGTAACCAACAATGATGCTGGGAGGCCTCTAATTGGCCCACTTGCTTCAAGGGCCTGTCTGTCTTTATGCATCTACTAGCATCTACCCAGCAATGTGGAAAATTGCCCAGATATGTCCTGCTCACTAAAAGCAATACAAATCCAACCCAAGCCAATTGCCACCCCATCTACCCTTGATCATCAGAAAAGTGATGGAAAGTGTTGTCGTGGACAGGGCTATCAAGTAGCACTTAGTCAGCAATAACCTGCTCACTGATGTTTAGTTGGGTTCCGCCAGGATCACTCAGCTCCTGACCTCATTACAGCCTTGGTCCAAACATGGACACAAGAGCTGAACTCCAGAGGTGAGGTGAGAATTCCTATCCTTGATATCAAGACAGCATTTGACTGAGTGTGGTATCGGGGTGCCCTAGCAAAACTGAAATCAATAGGAATCAGAGATGAAAACTCTCCACTGGTTGGAGTCATACCTAGTGCAAAGAAAGATGGTTATAATTATTGGAGGTCAATCATGTCAGTCCCAATACATCACTCCAGGTATTCCTCAGGCCCAACCATCTTCAGCTGTTTCATCAATGACCTTCCCTTCGTCAGAAGTGGGGATGTTTGCTGATGATTACACAAAGTTCAGCACAGTTCATGGTTCTTCAGATACCGAAGCAGTCCATGTCCAAATGCAGCAAGGTCTGGACAATATTTAGGCTTGGGCTGATAAGTGGCAAGTAACATACCTGCCACAGAACAAGAGAGAATTTAACAATCTTCCCATGACATTCAATGGCATTACCATCACTGAATCCCCAACTATCAACATCCTGGGGGGGGTTACCATTGACCAGAAACTGAATTGGGCCAGCCATATAAATAATGTGGTTACAAGTGGGGTATTTTTAGTGTGCAAGGTAGGGAGGGAGCAAAATTCTTAAGTTGCATCCAGGAGAACTTTTTTAGCTTTTAGGTAGAAAGCCCAACAAGGGAGCGGGCAGTTCTGGACCTAATTTTCAGAAATGGACCTGGGCAAGTGGAAGGCGTATCAATAGGGAAGCGTTTTGGACATAGTGACCATAACTCAGTTAGATTTACGATGGTTATGGAAAAGGATAAGGTTGGGGCAGGAATAAAAGTTCTAAACAGGGGAAAGGCTACTTTTATGAAGATGAGATACAATTTGGCCCAAGTGGACTGGGAGCAGCGACTTGCAGATAAAACTGTGTCGGAGCAGTGGGAGGCTTTCAAGGAGGAAATAACAAGAGTACAGGGCAAATATTTTCCTGTAAAGAAAAATGGGTGGACTAAATCTGGAGAACCCTGGTTGTCAAGGGACATAAAGGTTAGGGTTTAGAAAAAAAGAGAAGCTTATGGCAGATACTGAGCGTTCAATATAGCGGAGTCCCTAGAGGACCCCTAAAAAGCGCAGGGGGGAATCTTAAGAAGGAAATTAGGAAAGCTAAGAGAGTGCATGAGAAAGCATTGGCGGGTATAATGAAGGAAAACCCAAAGGGATTTTTTAAATATATAAAGAGCAAGAGAATGACTAGGGAAAGAGTGGGGCCAATTAGGGACCATAGAGGCAATCTGTGTGTGTGGGTCCGGAAGATATGGGTACAGTCCTCATTGAGTACTTTGCATCGGTCTTCATAATGGAAAAGGATAATGCAGGCAGAGACATCAGGATGGAGGACTGTGATATATTAGAAGAAATGAACAATATTGCCAGAATATTACTCTCGTCGGGCGGGCTTGCAGGGGCTCACCGGAGTGGTCAGGAAGCTGACTGCTGCCTGCGATCAGGGCCGACTAAAGCCCGCCCAGTGTGAAACATGTGCTGCAGTGCTCAGCGCTGCCCGTGTGGCGGGGGGGAGGAGGGCGAGTGGGGAGCTTCGAGCATGCACGTGGGTGTGCACAGGAAGAGGTCCCTGAGGCACAGTTTGAAAAATAAAAAAGGATTTAAAAATGTTAAAAACATGTCCCCTCGTGTCACAACCTGGAAAAGTGTGAGGTAATGCACTTGGGGAGGGCTAACAAGGCAAGGGATTAGACCCTGAATGGTAGGATGCTGGAAATGACTGAAGATCCTTGGGAACCTTGGTGTGCATATCCATAGATCCCTGAAGGTAGCAGGGCAGGCAGATAAGGTAGTTAAGAAGGCATATGGGAAACTTGCCTTTATTAGCCAAGGCATAGAATATAAGAGCAGGGAGGTTATGCTGGTTAGGCCACAACTGGAGTACTGCGGGCAGTTTTGGTCACCACATTATAGGAAGGATATGATTGCACTGGAGAGGGTGCAGAGGAGATTTACCAGGTTGCTGCCTGGGCTGTAGGGTCTGAGCTATGAGGAAAGATTGGATAGGCTGGGGTTGTTTTCCTTGGTGCAGCGAAGGTTGAGAGGGGACCTGATAGAGGTATATAAGATTATGAGAGACATAGGTAGCGTGGATATGAAGGCACTTCTTCCACTGGTAGAGGGGTCAAACACCAAGGGGCATTGATTTAAGGTAAGAGATAGGAGGCTAAGAGGAGGAGAATTTTTTTTCACCCAGAGGGTGGTGGGAGTCTGGAAATCACTGCCTGAAAGGGTGGTTGAATCAGAAACTCTTGTAACATTTAAGAAGTATTTAGATATTCATTTACTTTACCATAGCCTCCAGGGCTATGGGCCAAGCGCTGGAAAATGGGATTAGTATAGTTAGATCTTTGTTGACTGGTGTGGACACGATGGGCTGAATGGCCTCCTTCTGGCTGTAAATGTCTATGAATCTATGAGTCTAAAGCAGGCCAGAGGCTGGGAATTCTGGAGAAAGTAACTCACCTCCTGGCTCTCCAAAGCCTGTCCACCATCTACAAGGCACAAGTCAGGAGTGTGATGGAATACTCTCCTCTTGCCTGGATGAGTGCAACTTCCACAACACTCAAGAAGCTTGACACTGTCCAGGACAAAGCAGCCCGCTTGACTGGCACCCCATCCACCACCTTTGACATTCACTACCTCCATAGTGAAGGAACGGCGATATATTTCCAAGTCAGGATGGTGTGTGACTTGGAGGGGGACTTGCAGGTGTGGTGCTCCCATGCATCTGCTGCTCTTGCCCTGCCACCGATGCACAGTGGCAGCAGTGTGTACCATCTACAAGATGCACTGCAGCAACTCACCAAGGCTCCTTCGACAGCACTTTGCAAATTAGTGACCTCTACCACCTATAAGGGCAAGGGCAGCAGATGCATGGGAACACCACACCTGCAAGCTTCACTCCAAGTCACACATCATCCTGACTTGGAAATATATTGCTGCTCCTTCACTGTCACTGGGTCAAAATCCTGGAACTCCCTTCCTAACAGCGCTGTGGGTGTACCTACACTACATGGACTGCAACAGTTCAAGAAGGCAGCTCACCACCACCTTCTCAAGAGCAATTAGGGATGGGCAATAAATGTTGGCCCGGCCAGCAAAGCCCACATCCCATGAATGAATTTTTAAAATGCCAGTTAAGGGGCACCTCAAAATTCCAACCAGTCACTGTTTCCACCAAGGATGTGGGGGCAGTTCAGGAGCTGGAAATAGCCCCAGCTCCTGTTTCCTGCCCCCAATGTGAAAATTCAGCCCCATGTGTCAGTCCTTCCCCATTCCCTATCCAGGGGTTGCTGAGATAATTGTAGCATAGTAGACGTTGGATTCTTCTGATTCTGAATGCCCCAAGGACAGGTTCAGGGGAAGGTATTTTAATGGACTTCGCTTTAAAAAAAAATCAATAAGAAATTGGGAAAAATAAAATGCTAAACCGGAGTGTTCTCTGTGCAGTTTTGACCGTTTTAATTAGACTATTGGAATGTTCAATGGGTCCTAAGTTACAAATCCTCAGAGAGAGGTAAAGGTGAATTTTCTGCAGTGGTATATATTCCGATCCAATCGCAAATCAATCATTAAGGTTTTAATAACCGTAAGATTACTCGCATTTCCTTTCCAGAAGTTCAGTAAGTCAGGTCCCCGACGATTGCCTTTTTCTACGAGACAGTGCTTCACTTATCTTTGCAGTGTGACGTAACGGAGCATTTTGGGTATAATGTCATTCATTGGTTAAATACATTATACAATGGAACGTCTGTGCCTGATAAACTGAACGGTTTGTTGTTTGGGAATTTTGCAGGTTCCCAGACAAAAGCTTTGGAATTTCTTATGCGTACAGGCGAAACAAGTTTGCTTATCTGTCAGATGGCTGGTCTGCTCCCGTTGTTTCAAAAAGTTATTTTTTTTAATCTCAAGGAGATTTGTGGTAGACAGAAAAACAACCTAACACAATAGCTGTTTTAAGCAACTTGCTCAGAAATGTTTTTTTTTAAGAGATTGTTGTTTCGAGGTCGACTTTTTGTGCATATTTTTGAGTTTCCATATAGATATTTCTTTCCTAAAGAAAAATAAATGATTATTTTTACAAGTGATATTGGGAAACAATGTACTCTCCCTGCCCATGGAGGACGCATGTTAGGGATCCAGAGCTGCACAGAATTACAAAACCGGCTTTCCAGCCCAACTGGTCCTATGTTGGTGTTTACACGCCTTGTCCTACTCGAATTACTTCTGCCTGCAATCCCCCATTCCCATCTCCGTCATGAATACAGCAAGCTTTCCCGCAAATAAATCAGTGCTACCTGCTTCAGTCACTCCATGTGGCAGCAAGTTCCACATTCTCATCAACCCCTGTGTATGGAAATTTATCCTAAATTCTTTATTTGCCCTGTTAGTGGCTATTTCCTCTTTATTCCTACTAGTCCTGGACTCAGCCACATGGAAACAGTTTCCCCGCATTTATCCTTTCAGAATTTTAATGGCCAATATCAGGTCTCCTCTCGGTCTTCTCTTTTTCCAGATAAAAATTCCTAGCCTGTTCAATCTTACCTAATATCCTCTGAATTATGACAACATCCTTATTATGGCAACATCCTTATTCTTTTCTGCACCTTCTCCAGCGTTTGAATAGCCTTTGCATTTTGGCGACCAGAACCATACGCAGTGGTAGTCACAACAACGGGTCTGTACAAATGTAATATTACCTCCCCTAATTTTGTATTCTATTCCTCCAGGAATGAACTCCAACATCTTGTTTGCACTCTTTACCAACATGTGCTGCTACTTTTATGATGTTTATTTGTATTTGCAGGTCTTGGTTCCTCTACTCTCAATTTCTTATCTTTCAGTGAATAAGTTGTCCACTTACTTCTCCTGCTGAAATGAACCACCTCACACTTTGCTGTGTTAAATGTAATTTGCCATTTCTCTGACCCCTCTGCAAGCCTGTTTATTTTTGCCTGTAATTCACATTGTTGGCGAAGGATCTCCCCGACTCTGCGCTCCCCCCGCCTCGCACCCCATCCCCACTCATTTTGGTATTGTTTGAAAACTTCAAGACTATAACTACAATATCTGAGTACGGATTGCTTACATGTGGCTTTATGCCACTTGTGCAAACTCAAGAAATTATCCCCATAAAGCTACTGTAATTCCCATTTGCGTTTCTCACAGTGAGTTGGAGGGTAGACATTTTGGGGTAGTGTTCCAGCAAAGTGAAGCTGCCATCCACCCCATCAGGTGCCGCCCATTGTCTTTCTTCTCTTGCACTATTAAAAAAATTCTGCACACCTTCTCTGGTTCTCCTTTGTCTGTTAATTTTTGTTTCCATCATTTTCTGTTTCTCTCTTGCTGTTTATCTCTCTTCTATTTCCTCCCCCCATTGTGGTTCCCTTTCTTCTCTCTCTTCAGAAAATTGTAGAAGTTTATAGTGTGAAAGCAGGCCATTCGTCTGATCGATCAGCCTGTCCTGCCACCTTCAATGATTTGTGCACATATGCCCTCAAGTCCCCCTGCCCCGTACTCCCTTTGGAATTGCACCCTTTATTTTATATTGCCTCTTCTTGTTCTTTCTACCAAAGTGAATCACTTCACAATTCTCTGCATTAAATTTTATCGGTCACTTGTCTGACAATTCCACCAGTATGTCTATGTCCTTTTGAAGTTTACCACTATCCTACTCACAGCTTACAATGCTTCCAACTTTTGTTTCATCTGCAAATTTAGAAATTGTGCTCTGTACACCCGAGTCTAGGTTATTAACATATACTAAGAAAAGCAGAGGTCCTAACACTGACTGTTAGGATCCCCACTATATACCTTCCTCCAGCCTGAGAAACATTGGTTCGCTATACTACCCTATTTCCTGTCACTCAACCAATTTTGCATCCTTGTTGCTACTGTCTCTTTTTTACCTTGAGCTCGAACTTTGCTGACAGGCATGTTACGTGACACTTTATGACATGCTTTTTGGAAGTCCACGTACACCCCATCACCACATCACTGCCATCAACCCTCCCTATTGCTTCATCAAAAACTCACGCAAGTTATTCAAAGACATTTTGCCCTTAGCAAATCCATGCCTGTTTTCCTTAACTAATCCAAGTGCCTTTTGATGCTGTCCCAAATTATCATTCCTAAAAAGCTTTCTCACCACTGAGGTTACATTGCTTGGCCTGTAGTTGCTGGGCTTATCCTTACACCCTTTTGGAAAAAGGGTGTAACATTTGCAATTTACAAGTCCTCTGGCACCATCTCTGCACCTAAGGAGGGTTGGAAGGAAATGGTTAGTGCCCCCTCCACTTTGGCCCTTGCATTCCTATAATTAAGGGTCTAGTGCTGTGAGGGCGCACCAGAGTGCCGCTCCGACACCTCCTGAGTACCGTTGGATGTTAAACTTTCCTTTGCTGATTGGCCACCCGTTCTGCTGTCTGGTTGTGATTGTGGCAGTGGCTGGAGCGATTTGGCCAGATGTCCTGCTGGCTCTGTCTGAGTGGGGGGGGGTGCAGGATCTGGTGCTGCAGAGTCTGGAGGTGGAGGGGCGAGTCCGGGAGGGTGGCCTAAGCCCCAGGCTGTACCGGCTGCTGTAGCTGAATCACCTGGAGTTGGGGGAGGGCTGCGGAAGCTGGGCCGGGGCCATACGGTCTGAGCCAACTCTGGAGCATGGTGCTCAGGTCAAACCAGCTGGCCGGCCTCCCTGCTGAGCTGGGTCGCCTGCAGGCCCTGTGGATCCATGGCGTGCCTGGGATTGAGCTTGTCTCCCTGCCTGACAGCCTGGGCCTCCTGGCGCAGCTCAGCAGCCTGAACGTGAGCGCTAACCACCTGAACCAGCTACTCCCACTCCCCTCCAGCCCAAAGCCCCCCCACCCCCACCCTGGTCTCGGCTGCTGCCTCCATCTCAGCAGCCTCAACATGTCTGGGAACCATCTGCAGGTCCTGGCTGGGGACATCTTCCAGCCTGGCTTCTCCCCCCTGAGCTCTATTATTGCTCCCAATATCCTGATGAAGGAGCTACTGCCTGGAAACAGTCAACTAAGATCCCTGAGGGTAGGTGTCAGCTCAATATACACAGCTTTTAATCACCTTCCAATAGTGATAGAGATTTTGCTTATATAATTATATATAATATTTAATAACCTTTATATTGTATTGCAGCCAAAACTGACCTTTCCTCTCAATGTGGCCCACAGTACTTGAGTTTAATAATTTTAATAACCTTTGTATAGTTTTATATATATAATTATATATAATATTTAATAACCTTTATATCGTATTGCAGCCAAAACTGACCTTTCCTCTCAATGTGGCCCACAGTACTTGAGTTTAATAATTTTAATAACCTTTGTATAGTTTTATATATATAATTATATATAATATTTAATAACCTTTCTATAATGTGGCAACTAAAACCCAATTCTATCAATGTGGCCTCATAGTGCTTTGTTAGAGTTTTTTATTCTTTCATGGGTCATGGGCAGTGCTGGCAAGGCCAGCATTTATTCTGAAGAAGAGCCATATTGGACTCAAAACGTTAATTGTGTTTCTCTCTCCACAGATGCTGCTAGACCGTCTGAGTGTTTCCAGCACTTTCTGTTTTTATTCCAGCATTTATTGCCCTAACTACCCTTGAGAAGGTGGTGATGAGCCGTCTTCTTGGCTTCTGAGTGTTAGGGTTGGGTGAATTTCTCACTTGCCTATTTCCAAGGGTAGATGCTGCGGGGATGTGGAGCTGGGGGCACAGTATAAAGATAAGGGTTTCCCATGTAAGATGGAGAGGATCTTCTCTGAGTGTTGTTAGCATTTGGATTCTCTTTCACAGAGAGCAGTGGAGGCTGGGTCATTGAGTATATTCAAGGAGACAAGGGTTTTGCGGATTGTGGAGAATGGGGGCAGGCAAGAAATGGAGTTAAGCCCACAATCTGATCAGCCATGGTCTTATTGAATGGCACAGCAGGCTCATTGGGCCAAATGGACTACTCCTGCTCCTATTTCTTATGATCTTATACACCCTACTTGATTTTTCTTTCCACTGATCTCAGTGGAACCCACTTCATTAATTGTCTGACTGGATTTCCAATCTGTAAGATAGGTGTTGGTTTTAATTCTCTCTGCCTCCAATATTGAAGCTGCTTGTTTCCAGGAGTAACATATGCGGGGGGGGGATTTGGCTTATTGATGGCAACAATCAGGACTGGAGGGAAATCCTTTCGTGACCACGTGGGGCTGTGTGATTTGTGACGCAGAGGCAGCCAACATAGGGACCATGTCGAGTGATTTCTACCTGCATTATTATGTGGGGCACAAGAGCAAGTTTGGCCATGTGTTCCTGGAATTTGAGTTCAGGCCGGATGGTAAGAGTTGACTGGAATGTCCAGAGCTCGCCGTGTCGGTCTGAATCTGGAGCCTGGAGAGGCTAAGAGGTGGCAGAGTAAAGGCCCCAGCGTCCAGGGCCTCATACTGCTGCCTCTGAATATCTCTGAGTCAATGGGCAGCAGCTGCAACAGCAGTAACCCTCCTGTACAGCTCCCTGACTGTAAAACAAATACAGACCTTACAACTCTCTGCACACAGCTTTCTCATGAACAGGCATTTAAGGGCCTTTGAGGCTCAATGTTCCCTAGATTTAAAGCAGCATTAGTATCCCCAAGTCTGCATCATCTTCAAATTTTGAAATTGTGTCCTGTATACCCAGATCTAGGTTATTAACATAAATCAAGAAAAGCAGCTTCCCCTCTATATACCACCCTCCAGTCAGAAGTAAGTAAAGTTTTCTGTAGATCATTCATGCTTTTAATTGGCTTGAATTAAATAATTAAACTGTTGCATAATGAAATTCTGATTATGCTAAAGACTAATGATTCAAAATACCACATGGTTCAAAATAAAATCCCTACCAGTATTAATATTTTTCACTTATAAAGCATAGTTTTACTGATGTTTGGAGGTTCAAATGATTAATACATAGGAAAACAATGTAATAGTAGATCTAGAAATGATATGGCCAACACATTTTCTTAAAGCTTCTTCACCTCAATAACTTGGCACTACACCCTTGCCCTTAGCATCCTCGGATACATCTCATCCAGTCACGGTGACTGAACAACTTTACATACAGCCAGCCTATCTAATACTTCCTCTTTATTAATTTTTCAAGTATCTCAGCTACCTCTTTTTTCACTATGATTTGAGCAGCATCTTCTCCCTGGGTAAGCTCAGATGCAAAGTATTAATTTTGTACCTCAGCCAAGCCCTCTTCATCCATTCATATAGATTCTCTTTTAGACTCTTAATCAGCCCCACTCCTCTTTTTACCACTGTTTTACTATTCATATGCAAATGGAAGATTTTTGGGTTCACTTTTATGTTAGCTGGCAGTATCTATTTTTTATTCATTCATGGGATGTGGGCTTCACTGGCTGGGCCAGCATTTATTGCCCAACACTAGTTGCCCTTGAGAAGGTGGTGGTGAGCTGCCTTCTTGAACCGCTGCAATCCATGGGGTGTAGGTATATCCACAGTGCTGTTAGGAAGAGAGTTCCAGGATTTTGACCTAGCGACAGTGAAGGAACAGCGATATATTTCCAAGTCAGGATGGTGAGTGACTTGGAGGGGAACTTCCAGGTGGTGGTGTTCCCATCTATCTTCTGCCCTTGTCCTTTTAGATGGTAATGGTCGAGGGTTTGGAAGGTGCTATTGAAGAGCCTTGGTGAATTTCTTCTTATACTCTCTTTTTGCTTCTCTTTTTTTGTTCTTTCGCTTTGTCTCTGAATTTCCTACATTCAGCCCATTTCTCAATTGTATCATTCACCTGTCATATGTTCCCTTTTCCTGCTTCATCTTACTCTCTTTCTCTTTCATCATCTGTGTTTGTTTGCCCTACCTTACCTTGACTGCACCCAAACTATCTCCTCTTTCAAGGCAGCTCACTGTTCCATTACAGTTTTGCCTGCCAGTCTTACATTCCAATTTACTTGAGCCAGATCCGTTCTCACCCTATTGAAGGTGGCTTTTCTCCAATTAATTAACTTTACTCTGGATTTCTCCTTGCCTTTTTCCATAGCCAATGTGATAAGATGATCACTGTCTGCTAAATATTCCCCTATTGACACTTGTTCCACTTGAACCATCTCATTTCCCAGAACCAGATCCGGCAATGCCTCCTTTCTCATTGGGCTGGAAACATATTGATGTAAAAATTCCCTTGAACACACCCTAGAAACTCATGCCCCTCTCTGCCCTTTACTATTACTATTCCTGTCTTCTTTTTTTCTATCTTTGTCTTTCAGCTTTTCCCTTTTTACATGGGGTCTTCACAATGCTGGCCGATCACACTTCATTTCAACAATAATTTTTTTTTGGATTTTGTGGGTGGTTTTACTGCCAGACACCTTTCCTGCCATTAAGCCTCCTGATTTATTTGGATGAGGGATTGGTGCTATGCCGTCTATACTAGGATAATTAAAGGTCCCTATTATAACTACTCCATAATTCTTGCACCTCTCTGTAATTTCCCAGCAAATTTGTTCCTCTGTATCTTTCTGACTAGTTGGTGACCTATAGATTACACCCAGCAATGTACTTGTACTTTTATTGTTGCTTAGCCATAACTAAATAGATTCCACCCTGACTACTCTAGGATATCCTCTCGCTCCGGCATTGTAATATTCTTCTTAATCAATACTACCACCCTCCTCCTTTCTTTCCTTCCCTATCTTTCCTGAACACCTAGTATCCAGGAATAGTTAGCATCCAGTCTTGCCCTTATCTGAGTCAGGTCTCCATTATCAACGCAACATCATATTTCCACCTGGCCATCTGCACCTGCAGTTCAATAACATTATTTACCTTATTTTTGAGTGGTTTAAATATAGAATAGATATAATGTCAACAAAAAAATAGTAATATGTATTACGGAGAACTTAAAGCCTGACCTGCATAAGCTTCAGGTAGAACAGCACCATCTGCAGCTTAGAGATGCAAATCAGTAGCTGGGAGAACCAGACCTGGGGTGAATCATAATGGGAGAATGAACCAAACCATGCAAAATCCAACAGATTTTAAAGTGGGGTGAATATAACAGACAGATATGGTGGGGACTGCATGATAGAAAAAGAGCTGACAAAAAAAGGCAAAAATGTTATAGAAAGTATTTGTTATACTTGAAAGATGTGCAAGATTTTTATACACAAATATACATGCATATGTTTGTGGTTGAAATATCGCTTTCAGGTGAGGCAAGGTTAGAGGAGAGGATATAGTTTGAACATAGTACATAGATGTAATTCAGTCCCCATTTTAAAGTCAAACATTCTTTACTTATTTTTATCTACTTATTTACTTTGTTTAACAATGATGCAAAATCAATCTCCTGTGCCACTGCAGAGGAGAGTCAATACCAAGGCCAGAATTTCTAGCTCAGTGGGTTAATTTTTAATTGAAAACTTGTTTTTTAATTTTTTAATTAAAAACTTGTCCCTGACATGTTTCATTAAATTTTTCTGTTGTTTAGTAATTTTTTCAATATATTCTTCATCTCAGATTATTCAGCGCTCTCTCATGCGCATGTGCGAAGTGTGTGCTAGGCCTGCTCGCTGTCCTCCGCCACCCCCCCCCCCCCCACCCCCACCTCCACAGGCAGCGCTCAGTGCTGCTGCTCATGTCTCAGCCTGGGCGAGCCTTAATTGGCCCGCCAGTGTGAAATCACAGTGCGCTGTCGATCGCAGGCAGTGGTCATCTTCCTGCTCGCCCCCACTGATCCTGCACGCCAAGGGCAAAATTCTGCCTCAAGTATATTCTTCTGTAAAGTAAGGGATATTTGAACTCGGGTATTCAGATGTAATTCTGTTATCAATTTGAATTATTCTGTGTTTTTTAAATTTCCATTCTAAATACCTGTGTCAAATTTATCACTCTTTTAAAACACAACAAATCAATAAAATAAGCTAACTAACATGGAAAACAGCCCCTTAAAGGGGCATGTAACAAAATGATAAGGTTTAAGGGAAATTTAAACTAAATAAACTGTACACTGTAATTAAACGCTCCTGTGCTGCTGCAGTGCCTCCACTGACAGAAGGGTATAATTACAGTTTGAGAAGTTTACTTAGGCAGTTACAATTATAAATATGGAAGTAGGAATATGGAACATATAGGCGAGCATATCAAAAGCCAGACAGACAACGACTGACTGGTCCATCAAGTCTGTCATACTCAATTATGTAGCAACTAATTAACGTGACCTCCAATTCTTCCCAACCAAGAGCAGCCATGTAATGTCTTGGGAGATTCAAGTAAACCTATTAAAAAATCTTAGGCCAATGCAAAGGGAAATACATTCTCTAAATGTTCTCTCCAGTCCCCTAAGTTGCTCAAAATGAGTTCCAGGAAATAACAGCGACCACAACAGACATGGGTTCAAGCCCCATTCAAAAGATTTGCACATAATCCAGGCTAACATATTAGTGCAGTAATAACAATGGCAACAACAACGACTTACATTTATATAGCACCTTTAACTTAATAAAATGCTTCAAGGCAATTTGCAGGAGCATTATGAAACAAATTATGACATGGAGCCATATTAGGAGATATATAAACATAAGACATACAAATTAGGAGCAGGAGAAGGCTATTCAGCCCCTCGAGCCTGTGCCGCTGTGTATAAGGTCAGGTGATCAAGAGCTTGAACAAAGAGGCTGTTTTTAAGGAGTGTCTTAAAGGAGGAAAGTGAGGTAGAGAGATGGAGAGGTGCAGGGAGGGAATTCCAGAGCTTAGGGCTCAGGCAACTAAAGGTGCGGCCATCAGTGGTGGAGCAATTAAAATCGGGATGCTCAAGAGGCCACAATCAGATGAGTGCAGATACACCTTAGAGGGTTTTGGGGATTGAGGAGATTACAGAGATAATGCAACTTTGCTAGCAGCTGTGCATTTGCAAAATGGTGGGCGGAATTTTCCACTGCAGAGACTAAGCGCGGTGGTGGGCAGGATTAGCGACAAGTTTCCCATTGATCTGTGGGTCAGGAAATTGCACCCGATCTCTTACACTTGAAAGCTCATTAATTATGCATCAGCAAATAGCTCTCTGAATTACATGGCGGACGGCCAAGGCTTCCTTCACCCTGCTGTAACCCCATGGGGTTGAAGTTCCTGGTGCCATTTATAAACGCCAGCCGAATACATGCATTACTCTCTGCAGCCCAGCTCTGTGGATGACCAAGGCTAAGGTGGCTCCAAACAAAAGCAAGGCAGTGCTAAAGTCCAGCAATGACTCTCTCGAGGCTCCCACTCACGGTGTACACCAGCACCATCATGTCCTCTGCGCAAAGGATGGTTCCAGGAGGTCCATCAACTTCACCTTGCCAACCTGGGAGGCGGTTGTGCGGGAGATAGTTCCGCGGGCGCCTGCCCGAGAAACGCCATCCAGTGTAGGAAAAGGATGAATGATCTCATCCACTCCTCCAGGGTAAGTCATCATTCAGCTCATTCTAAATGCATATCCCCATATGCATTATGCACTCAGAGCATCACTTAGCTCAGGGACCTCACAAAATGTTAGCAGGGGAGATATCAGCATTGAAAGCCTATTCACCAGCATCTCATCTATCATTTTGCACAAATCCTCAGTTCTTACTGGGGAGGGCTCAGCACACACAGCAGGCATGCATGCTTCCCAACTTCCGCTCCATCCCTTCTCATCACATCCCTTTATCTTCATGCAGGCCAAGCTTACCCACAATAAGAGAGAGGGATCCCAGACCAGAGGAGGGGTGGCAGTCAATTAGAGTCTCTCCAAGTTTGAGGAGGATGCCACTGAGTTGGTGGGTGAGGACAGAGATCACTCCTGTGGGGAAGGAGAGCTCAGACTCTACCAGCAAGCCAATGACATGCAGTAATGTATTCAGCCTGCTCATGAGCTAAATATATCTCTTACAGGCAACCGAAAAAGAAATAGACAGGTAACAGAAGCCCCAGCCCCCAGGCCACCTCAGAGGAGGATGGTAAGGATCGATTTGAAGAAGACCTGTAACAGCGTTCGCCTGTACCCCCCAGCAGCGCAGAGACACACATCCCGGTGAGTCATAGTTCTAGATTAGGCTTGGGGTCACATTCTGGAGAACACCTCACTGACATGTCTCTGCAGCATGTGGAGGCAGTGACAACCCAGGTCTCTGGCACTCGGAGGACTGCTGGAGATCAGGCACCTGCTGAGTCTAAGTCTGATGATGAGCCTCTGGCAGTGGCTCTCTCTAACATCTTGGAAATGCAAAGACAGGCAATGGAACATCAGACAGAGTTGCGAGAGACCATCAGCAGACTAGAGTGAAGGATGGAGGAGTCTACCTGCTTTCTGTCTGCTGTATTAGCGCTGACATGTGAGTGCTTTGAGGTCTCCATGTAGTGGCCGCCTTAGAGACCTTGGTCCAGCAATTCTTGCCGGATTTGGATTTGGACCTTTACTCCATCACTACGGGCATTGGTGGGATCCATCAGTGGCTAGGCGAGAGGGGTCCTGGGCACCTTGACCTCCCACTAGGTGCCCCTTCTCCTTGGGGAGTGAGGCAGGGGCCCTCAGGCACCCACAGGGAAGAGGACCGGCAGCTGAACACACCAGGGCCATCCACTCGGGTGACTCTGTAAGTGTTCAGCCGACCCCATTCTCCTTTGCCTGTGACCCCATCACCTCCAGCTTTACAGGCCGAGGAGGGGGCACCTGCCTCACAGCAGGATACCCAAAGCGGGCAGGGGCCCTCCAGGTCTCAGTCCTCTGGAAGAGGTCCTCCAAAGTCATCAAAGACAACAGGGTGTAGCAGTCAGCAGGCTGCCTCTACTTCTGCTGTGGAAGTTGGGGATCCATCAAGATGTAGCAGTAGGGCTCGAAAGATTAAGAAACCTTACATCACTTTTGGGTCATGGATGTTCACTCACTTGTACATATCATGCACCTTTATAAAAACATTTGCTGTTCATGAGAATGGATTCATCATTTGAATGCATTGTGCATATGCAACTATGTGGCCTCCTATTGTGAGGGTGACCCAAGCTCCCACTCTGTGATCACCTCCCTTTGTGAGCCTCACATATTCGTGTGATGTCTAGCTGACTCATGTTAGTTACTTACTCTTTGCCTAATGTCAGGGAGATGTGTCAACCTCTCTATCTAAGGCACCTGAGAGTGACCCAGGATGTATGAGTCATTGGAACTCCCAGGCTACCTGGCACAAATGTACGTGATGTGCTGCTGATGATTGCACACCAATTGAACGTTCGTGGAGTGGAACACTTTCCTATTCATGTACACTAGGGTTGCTGCCATGGAGCTCTCAAAGTGACATGTGTGTAATTGATTGCACCCTGTACTCTAAGGAAGCCTGAGATATCTGTAAACCCCAGGAATCTAACAGCCTGGCTAGCTTCATCCAGTTGGAGCTTTACATAATGATAAGCCTTACTACAGAGGACATCTGTCTCCTCCTTGATACATTTATGTGTTGAGGACTGTGAGATGCCACATAGATCCCCTGTGGATCCCTGGAATGACCCACTGGCTAAAAAATTGAGTGCGGCAGTGACCTTTAGGGGCACTAGCAGGGGATGTCCTCCCAGTCCATGCGGCGTTAGCCCCTCCTGCAGAATGTGCCAGATGAGTCACCACAGCTCTTGACAAGCACAGACGTGCACAGCATTGTCTCTTGCTCGCCTCCAGTTAGGAAAGATACCTTTGGTAGACCCTTGGTCATGTGAGTCACCTTGGTGTGATGGATGTAACCTCATTAGCCTCTGGACCATGGTCCTCAGGCCAGGCCTTCTCTTGAAGCTGTGCTGTGCAGCAGCAGGCCCTTCATCTCCTCCTCAATTGAATCACTGCCATCAAGAAGACAGCATTGAGCCCAGGCTCCATTAATCAGTCCTCCTTCTCCCTATGGGCTGATAGATCCAACAGATTAAAGGCTAATGGTCAAATATAGTAGAGCCCCCAGTCACTACCAGAAAACCACTGTCATGCTCTAGAGCTATGTCTGTGCTACTGACCTTTCCCTGATCCAGCGTTCTAGCTGAGGTGCTGCCTCACAGATCTAGGTGAGCAAGATGCCACCCCAGCTACTTGACATCCTGATCCCAGAGAGGTTGGAAGAGGCTTCAGCGCATCAGAATATGTTCAACCTTACCTAATGCACCCTACTACGTCTAATCTGGTACACTGATTATGCTTAACCTGACCTTTTGGAATGACTGGATGCCCTTTGACCCGTTATCCATGCCAATTGGAGAAAGCACATTAGAGGCTTTCATTGATTGTCTTGCAGAAATCCAGCAGCTGTACTCCCTTCATGGTTGGCTGCATCTTCCATTCTCACATCCCTCTCTGTTAATTCTCAAATTGACCAACTTCATTATGAATCCAATGACTCCTGCAGTCTCACGTTAAAGCACTCAAAATGTCAATGGCTTCAATAGGCACCTTCTCAACAAACTCTTCCTGAGGTCTATCAACTCAGACTCCATTTCCATGCTGTTACTCTAAGTAGTGTGAGTGTGCCCCCTGTTAGGACCCCTGAGTTCAGTATGGGCTCCCTCCATGCTGCCTCAGCCCCCTCCCATGCAGATTCTTTTCCAGTTTTGATTTTAAACTGCGTCACAACTTTGGAGCCTCAAGTTGATGGTGCTGCATTTCCACTTTGAGATCAGCTTCAAGCCTCCCCCTGTCAGAGTTTGGTTCCACTGTCATTGCAGTGGACATTCGTGAACTCCCCGTTGAACCCAACACTGTTGATGTCCCCATGCCCCATGTGGACCTCATTTCTCCCCATCTTGAGGCTATGTGCATGGTCACATACAGAGGCAAGTCCCCGACTGCCCCCCTACCAGGGGAGCTTCAAGTGCCCCCACCTCTTATTACTTTTTCCCCATTTACAGGCTGCAGATGCCACCCCTGACCATGACCATCCCATGTGCAGCACAGTACCAAGCCAGACACCCTCATCACCACGCCCTGCACACCAGGCTGTGCCTCATACTCATTGAGCACACAGGCCTTGCCCCTCCCTGGAGGGAGAACACCATCTGCATGCCATGCATAGCCCTGTGTATGGCCCACAGAGCCCCAGGCTGCCTTCAATCTCTCACCCAAACAATGAGATCCCCAGAGCCCCAGGACTGCCTTCAATCTCTCATCCAAACAATGAGATCCCCAGACCCCCAGGATTGCCTTCAATCACTCACCCAACCTCTTTGCATCAGTCCAAGGACTATGACTGACTTTCACTCAGCTCTCCTACTCCTCAATAAATGACCACAAGGCCATTTCCCTCTGACCCACCCCCACCACCCCCTCTCCCCAGGTCCAAGAGTCTCTGTGCAACCTGTCCCCCTTGTGCCACACTAACTGCACACCTCCTTTCTTACATTCGAGTCTGCGTCTACCCCCTTCCCTTCATGAAAATCGAATCCCATCCACCCTCTTCTGTATCTGCGTTCTACTGTTCCATGCTGGAAACCAACTTCCCCACCCCAGTCTTCCCTCTGCCTGTCATCGTTCTCTCCCCACCTCCCAACACTACCAATCCCCCTTCAACCCCATGTCTCTGCCATTTCCCCCCACCAACCCTTGCCACCCGCCACTCCCCCCCTCCCCCACTCCCCACCCCCCCCACCCCACATCTTGGTTACCATGCTGATCTCTGTTTTAGAGTGCAGTCCTACTTGAGGTTCACAGCACACAATGCTGTCCTGTCGGAGCAGCACAGCATCCGTGGCGAGCAGCCCAGCTAAAAACCCCAGGCAGCCACAGCGAGCAGCCCCACCACCCACCCTGGCCAGTGTGGGCTAGCACTGGCATCACTGAGGGACCGGATCAGCGTTGTTGCAGATAGGCATTGAGTGCTGCACTCACCTCGAAATCGCAACTAAAGTGAGGGTGGGCTGGATGTGACTTAGACTGGTCTGATTTCCCACTGGCATGGTACCTAAGTGGGAGGGCTAATGTGATTCAGGTGAGTTGTGTTTTTAATGAGCATTCATAACAGGCTAATGCATGCGAATGTCCCTCCCAGCATTGGATCAGCGGGAGAGCCGACCCACCCCCACCCCGACATGAGAGTGGCGAGGGGGAAATTCCAGCTGGTTTTCCTGCTGGCGAGTATCCAATTTTTGGCCTCACTCCAAGTTTTCCGCTCCTGCCTGCCATTGGTGGGACCAGAAAATTCCGCCCGATGTGACAGTTTAAAATGAAAATAAAAAATTAAACCTTGTGCGACTGCGGAACAAATAGGGAAACTTTGCACAAATGTGATATCGGAGACGTGTCCATGGTGCCTGCTCAACACAGCAGTGGAGCCCCGTTGTCATTTTGTTGGCTCACTCAACTGAACCCAAACGGGTGGACAGAGGTCGCCTGGCGCTTTCCCATGGTGGAAAACTGACAGCCTGTGAGGCCCATCAGTGGGGCAATTGAAGGCTGAGGAGGACGCAACAAACGGATCAGGAGTGAGATGGAAAATTTCCATGCAGCCCCGAGCAGCATCCCCGCTCCTTGTGGCCCCTGTAAAAATCCAAGAAAATATTTTACTGGAAAGGCCTCTGGCCTCCCTGACTTTGGGGCTCCTCAATGGCTGGAACGATGGGAAATGCCTACCCAGCCCCTTTCCTCTTTAAAAGTTGCATTTGGGCCTCCAGAATGGGTATTGGGTCCAGATTTGAATAATTAATCAGCCTGTTTAATTAATTATTTAATTAAGCAGCCTGGGCAGCCATTTAAAGACCTGGCTGAAAGCTGACTCAGGTGGGCATGTAGGGGCACAGATAACCAAGCGCTGGTCGTTCTTTGTTCAGCCAAGGAACAGGCAGTCAGCAGCTGAAAGTCTCTCCCAATGTACAAATTCAAGCAGCAATTTACCAGCCATTACTCTTCAAATTTGCTTCCCATTGAGTGGAAAATGGTGATTAATTTTTCTGACTTTGAACAACATAGAATATGCCACTAAATTACGGCCTGAAATTCTTTGCTGTTTTCACTGGATCCCAGGAAGCATTCTATTTCCTGGCGTTAAAATCCTCCACTTTGATGTACACAATGACAAATGCACCAAAAAGAAAGATGTTGACACAAAGGTTCAACTAAACTGCTTGACTTGTGAGAAGTATCTTGTGTAAGTTCATATTCAATTGGATGGCCGTCCAGTAAAAGCACCAAAGGCCATTATGATGGGATCCAGAAGTTAACTGATAACTGTACAGGAAAGCCCATAGTTTTTCACATACTGCAAACTGCATTTCGGTTAGATTTTCTTAAGGTTGAATCAATAAACAAGTCAAAACATTATTTTCTCTGATACATTCTTTGCCCACTGCTCCAGTATTAATTACCTGATGACAAGATTCCAAAATCGCTGTTCGCAGGATGACGGAGAAACAGCTGGAGAGCAGAGATGAGAGAAACTTGAACCAAACCACAATGTGTGGTTTGGACGTTTTTTTTAAAGGCATTATTAATCTGAAGCGAATTGAAATCTGTCAGCTGTTCCCTATAAATCCCAGGTGCTGTATGCTTGATCCAAGTGGGCTCCGCGGTGCAATAAAAGATTGTTGTACTCAGCCAAGTGCTGTTGCTTTCAGAATTGAGTAGGTTCTGCTGTTCATTGAACTGGAACTCAGGCATTATGACTATGTCTGCTTTCTTGTCAGTTACAAGCGGCAAATCAATGTCTTTTTTATTGAAAATGAAGATAGAACCTAACTGACTTTACCCATTGTCAATTCTCTATTAAATGGATCAAAACCACAACTCAATGAAGAAAGGAGTTACTTTAAAGGCAGGTAAATAACCTGATCAGATATTATCAAAGTGCACACAGTACTAGAATACTGATGATCTATCTCATTCAATCATTGTAAAGGTGACTTTATGGATGGCATACAATGACTTAGGGAATAGATAATATTTAAGCCTGTGCAGCAAGAGGCGGTCACTGGAATATATTGGAGTGGCCTTTGGATTATTCATTTTTATTGGAAATAAGCCCACATGAGGCAAAGTTTGCTTCCGTTGCTATGTATAGCAAAATCATAAACACTGAAGCAAGCAACACAGGCTTGTCAGAAACATGGGGCGAGGTTTTCCCTTATTGCACCAAGTGCAGAGTGGGTGTGAAAAATGGCATTCTACCCGCTGGCCTCAATGGCAGGTTTTTGCGCCATATCATCCCCTTCCCACTGCATTAATTAGCACACACAGGGACCACGCCACCATCACAGGTGGGCAGCCTCTGATGCGCCTGCCCCACCATGAGCTCAACGCTTCCTCACTGCAGGCACCATATTTAAATGGCATCCATGCAGCGCTTTGTCAGTGCCTGCAGCCAAGGACTGCTCCACAGAAGGCATGGCTCCCAAAGGGAAGAAACATGCTGCTCCGAATGCAGTGACACCTCACTGGAACGCCTGCTGGATGCAGTCGAGGCGATGTCCTCTGCCCCAATGATGGCTAGAGGAGGTCCACAAATCTCACCACTCCCACTTGGCAGGAGGTGGCAGTGGTCAGTGCCAATGTACACAGAAGATGTCAGAGGTGCAGATAAAGAATGAATGATCTTATCTGTGCTGCCAGGGTAAGTCAACCACCTCATCACTCTCAACTCACACACTCACCAGCCCATCACGCATTCACTGGTGTCTCACACATTGCCAGATCAAGCGACATCATCACCCACTCTCTATCACAAACCTTCACATCTCCATCTGGTCTCACATCCTCCGCAGTTCACATCCTCACCTGTCCATGGCTAAACTCCCCACCCACACAGGGCAGGCACCCTTATCGTCTGCCCTGGCATGTGTCCTGTTCACATTCTCCATCTTTATGCAGGGCAAGCTCACATACAATCCAAGGGAGAGGGCTCAGACCAGGGCTGGAACAACAAAAATCAAGGTCCTCACTCACTACGAGAATCGAGCTATCGAGCTGGCCGGAGAGGGCGTGGACCGTGCCTGCACTGATGGTGAGGTGGGCAGCGCATGCCCAAGTGAGGATCCTGCACAAGCACATCCCTCAGCCAACCATGCAGTATTGTCCTGTTTTAGAGTCACATGTCACGTACTCATTGGGCATAATTTATTGTCCTGTGGGCGTGCCTGATCTGAACGAGAGTAAAATAATGCGCGATCTCGTTGGGTGAGCATCCCGACATTATTACGCACTCACACGATATTTCGCTTGGCGAGCGCGTGCAGATGCCAGCGCATCGCCCGCCATTAATTAACAGGCCTCTTAAGACCTTTAACAGTCCAATTGACTGTGATTTTTCCTTTCTTGTGCGAATTTGTGCTCGTCACACAAGAAAAATGGACAGGTGACCAGCTGACAAAAATGAACATTAAATTGCCCGTGACCTGCCGCTCTTGTGCTTAGGTTTGTGAGTGTTATGTCTAAATGCTCCCCCATTGCTGGCACTTGCATTGGAGGCAGCCTGCTGACTCTGGTGTCTTGTTGGCCTTGATGACCTTGGCGGTCGTCCTCTGACCAGTGGACTCTGCGCTGGCCCCCCTCTGGGAGGGTGTGGCCAGTGCCATGGCTGGCATCTCCCCAGTCATCGCAGCCTCATCAGATACCAAGGTCACTGGCAGAGGGGCAGAGGAGCTGCTGCCATCACCCAGAGCACCCTGGGAGGAGCTCGCAGAGACGACAGGCAACTCGTGTGCCAATGTGAGGTCGCTCTGGACCTCACTGCTCACCATTGATGCTCGGGCACTGAACTGAGATACTGGGTGCCTCATCCATCTCCCACATGGACACTGGCCACCTAACATCATTACTGGTGTGAGGGCTTGCAGGTCCGAATACAACCCCAAGATCCCCTCATTCTGCCCCTGGAGCTGCCTCTCCATGAGAGTCACCACTCTCTCAATGGAGGGGGCAGTGCTCTTGCCCATGATGGCCAACGCAGTGCTCATGCTCCATCATGGAGACCATGGCACATGGATCTTCATGGATCTCCGCCAGATCCTCCCGCACATCTTGCTGGACATCCAGCGTCTGCTGCCTAATGGACGACCCCAGAGGCTCATCATCAGCCTTTGATTCAGCATCATCCTGGTTCTCAGCAGCCTTCCGACTGCCGGCACCCTAGGCACTCTCTGCCTCCGCCTGCACCTCAAATGACTGTGAATTGCCCTCACCAATGTGCACCGAGATAATAGCCACCACTCCAGTGCTCACTGAGGTGCTGATATATGCACTGGTGCCTGCTTCAGCGACTGGGCATGACCAGGTGAAAATGCAGCCTGGTGGTCCTCCAGTGTCATGGGTGGCCCTTTGGGGTCCGCAGATTAGGCACCTAAAAGGGAGAAGGAGGACACGTTGTTATTTAAAATCATCACACTGTCACTGTGCATGTCAGGCACACAATGGTTGAGACAATGAATATCTGCATCTTGGTGCCCTTGTCTTCCAATGATCATGGGGTCTCCAGGTTTGAGGCTCCCACCAATGAAGAGACTACACTAGAATGGTAGCACATTCCGAAGCTCTCACTCGTACCTTCATCTGACACCCTTGCCTCCCCATGGCTGGTTGCACAGGGAGCGTGCTGGCTCTTGAGCTCCAGGGCGTCCTGCTCAAACCTGGTCAGCAGCAGCATGTTGGACAGGCTTCCGCCTGTATGTGCCCTCTTGGCTTGGTTATGGCTCATCTTCCCCTGAAAGGACAGGGGAGCTTTGATTAGCCCACTTTCTACCTGCAGCACCATTGCAGCCTGGCCAACCCCAGCTGAGGACCACCTCACAGGGCACATCTGAGTCGTGGCCTTTGAGCTGCAAGCCCACCAACCACCTTTGCCTTCCCGTCTACTGCTTTTGTTGAACCCTCCCTCCCACCCTACTGCCTCAGTCTGCTCTCGGTCATTCTCACCATTCCCTCGTGCTACGTCCACCCTCAGTTCGCTCCCCAGGGGGCAGTCATTGGCTCATCAGAGCCTTCACTGGCATATACATCCCTCCCTTCCCGCCTTGGAACCCTTTCTCCCCTTGGAACCCCTCCCCCCCTCTGGACTCCCCCACCTTAGTCCTTCCTCCCCTTAATCCTTCCCCCCGTCACCCCAGATTCCCCCCAGCTTAGTCCCTCCCCCTTCCTGACTCCTTCAGACACCTTTACTCCCTTACTTCTTCCTCCACCCTTCCTCCCTCCCCTATACTCCTTCCTCCCCCTGGACTCCCTCCCCTCTCTGCACTCCTTCCTCCCCCTCCCCAGACTCCCTCCCCTCTCCACGTTCCTTTCTCCCCTGGACTCCTTCCCCTCTCCACACCCCTTCCCCCATCTGAAATCCTTCCCTTGCTCCTTCAGCTCCCCTCACACCTACCTCCCCAGTTGCTGTCTTCTCACCCATTACCACCTCCTCCCCCCGTACTCTCTCCCTCCCACCAACCAATCCCCCCACCGACACTTTCATTCTCCCCCTTCCAACCTCACTCCCGACACATGCATTCCCCCCCTCCCAGCCTCACCCCACCAACACCTTTGTTCCCCCCTCCCAACCTCATCCATCTCCCAAACCCCTTCCTCTCCCTGTCGACCCTAGGCCTTCCAATCCTATGTTAGCTACATCTTTCTCTCCCAAACACAGCTGGACCTTCCTCTCCACCCCCTCGACTATCACCTGTTGTGAGCAGACCCTCAACTGTGAATTTCCAACTTCCATAAGCTGCTTCACAGCAGAGCCATGTCCATGAGAATCCACCCAGCATGCCATGGATATTCCTCCAGAGTCCTGATGCTGTCGGGCTCCAGCATCTTCTGTTCCTCGTATGTCCGCAATGTTAGCAAGGCCCTGGCAGTAAGTCCTGACTTCTACATGTCACACTTGTCAAGACGCGTTCTGCATCGACATCTATTCCCACCGACATGGGCAGACAACCCAGCATTGGGTTGGGGGGTGGGGGGGGTGGGGGGGGTCGGGGGTGGGGGAGCGGTTGGGGATGATTCCGGTGGGCTGGCCTTTTAATGATATGCAAATGTATTACAATGTGGGTTCCCAACACTGTGAAACTGGTTTTTGGCCTTCTTGCCGCATTGTCTGCACATGCCCCCGAACACGCCCGATGCCAACGGGCACGGAAAATTACACCCAATGAATATGGCCTCAAAGGCTGAGTTCCCGTGTTAGCATCTACTCGTTCCAGAAATGATGGCCAGTGCAGGCTGCATTTCAAGATGCTCTCCACCCACCCCACTACCCATTAATGACCAGTTTCTATGCCAGTGACTGACCAGGCACATGGATGTGCTGCTTTCAGCCCAGGCACTGGGATCCTCATTCACTGCACCCTAATACTCTAATACTACATTCTTTGGAACAAACATGAGGGTAAATGTTTAGATAGGAAATGAGATTATTTGAGGGGGGCCTGAGGCTCCTCTCATGTGATCCATCCAGTGTCACAATTATAACATGCATCTGAAGCTTGTTCAGTTGACCAGTTACTCTGGAGTTCCTTATCACTGTGGGTAATTTCCACGTGGCGAACAAGGGGTTAATACAAGGAGATTGATTAGTGCCACTTTGCAGGATTAGACTGTCATGGACCGCGCATCATTGCTTCACTTCCCTGATTCCCTGCGTTGTCATTTAAAGGCTCTAAACATATCTCAGCTGTGCCTCTTTCCTCATTTGGGAATGCACAGTTCAGTTGGGTGCCCATGCTTGAGGCCAGTTCACCCCATCCTTCCCCAGTGCAGCCCTAACCTTACAGCTCATTAAAAGCCACTCCTGCCTTACCGCAGGTCTGGTAGGTAGAGACTTGCCTCTGACACCCCGCTGAAAGTGAAGTGGTGTTGCCTGCGAAGCCTGGCATCGGTTAATGCAAGCTCTCCATGACGCGAGGTTGGCAAACAAACCTCCAAGTCACAAGGGAAGTGCAGGTCACCAGCTGCGTGTCACTTACGCACCGTTGTGAAACACTTCATTCTAATTGCACGGCGGAACTGCCCTGATGATCCAGCGTGGTGGGGGAGGGGGAATGATTCCGCTGATGAGTCCTTATAATCAGATGCAAATTTATTGAAATGACATTCCCAGTGAGCTGTGGCAGGAAAGGTGGCCGGCTATTGAAGGCTGCGGCGCTCAATCACAAGCTGGTTTTGGGACGCCCACAAATGGATTTCTGACCTTCTCGTGATATTTTCTGCTCCCGCCCTCCATGACGCCCGCTGCGAACGGAAGTGGAAGATCCCGACCACTGTGTCGAAGTTCCTTTTGCAGTATTAAGGCCAGGTCATTTTACTTGAACTACTCACAGTGATCCTCATCTCCTGAAGAAGAAGCACAATTCCACTGGCTGGAATTTTCCTGTCCCGACTGTGGCGGGTGCAATGGTGGGCAGGTGGGGGGGGGGGTGGTCAATGCGGTGGGAGCTGAAAAAACATGTGCCCCCTCATCTGTCATGGCGGGCCGCCATTCCTGCCAGGGCATGAAGCCGTTTCGCATCCTGTTAATAGGATGCAAATGAAGCCCTGACTGGAATTTCCCTCACCTGTCCAATTATCTGTGTCACCAGGGTATCATGCTGCTCCGGAACATGGGGTGGGTGTGGAGGCCGAGGGGGGTGGTGGGGGGTGGGTGGTGGAGGCCGCAAGGCTGGGGCTGGTTGGGGAAAGAGAGAGATGCTGTGGGGATTGTGGAATGGGTGAGGTGGTGTGGAGTGGAAGGGCGGGAAAGCCCAAGGTGGAGAGCGGGTGGGGGAGCGGGCATGGAGAGTACAGATGTCAATGGGCATGCAGTGGGGTACAGGTATCAATGGGCATGCAGAGGGGTGCAAGTGTCAATGGGCATGCGGGGGGTGCAGGTGTCAATGGAAATACAGAGGGGTACAGGTGTCAATGGGCATGTGGGGGATTCAGGTGTCAATGGGCATGTGGGTGGTGCAGGTGTCAATGGGCATGCGGGGGATTCAGGTGTCAATGGGCATGCAGCGGGTTCAGGTGTCAATGGGCATGCAGGGGGTGCAGGTGTCAATGCGCATGTAGGGGGTGCAGGTGTCAATGGGCATGCAGGGGGTGCAGGTGTCAATGGGCATGCAGGTGGGTACAGGTATCAATGGGCATGCAGAGGGGTGCAAGTGTCAATGGGCATGCGGGGGGTGCAGGTGTCAATGGGCATGCAGTGGGTTCAGGTGTCAATGGGCATGCAGGGGGTGCAGGTATCAATGGGCATGCGGGGGATTCAGGTGTCAATGGACATGTGGGTGGTGCAGGTGTCAATGGATATGCAGGGGGTGCAGGTGTCAGTGGGCATGCAGGGGGTGCAGGTGTCAATGGGCATGCAGGGGGTGCAGGTATCAATGGGCATGGGGTGTGTGCAGGTGTGAACGGGCATGAGGATGCTCAAGTGTGAATGGGCATGGGGGGCTGTGTGAGTAAGAATGGGTATGGCGGGTGTGCAGGTGCTTACAGTCATGGGGGCTATGTATAGGAATGAACGGCCATGGGGAGTGTGTTGAAGTGTGAACTGGCATGTGGAGCATGTGCAGATGTGAATGGGCATGCGGGGGAGTTTGGGTGCACATGTGATTGGGCATGGGGGTGGAGGAGGGGAAAGGGTTTCAGAGGGAGGTGCCCACGGTGTAAACCGATGAGTCCTAGGGGGCATACTGATGGAATTGTTGATAGGAAAGGATGGTGAGGGTTAAAGAGGGCAGTGGCAGCCAGCAGGGTGGAAGGGTGAGGGTCCTGTGATAACGGGTGAAGGGATGCTGAGGGCATGAGAAGGGATCCGGAAGTATAATCAGATCCTGGGGGCCAGCATGATGAGGGATGGTATGTCTATTGTCACGAGGGTGAGCTCCTCAGGAAGGTAGGGGGTGTGGTCATTCACCTGCATGGCATGGAGAGTGATGGGGGAGAGTTGTAGGGTAATTGTTGGGAGGTCGAGGGTCACACCAGGAGAGCCAATGGTTATGCGGGGGGGAGGGAGTAGGTCACGGGGAGAGGTTGGAAGGTGTTGGACTCAACTTGGAAGGTCACATGCACCATGACCACCTGAAACTATCTTGAGCCTTGAGGTGGAGATCTCAAGATGCTGCATGGGAGTTGGGTCTACGGGGGTTGGTGGAGTGGCAGGTCAGCTCAACTGGACAACTGAAGGGGAATCTCAGCACAGAGTGCTGACAATGCTAAGATGTTTCAACAGATGAGTGTGTGAAGGGCAAAAGCTCAGTGTGCACGGGAGGCTTCTTGCACATGGCTCACATGGATCCTGACGAAATCCCTTGCCTCCTTGCACATGCATGATTCCGGGGGACATAGACTCAGCCTAGGGTGTCCCCTGAAGATGGAGTGAGGGGGCACGGAGGGTTCGGGGGGGGGGGGGGGGGGGGTGGCACACAAGCTTAACAGATACAATTCGCAATTAAACTACATCAGACCTCATTAAAATGCAAGTGTATTCTATTTTCAAAAGTGTAAGAACATTAACAATTATAGTGCACCCCTGCAACTACATGTGAACTCATAACTTCTTAATCTTTCATTCCCCACCACTTCTAAGTGCTCCCCCAACATCCTCAGCAGGGGTGGAGGCAGCCTGCTGATCACTTTGCCCGGTTGCCTTGGATGACCTTTGCTGCTGTCCTCTGGAGACCCGAGGCCTGGGGGGTCCCGGCTTACTTTGGCTGTCCTACTACGGGGCAGCTGCTCCCTCTGCAGTCACTGAGGACAAAACTGAAGGGGTCACAGGCAAGAGGAGTTCCAAAGAGTTGGACACCCTCAGAGAGTCCTGAGTGGAGGTCCCAAGGGTATCCAACAGCTTCTCTTCCCCGCTTTGGGTGCCCGAGTGCCCCTGCATGACTCCTTGAAGGGAAGGCCCGGAGGGAGGTCAAGGCGTCCTGTTCCCCTCTTGCATAGCCACAGCAAGATCTTATCTGTGGCTACAATGATGGAGTGCAGGTCTACGCGCATCTCCAACAGAAACACTGCTGGACAAGGCTCCCCATGGTGTTCGCTATCCTCTCCATGGAGACCTCCATACACGCACAGGTTGGAACCACTTCATGAAAGAGTAGGTGGTTCTCTGTGGGCTGGAACTACTGATGGACAGGGCTTCTTCTTCTGGCCTTTTCATCTTCATGTTGGCACTTGCAGGTGAGAGTGGAGAGAACGATTGGCTGCATGAGCTGCCTCCAACATGGAGGATTGCATGACCCTTAGGTTTATATGTGACTATATTATTCATGGATCCTTACTGGATGGACGCTGCCTGCCGACCTCTCCATCTGCACAGGCTCGGTCCAGTTCCTCCCCTACCAGCTCGGGCTGCCTGCTCCTCAAATTCTGTACGGGTCCTCAGTTCAGGTGAGCCTCCTCCTGTCTTCTCTGTCTCTCTATGCTGTAACTTTCCCTGTGCAAAGAGAGAAGATAGGATTGAGAACAATTGGATGTCAGGTCTCTTTCTCATGCTTCCACTCTTACAAATAACTCACTGGAATGTGTCCCATGTGAGTGATGCACTGCAGGTTGATAGCCAGGGTTCTGGGGCAGCACCCTCCAGAGCGGTGAGCTCATGCAGAAAGAAGGATAAGGCTCACAGAGGCATGTCAATAGTGGCACTTGCTGGTGCCCTGAAGCCTGACCCCCAGCCCCCACCACCCCCAATCCCATAGACAACATCTGAGATCTCTGTGTGGAAGTGTCAGGGGCCTGCAGTGGCCTCTTCACCTGCAGACTAGATGGACTGCAGTGGGGCTATGAGGCATCACCTTATCACATTGAGTAGCTTTTTTATGCATGGGCTGCATGGATGGTGCCCTTGCCACTGAGGCCCATGTCCCCTCTACCATTCAGTGAGGTGAGTGTGAGCAGTTGAGGGTTCACTTACCCTGGTGGCGCAGATGAGGTAATTCATCTGTTTTGGCACTGTGGGGCAGTCCTCTCGTGGATACCGTAGGCACTGACCACCCCGGCGACTTCCTCCCATGCCAGGTTTGGTGACACAGCTTGGTCTCCTCCTTTCATCCTTGGGGTACAGGATGCCCCTCCTGGCCTTGGCTGCATTGAGCATCGCTAAGAGGGAAGCGTCGCTGAATCTGAGGGCCGGAGCTCCCGGTGATCACTGGGCCATTTCCCCCTTCCATGGTGGGTTCACCACAAAGAAGTTGATGTCCGGGTGCCTTTTAAATATGCCGGCCGGATATTATGGCAGAGCGCATGTCATCCAGCCCAACCTGCCATTCAATATGTCAGGAAGCACCCAAATGCAGAATTAATGAGCCCAGTATTGCATGATTCAGCGCAAATTCCCGCCGGGCTCCATGGCGGGAAATTCTCCCGATTCCTGCTCCTACCACGGGACTTAAGCCCGGAATAGAAAATCCCGGCCATTGTTCTGGTGATCCTCCAGTGATCCTCACTCAAATGGCATTTATTTTGTGTCAGCCTCTAGTGCATCCAAATAAATACCTGCCTGTTGAGAGCATGTTGCGTACACATAGTGGGGATGATTAGGTCAATGTTGTCTCGCGGTAACATTAAAGGACTCGTGATCTAATCATCTAGAGACAGGAATTCAAATCCCACCACAGCAGCTGAGGAACTTAAATTTAATGAATTATGCAACTTTGGAATAAAAATCTAGAATCGGTAATGGTGAATTTGAAAGTAGTGGATTGTTGTAAAAATCCAGGTACTTCACTAATATTGATTAGGCAAGGAAATCTGCAGTCCTACACCCTCTCTGGGCTTTATGACTCCAGATCCACAGCAATGTGGTTAGTTCTTAACTGCCTTCTGAAATATCCAAACAAGGCATTCAGTTGTACTTATGAAGGTGACTCAGCACCATCTCCTCAAGGGCAGTTAGGGATGGGCAACGAATATTGGCCTTGCTAGCGACAAAAAGAACACTGGGAATGGGTGCATCAAAATGAATCCTAATTACCCAAAGATCACATGTGCAAAGAAATGTTCAGGCACTTTTAGAAACAGGAAGCCAACCTGTTATGGATAGGCGGGGGCTTAATTTAAACAGCAATAATTTTTTGTCTCACCATCTGCCTGTGAACGGAAAGGTGTTTTGATTTGCTTCCCCCTTTATAAGTGGTGGTGTATTTCCCAACCCCTCAGTTTTGGTGTGATCCAATTTCTATTTAATGACCCTACAGCAAACTCGAGATAGGATGAACTCAAAGGGTTAGTTTATTTGTACACACTCAAACGTGGGTGAGAGGGGGGTCACAATGTTGCCCCCTTTGTGCTCATACAGTAAAAGAGGGATAGAGAAAAGAAAAATTTGAAGGGTAAAGACCACAAGGAAAAGAATTATTGTTTCACCTGGGCTCCAGAGTCCTGAATCAAAACGCAGTGAAGTATTCCTTCATTGAGGTCGGCAGGTTGAAAATGATGCTGCACTTTTTTGGTGGTGTTGACTTTACACAATGAGATAGAAATGAATCAGTTTTGTAGGCAATGGTACAGAAGTCCCAGCAGAAACAGTGTAGATGGGGCCAGGAATTCAGTCTGGGCAGAGCTCCCTTTCTGTGAGGCTGCTTGTAGGATAGTAAACAGCAGACTTAGATTTTGCAATACACCCAGGCAATATTACTGGTTACACAAGCTAGAGGTCCATGTCACATGACTCCCTCATTGCCTCTCCACATTGCCTTTGACAAGGGATGTGTATCCCTCATCTGGGTCCCCGATATGGTTAATTATCTCACCCATTAAGAATTGATAGTAAGGCTGTGGGTCCCTTTATCCTAGCAGACAAGTAAGCTCCAACTGGCTAACCTGGGTTCTGAAATGCAGATGGCCTTTGCGCAGGTTGCTTTGAATTTTGTCTCTGCGGGCCACAGCAGGGTTGTTAGTCTCTCTTCAGAGATAACGAGGTGCAATTTTCTGCAACATTGCCACGGAGGCTCCTTTTGTTCGAGGGTCACTGACATAGCTTCAGCTATTTTAAAAGGCCTTTTTCCAGTTTTAAAAATTTTAGAAATAGCCTTGAGGATATATCTATACTTAGTAAAAAATATACAGGGTGAGGTCCTAGTCCCCTCACATAGCTGATTTTGTCATCTCCAAGCAGGAAACATTGAGGTAAAATGAAAGGCTTGCATTTTTTCTCCAGTTTAAAATAGATTAAGCTAAGGAAAGGTAAGAGTTCTAGTTTTTATTTAAAGCACATAAATAATTTAACTTTTTTTTATGTATTTAACTTAAAGTAAGGGGTTTTTTTCAACTAGAGGCATGGCAGGACAGCTCAGACCCGTGTTATGTACCACCTGCAACATGTGGGGAGTCCTAGATGCTCCTTGTGCTCTGACTGACCACGTGTGCCACCAGCTGCAGCTACTTGAGTTCTGGGTTTCGGAGTTTGAGCGGGGACTGGGGGCACTGAGGTGCATCCGCAGGGCTGTGAGTTTCATGGATAGTATGTTTTTAGACATGGTCATCCCACAGCTTATGGAAGTGCAGACAGAGAGGCAATGGGTGACCATCAGTCAGAAGAAAGACATCAGGCAGGTAGTCAGGAAATCCCCACGGTGCATCTTGCTCGAGAACCGTTTTTCTGTGTTGGAAAATTGTGAGAGCAATGGTTCCTCTGGGGAGTGCAGCCACGCTCATAGAACTGTGAGTGGCTCAGCTGCATGGGGGGGAGGAAAAAGAGAGGAAGAGCAAATGTGGTAGGAGACTCAATAGTAAGTGGAACAGACAGGCATTTCTGCGGCCTTAGACGTGACTCCAGGATGTTATGTTGCCCCCCTAGTGCCAAGGATAAGGATGTCACTGAAAGGCTGCAGGGCATTCTAAAGGGGGAGGGCAAACAGACTGAGATCATGGTACATATTAGTACCAATGACATAGTTAGAAAGAGGGATGAGGTCCTGCAAGCAGATTTTAGGGAGCTTGGAAACAGATTAAAAAGCACAACCTCCAAGGTATAAATCTCTGGATAACTTTCGGTGCCACGCGCTATTTAGTATAGGTATAGGAGGTTAGTCCAGATGAACATGTGGCCAGGGAGATAGTGCAGGAGGGAGGGCTTTAGATTTCTGGGACATTGGGCCCGTTTCTGGGGGTGGTGAAGCCTGTAAAAGGTGGACGGTTTGCACCTGAATCGGAATGGGACCAACATCCTTGTGGGGAGGTTTGCTAGTGCTGTTGGGAAGGGTTTAAACTAACTTGACAGGAGGATGGGATCCTGAAAGGAGGTTCAACAGGGGGAGATGCACAGCCAAAATTAGAAGAGAGAGCAAGAAGATATAGAAATTATAGGCCAGTTAAGGCACATGGGAGTTTGGCAAGGTTGGATGGTATTTATTTTAATGCAAGGAGTCTGACGAATAAGGCAGATGAGTTGAGGACACAAATTAACACATGGAAGCCGGATGTCATTGTTGTCACAGAGACATGGTTGAAAGAGGGGCAGGATTGGCAGCTCAATATTCCAGCTTATAAGGTCTTCAGGTGAGACAGAAAAGGAGGTAAAAGAGGAGTGTGTGTCACAGTATTGATCAAGGAATCAATTACAGCAGGAAGGAGGAATGATACCTTACAAGGCTCCTCAAATGAAGCCATTTGGGTAGAACTGAAAAACAAAGGCGCAATCATGTTGCTGGGAGTGTACTATAGGCCCCCAAACAGTCAGAGAGAAATAGGAGAGTAGATATACAGGCAAATTTCAGAGAAGTGTAAAATTAATAGGGTAGTAATATTGGGGGATTTCAACTTCCCCAACATTAACTGGGTTAGTCATAGTGTGATAGGTTTAGAGAGAGCGGAATTCTTAAAATGCATCCAGGAGAGCTTTTTAAGCCAGTACATAGAAGGTCGAACAAGAGAGGGGATGGTCCTGGACTTAATTTTAGGGAATGAGGCCGGACAATTTGTAGAGGTATCAGTGGGGGAACATTTTGCAGATAGTGATCATAACTCCGTTAGATTCAAGGCTGTTATGGAAAAGGACAAGGATTGGCCAGAAATCAGAGTTCTAAATTGGGGGAAGGGCAGTGGGCAGTGGGACTCGTTCAAGAAGGAAATAGGGAGAGTACAGGGCCAACATATTCCAGTAAAGATAAAGGGTGGGATCAACAAATTCAGAGAACCCTGGATGTTGAGGGATATACAGGATTGGATAAAGAGAAAAAGGGAGGCTTATGACAGATACCGAGGGCTCAAAACAGCTGAAGCCCTAGAGGAGTATAGAATGTGTACGAGGGAGCTTAAAAAGGAAATTAGGAGAGCAAAAAGGGGGCATGAGAAAACATTGGCAGGCAAAATAAAGGAAAGTCCGAAGTTATTTTACAAATACATTAAGAGTAAGAGAATAGCTAGGGAAAGAGTAGGGCCCATTAAGGACCATAGTTTCAGGGTAGGTAGGGTTCTAAATGAATACTTTGTGTCGGTGTTCACAAGTGAGAGGGACAAAGTGGGTATGGAAATCAGGCAGAAGGACTGTGATATAATTAAAGAAGTTTGCATAGAAAGGGAGGAGGTTCTAAGTGGTCTGGCAGGCTTAAAAATAGACAAATCCCCAGGCCTGGATGAAATGTATCCCAGGCCGCTGAGTGAGGCAAGCGAGGAGATAGCTGGCAGTAATTTTCAATATCTCTCTAACCACAGGAGAAGTGTCAGAGAGGACTGGAGGACAGCTAATGTGGTACCGCTATTCAAGAAAGGAGGAAGGGATAAACCAGGGAACCACAGGCCTGTGAGTCTAACCTCAGTGGTGGGGAACCTATTGGAAGCAATTCTGAGGGACAGAATTAATCTACACTTGGAGAGGCAGGGATTAATCAAGGACAGTCAGCATGGTTTTGTTAAGGGGAGGTCATATCAGACCAGATTGATTGGATTTTTCGAAGAGATGACCAGGTGTGTAGATGAGGGCAATGCATTTGATGTAGTCTACTTGGACTTCAGCAAGGCTTTTGATAAGGTCCTGCATGGGAGACTGATAATGAAGGTAAGAGCCCATGGGATCCAAGGCAACTTGGCAAATTGGATCCAGAATTGGCTGAGTGGCAGGAAGTAGAGGGTGATTGGCAAGGGGTGTTTTTGTGACTGGATGCCTGTGTCCAATGGGATTCCACAGGGATCGGTGTATGTGGTATATATAAACGATTTAGAATTGAATGTAGGAGGGTTGATCAGTAAGTTCGCGGATGACACGAAAATTGGTGAGATGGTAAATAGTGAGGAGGGTAGCCTTAGATTACAGGAGGATATAGATGGGTTGGTCAGATGGGCTGATCAATGGCAAATGGAATTTAATCCAGATAAGTGTGAGGTGATGCACTTGGGCAGGACAAACAAGGCATGAGAATACATGATGAATGGTAGGACCCTGGGAAATACCAAGGATCAGAGGGACCTTGGTGTGCACGTCCACCAGTCCTTTGAGGTAGCGGGACAGGTAGATAAGGTGGTCAAGAAGGCATATGGGATACTTGCCTTTATTAGCCAAGGCATAGAATATAAGAGCAGGAAGGTTATGCTGGAACTGTACAAAACTCTGGTTAGGCCGCAGCCAGAGTATTGCATGCAGTTCTGGAATCCGCTTTATAGGAAAGATGTAATTGCACTAGAGAGAGTGCAGAGGAGATTTACCAGGATGTTGCCTGGGTAGAGAGTTTTAGTTATGAGCAGAGATTGGATAAACTGGGGTTACTTTCCCTGGAGCAGAGGAGATTGAGGGGGGAATATGATTGAGGTGTGTAACATTATGAGGGGCATAGATAGAGTAGACAGGAAGGAACTTTTCCCCTTGGTGGAGGGATCAATAACTGGGGGCATAGATTTAAGGTGAGGGGCAGAAGGTTTAGAAGGGATGTGAGGAAAGATATTTTCACCCAGAGGGTGGGAATCTGGAACTCACTGCCTGAAAGGGTGGTAGAGGCAGAAACCCTCATAACATTTAAGAAGTATTTGGATGTGCACTTGCGATGCCATGGCATACAAGGCTATGGGCTTAATGCTGGAAAATGGGATTAGAATAGTTAGGTACTTGTTTGACAAGTGCAAACTCGATGGGCTGAAGGGCCTTTTTCTATAGAACCATAGAACACCACAGCACAGAAAACAGGCCAATCGGCCCTTCTAGTCTGTGCCGAAATATTATTCTGCTAGTCCCATTGACCTGCACCTAGTCCATAACCCTTCAGACCTCTCCCATCCATGTATCTATCTAATTTATTCTTAAAACTTAAGGGTGAGCCCGCATTTACCACATCAGATGATAGCTCGTTCCACACTCTCACCACTCTCTGAGTGAAGAAGTTCCCCCTAATGTTCCCCTAAACCTTTCCCCTTTCACCCTGTGCTGTAGACCTCTGTGACTCTATTTTTCAGTGCCTTTCGCTCACAACATTAGGATGTCCCAAAAACCTTACTGTCAGTGATGGACTCCTGAAGTAAAGTCACTTAGGTAATGTAGGAAATTGGCAGGCAATTTGCATACAAGATCCCACAAGCAGCAATGCAATGAATGAAAAGCACCATTGTGCTGTGCTAACTTAGATCAGCTTACCTGGCAGAGACCAGGGAGTAAACCTGGGATCTTCCTGGTTTATAAGGCTGTGTAAAGTGCCAGGCAATGTAGACTAGTGTTGAGCCACTGGAAGAGGTGAACGTCAAATTTTAATAACTGCTATTCATTAGTCAGAGTGTCATGGACATTCCAACGCAATAAAACATTTAAAGAATTTGTTGGCCGGACTGGGTATCACAGTCTTGTGACTTCATTGGTTCATATCCTAAGCAATTAGTTCTAGTTGTTGTGAGAATGTGTTATCATATCAGGACACATGTTTATCATGACAGTTGTCCTCCAAATTATGCATGTCCTATCCACAAAAAACAGGAAATTACTGCATCAGTCATTCTGCAAAGTGATGGAAATGGTCATGGATAGTGCTATCAAGCGGCACCTATACTCACCAATAACTTCGCTCACCTCCTGACTCCATGAAGCCTGTTCACTATCTACAAAGCACAAGTCAGGAGTGTGATAGAATGCTCTTCACTTGCTTGGATGAGTGCAGCTCCACCAACACTCATGAAACCCAACACCATCCAGGACAAACAGCCTGCTTGAGAAGCAGTCCATACACCTTAAACATGCATGTCTTCTACCACTGGCACACAGTATCAGCAGTGTGTACCATCTCCAAGATGCACTGCATTAACTTGCCAAAGCTTCTTCAAAAACATCTTCTATCACATAGAAGATGAAGGGCAGCACATGCTTGAGAAGACCACCACCTGCAAGAATCCCCCCACCAAGTTCCTCACCATCCTGTCTTGGAACTATATTGTTATTCCCTAACAGTCATTGGGTCAAAATCCTGGAACTCGCTCCACAATAGGGTATACCTATAGCACATGAACATCAGCAGCTCAAGAAGGCAGCTCACCACTACCTTCTCAAGGGCAATTAATGCTGGACTTGCCAGAGACACCCACATCCCTTGAACAAATAATATAAAAAGATAACCTACTCACTGATGCTCAGCTTGGATTCTGCCTGGACAACTTGGCTCCAGACCTGAATACAGCATTGGCCCAAATAGGGACAAAACAGCTGAATTCCAAAGGTGAGGTGAGAATGATTGCCCTTAATATCAAGTAGTATTTGACTGAGTGTGGCGTCCTAGTAAAACTGAAGTGAATGGGAGCCATATTTAGCACAAAAGCAGATGGTCCCGGTTGTTGGAGGGCAATCACCTCAGCCCAGGACATTGCTGCAGGAGTTCCTCCGCAAAGTGTCCTAGACCCAGCTGCATCATCAATGACCATCCCTTCATCATAAGGTCAAAACTGTGAATGTTTGCTAATGATTGCACAGTGTTCAGTACCAACTGCAACTCTTCAGATAATGAAACAGCCAGTGCTTGCATGCAGCAAGACCTGATCAATATTCAGGCAGCTAAAGAAGAAAGCATTCACCACCACCTTCTCATAGGCAAATAGTCTGGGCAATAAATGTTGACCCTGCCTATATCCAGTGAATAAAAACAAAAAATTCTATCAAATGTAGCACAGATACAGGCCATTAGATCCAACAGTATCCCTATGTCGCTGTTTATCCATCTTTTGGATGAGACATTAAATCAAGGTCTCATCTGTCCTCTCGGTTGGATGCAAAGGATCCAATGGTGCTATTTTGTAGAAGAGCAGGAGAGTTATTGGTGGTCTCTTGACCAATATTTATCCCTGAATTAACATGAAAAAACAGAATCTCTGGCTAATATCATACTGTTGTTTGTTGTGCGAAAATTAGCTGCCACAACAGATTCTACACTTCAAAAGTACTTCATTAGCTGTAAGTGCTTTGGAATGTCCTGTGGACATGAAAGGCACTATATAAATGTGAGTCTTTTATGCTTCACAAGAGCCTCCTCCCACTCTAGTTAATTAATCTAACCCCATCAGCATATCCATTTATCCCTTCTTCATAGAATCATAGAATGCTTACAGCACAGGAGGAGACCTTTTGGCCTGCCATGTACATGCTTGCTCTCTGAAAGTTCAACTGAGTTAATCCTACTCCCCCATCTCCCTATCTACTTTGTCCAGACCCCTCATGATTTTGAACAACTCTAGCATATTTCCTCCTGACCTTCTTTAAGGAGAACAGCCCCATATTCCCCAATCTGTTCACTTAACTAAAGTCCCTCATTCTTGGAATCTTTCTTATATATCTTTTCTGCATCCTTGCTAAAGCCTTCACATCCTAAAGTGTGGTGCCAGGGTAGGAGGCATTACTCTAGTTGAGATTGAATCAGTGTTCTATAAAAGTTCACCATAACTTCCAAGCTTCAGTACTCCACACCTCTCACTTACAGGTCTCTTATTAACTGCTTTCTCAATCTGCCCTGCCAATTTCAGTGATTTGCACACATATACTCCCAGGTGTCTCTTCTTTCTTCTCGTCTCTCTTCTGTGCCCAGTTTAGAATTGTATCCTTTATTTTACATTACCTCTCCTCATTCTTCCTACCAAAATGTATCACTTCCTACTTCTCTGCAATAAACTCACTTCTCTGTATTAAATTTCATCACCTCTGTTCCTCTGCCATTTGTCTGTCCATTTCACCAGCCTCTCTGTCCTCTTGAAATCTCTGTCCTCCCCACAGTTCACAACACTTCTACATTTCATGTCATCCGCAAATTTTGAAATTTCTTTATGTACTTATCCAGCTACCCTTAATTCCATTTGTGCTATTGGCCTCAGCTATTCCATGTGGTGGAAAGTTCCACATTTTCACCTCTCTGTTGAGTAACTACTTATACTATTTCTGTAAGGTAAGTTTATAGAGTTGCTGGCATCTCCGCCAGTTAAAGCAGTGGATGGCAGAGTCATAAATGAGCCATACAGACCAGACAAGTTCCAGGTTCCATTCTTAGCCTGTGCTAAGTGAACTATCTGAGCTAGAGCAGTATTGAGCGGGATGGCCTCAACACTCCTCTGATAGGAAGAAGGAAGTTGAATAGGTTTCCCTTTACTAATTGCTATGCTGCAAACCTTATTATAAATATGGGAGGCCTAGAAGTTTGTTTCGTGCGGTATCAGATTGGCTGCCTGTTATCTGCAGTGCCAGATGCTCAGTTCCGTTGCAGTCAATGGAGTTAAATGTCAGGCACTGCATCGATCCAACACCACTCATTTGGCATTACCAGCCCAGATGAATTTCTAGCCCAATACCAGATGCCAGATAGGCACAGGATCAGATTTGGTTGTGAGGCTAGCTCCAGTTGAATAGCACGCAAAATTAAATGTCTTTATGTGTGAAGCATGGGCAATCAAGTGAAATACCGGAGGACATGCAGGGTGCCTTCTCCTAGTGTGGTATTAAGATCACCAGGACAGGAAAACATTACCAGAGAAAAAATCAAGGCTTAGATTCCATGATGTTTGTAAAATGTTGTTCTAAAGGGTTCAGTTGCCCTTATAGGACAATAAAATTGCCGTAATGAGCTTATTAGCAATGTTGCAGGTGGGGTGAGTTAGTTCCTCGTTAAGTGTGAGTGATAACAAGCATTTTGGATGATCACCCTTTTTTGATGTAGGCCAGAAAAGCCTTAGAAAGGATGATAAAATGTCTTTATTCTAGGTAGATGATCCGGTTTCTATGAAGCACTTTGATCACCGCAGTGGCTGTATTGTTTATTGTGTTACTTAAATTCCTAGGCAAGCATAGAGCCTCTTTACATTAAACAGGCTGTTACAGCTTCAGATTGCTTTTAAGTTATATGCCACTGATACTAGTGGAATGTAAACAGGCCGGCGTCAATACCACCCAGTTAATTTAGTTTAGAAGCAGGCTTAAGAAACTCCACTAACTTTTTATGACACTATTTTCTGTTGCATTACCAGGCTAAGCTTTCTTTTACCATTGTTTTACTTCCCACTGCTACTAAAAGTATTAATATTAACCATCCCACAGAATGTCTGCTGCTTCTTTAAGCCATTTTAGTGAATGGCATTTAAGCGTAAACCAACCAATCACATTATTTGGAGTTTTATATCAAATCTTGGCATATCCACATAGAGATTCAGGCATCATGCAGACACAGACCACACACAGATGCCACACATATTCTTGTCACTTATGAGATTCTTCATATAGAAAATAATGGAGGATTCTAATAGAAAATTTAACCCCAACCATAAAGGGATCCGTCAGCTTAAAGTAAACTCCAACTGTATTGTTAACCCTATTCCTTTAACCCTATTCCAGCATTCTTTAAGCCTTTGTACTGGGGTTGACAGAATAGGGTCTGATAGACAGTTGGTAACTAGACAATACACAATGGGGAACAGTAGGATGCACAGTTTGATTTGCTTGCAAATAAGACCATATAGCTCAAGACTTACTCATAAACAGGATGAACTCAGTGTCCTACTGTTTTACAGTTTGTATTCAGTCTATGACATTGGGTGAGATTTCAAGTAGCTTTAAATACAAAAGAAATTAAGATTTACCACTATAACATGCCTTAAAGCTAGTGATAATAAGCTGATTCTTTGATTCCAGGGGAGTGCAATTAAAAGCTTATAAGATACAATACGAAAGAACACTGGAAATAGAGAAACAAAGGAATCTACAACGTAGTGGAGGGGTGTGCAAGTTAAACATGCACCATATACAAAAAAGAGATTAATATCAACACCTAAAGTAAATAGTGAGGTAAAAGTAAAGGAAGTAAATAGAGGAAAAATGTTATTAATGGAGGAGACGAGGAATGAAAAGCTATTGAAATTATGTAAATCTTTTAACAGGTTAGCACAGATTGAAAGGAGAAAATGGGGAGAGCAAATTACAAGGGACATTGGAGGAGATTTAAAAAGAAAATGAGTATATCTATGAAAACAAAATATTAAAGGACAAATAGTACTATTAAAGATATGAAGTGATGCATTGATAGAGTGGTGAGATTTCTCAATTTTTATTTTACAACAATTTACAAGGCATAAAACTTAGTGATTCCCAGGCGGATGACTAAAACAGCAGAGAAAATACATCTGAGTTCAGACAGAAAATAAGATGCACTATTGAAATATTAATTACAAACAAGGTTACATTCAGTAAGCAGAAGCATTTTTTGCATTGGTAAACAGCCCTGTGTATCAGTTGATGGACTCAAAGCTTCACATTCTTTGTATATGAGTCAGTTAATGGGTGCTATGATGGAAATGATTCACAGCTCATTCAACACACTCATAGGTGGAAACTTGTGCCTTCCCCCATGGCGGATTTGGTGGTGGGGTAGCAGTTAATTGGGTGGGAGCATGGCTGGTAGGGAACCCATGACCTTCCTCCTCCATCTCAATCAAGTCTATGCTGAGAAGGCCCTTGCATGGCCTTCCTGCCTCACCACCAAATGAGACCCTTTTGTGGCCAATTAATGCCCACTTAAGGGCCTCATCCCACTGCCACTTGTATTAACCCAGCAGCGGGAGGGAGGAAGCCATGTGGGAAGCATGACCAGCAAAGCCTGGCGTGTTTGCTTGCAGACTCCCAGGGGAGCCCCTTGTTAAAGGCTTTTAGTGCTTGATCAAGGGACCAGGCTACAGGAAGACAGGGGCCCACTGAGAGCCAACCCCTCCCCTTGCCCTTGTTGCCGACCCCCTCCTTCTCCTCTCCTGTGTACCCCACTCCATGACCCCCTTCAAGCCATCACTCACCTGGGACCGAGTCTCTTCTCGATTCAAGGCCTCAGGTGGGTGTAGTACCGGCAGCAGCCACCACCTACTCAAGTGACACTGCTGAGCAAAGAAAAGCTGCCAAACTCTGATTGGCCAGCAGTTCTCAGTGGCAGGACTTCTGCCCCCTTCCCTGGGCCTTGATCCTGGGGAAAGCCCATCGCTGGTTAAATGCCTGAGTGGCACAAGATGTGGCAGGCCTTCTCAAAAAGAGGTGATGCTGGGGTCTTGCCAGCTCTCCAGCTGGCTGCTAAGGCCCACATTGCCATGACAAGATTCCACCTGTAGTGTCAGCTGAAGGAAAGTATATCATATAATTCCGATCTTCAACAAATGCTCGGATGTCAAGACCTCTTAAAGGCACAATATGGTGTAGTACTGAGCTGTAAACAGAGGAAGATACAAGATTTGAGTTAGCCAACCTCAGCCAGTGATTGCAGGCTTTGGAGAGGAAATTTCAGCCAAGGTTAACACCCCTGATACCCCTCAGCAATGATCCTTGTAAAAGATGATACATTCAAGCCTGTCTGGTTTTACATAAGACTGGTGCTAGACTCTATCTAATAACTACTGGGTTTTTATGACCACATAATATTTGATAGGTGACAGTAAACTTGGATTAAATTACTTAATTAAGCTACGCTTGGTGAATTATCTGCTGTACCCAGTGTTGTTTGAAGACAATGTGCACCACCTTTCTTCCTAGTTTCAAAATCCAATAGGTCAGCTCTTGCAATATTTTTATTACCTCTCAGTGGAGGGAAAGTATCCTTATTTTCTATTCAACGGACAAATAAAAAGAGGAACAAGGGGGAAGAGTGGATTTAAATTCTCCCATTCAGCAGGAACAGACAAGCAGTTAAAATCAAATGGCTACATTTTCTGCCAATTTCTAATTCTAATGTGTTTGGTGTGTGCAGTGGAGGAGACACAAACAGGAGCCTCAAACATGATTGCCTCTTGAAGACTTATTGCCTCAATAGGCCACTGGTGACATGTTAATTGAAGCCTGAGCTAGGAAGCCATTTCTTGCTCCTATTAGCTTTCTACCCCTATAAAGCACTGAAATGGTGCTAATCAGTCACATATGACACACTCTGTGACTCTGACCATGGTGTATCTTCACCCTAAACTTTCTTGGCCTGTTTGTAGTCATTTACACAGTTGCCAGGCCAATATCCTCCAACTTCTCTCTTCTGATGTCTAGCTAACTTTGCCTAGTTCCACCCTTACCTGTCCAGGCATAACCAGAGAATCTCCTGCAATGACTTCTCTTCTCACTCCAGCATCATTACACCTGAAGCACTCTTCAAGGATCTATCTTTGGACATCTCCTGTTCATTCCTACTTGGTGGCATCATCTGAATACATAATACTGGATTCCACATATATGCTGACAACACCTCACTTTACCTCACCACCATCTCAATCTTTCCACTGTCTCTGTGTTGTCAGATCTCCAGCCCTGCATGAGAAGAATTTCCTGTAATTAAACACTGGGAAGATGTTAACCATTGCCTTTGGCACCAGCAACAAACTCTGTTCTCTCGCCATCAATTTTAAACCATTCTGCTTGCAAACCTGATATCCTATTTGACCATGACTGAACTTCCAGCCTCATAGCCTCTCCATCACAAAGACTGCCCATTTTTACCTCCATAAGATCATCTTATGTCCATCCTTGACTCAGCTTATCTGCTGATAAAACTCTTATCCATTCTTTTGTTACCTACAGATTTGACTATTGCAATGCTCTCCTGGCTAACCTCGACCACTCCATAAACTTAAGGCCATCCATAACCCAATGCCTGTATCCTAACCAGCACCATTCTATTCACCCATCACCTTTATGTTCCCTGACTTACATTGGTTCCCAGCGCACCAAAACATTTATTTTAAAACTTCCATCCTAAAGTTCAAATCCCTCCATGACCTTATGCCTCCCCAACTGCATAACCTCCTGCAACCCTACAACCCTCTGAGACTGCAGTGTTCCTCCAACTCTGCTATCTTACACATTCACAATTGGCAGCCATGCCTTCAGCTGTATAGCCCCTAAACCCTGGAATTTTCTCTCTAATCACCTCCACCTCTCTACATCTGTCCCCTCCTTTTAAGATCTATCTTAAACCTCTTTTATAAATCTTGCGGCCACCCAACCTAATATCGCCTTCTTTGGCTCTGTATCAATTTTTGTTGAACTACACATAGTGGAGCACCTTGGGACATTGTGCTATGTTAAAGGCACTATATAAATTTAACTTGTTGTTTTTCGTTGACACAACAACATGTAAATGAGGCCCACTAGTTAAACTAGTTAAGTGGATGCGTTTCACCCCTCTTGCCCCACCCTTGCCTGCCTGAAACCCAGTCGGGGTTAAAATTCATTCCGAGATTAACTCATGAAAATATAGCACAAATCAATCTGAAAATTTAATATGAACATTTAACAATTAAATTCAGTAAAGAGATGGAGAGAGCCAAAAGAACATTTTTTTAAAGGTAAACTATAAAATAGGAGGGCTTCAAATTTTAATTCCAATATTGCTAAGATTTCTTGCCAATGTTATTTTGCATCAGTCATACTGATTAACAATTTTGCTATGAAAGGGTTTTATAAAATCAGTTACAGGTAAAATAATCTTTCACAGTGTGGGAATGTGCAGCAGTAATAACCTCAACAGGGACCAAACTCAAATATTTCAGCTAATCATTTGTGACTAAAGTAGTATTTTATGCTTGCATCTGCAGTAAGTTAACTCTGAGATTTTCACTCACTGCCTTGATTCAAAACTCAAAACTTTAAAGGTCCTTGAATATTTTGCTAGCTGAAAACATGGCAACTCCTGCACTGCGACGATGGCAACAAAGCTTGATTTAAGCCCATTGTCATCTCCATGGTGGTACGGTATGTGAATGTGAGGCGTTGATGCTGATTGGCATTTGAATTCAGATGCATTGAAGACTCATGAATTTCACTTAACACTTCTCCCCATTTATTGGCTATTCTTTAATCAGAGTGATGGATTGCCGGGGTGCTTGATGAAGTGGAACAGTTTCTTTTTCCCTTATGCTCTTGCTCTCTCCTTCTATCCCTCCTCCTCCCATTAGAGCTGCTCTGACCCAGGGCATCTCCTCCCCACTTGGAGATGTGTTTTGTTTTGTGTCTGCATGCTGTACCTTTTATTTTGGTCATGTGATGACAGTCGCATGCTAGAACTAAGATGAGCCTGGGAAACAAGGATTGCAGAGGACTGCTGCACAGCAAGGGTGTGTCAGCCTATTGAAGTTTTCCTTCACTTATGTTCAGGACAGCCCTGCCAAATATCACAAGCTTCAGCAATTCAAGTAGAGAATCTGGAGTGATTAAATTAATTGTTGCTCCATTTGAATTTTCTTGGTTGGATCCAGGAGTCAAACTAGATTAACTGACTTGGTTGCAAACTGGTCAAGTGTAATCCTTTGGAGTCACACTCTTCCTCGGCTCAGAGTTGAAGCAGTTTCCAACCCTTGTTGCCTTTCCCCTCGCTTGTCAGTCAAACAAACATAGGGACGCGGGTTTTTTTGTGTGATTGATAGCATGAATAATCAACCCAAGTTCTCAAGTCCAATTACTGCAGTGAAAGGGCTGGCTACCCACTGGAAAATACTTTGTTGTCAAACTGTAAATACGGTTGGCTCCACAAGTATTGGATAGTTCATCTTGGCGACGGAACTGGTATCTTCTTGGCTAGAGCTGCAGTTGTCATCAGTCACCACAGAGAAAGTGGGTGAAAATGTCACAAATGATCTAAGAGATTGTCACAGCTATAAACCTGTTTACAGATGAACATTGCACTGATGGATAGCATAGATAAAAATTACATCATAAACACAGCCCATTACAAAAGCAGCATGCTCGTGAAAAGATGCTGGGTATATGTTTTGACTGCAAACATAAAATTTCCTCCAGTCACTTTGAGCTTAGCTACATTGCATCACAAATACGGTGGGCAGATTTCGTATGTGCATTGTTTCCAGTGGACAATTTTAAGATTTCACTAATAGTAGCAATGAGAGGATATTTTCTCTCCATAATTACAATGCCACAAGAGTTCTTCCTCTAGTGATGTAAATCATCAGCACATCACTGCATCACATACATGTCAGAGTAATTTTCCAAATCTTGCAATGCAGCAAGTGCACAGCGCAGCAGTTGCTGCATGTGGAGCCTCAGATAAACCTCTCTGTACTGTCACCATGGCAACCCAGTAATACCTCACCACCACCTCTTTCAAAGCCTCCACTGCCCTTGATTTGCCAGGCTGCTTTTCTGATATCCAATATAGGAAGAGCAAAAATTTCCTCCAACTATATATTGGAAATATTGAAAAGATTTGGTCTCTGCTGTCCACCGCAAGCTCCATTCCCCAGCCACAAACTCCCTCCCTCACCCTTCCAACTGTCTGAGACTGAACCAGAGTTAACGCAAACTTTGGTGTCATTTTTGACCTCATGGCTAGCTTTCAACCACAAAGGACACTTCCATAACATTGCCTGTCTCCACCCTACCTCAATCATCTGCTGCTGATACCCTCATCCGTGCCTTTGTTACCTCTAGACTTGACTATTCCAATGCACTATTCACTGGCCTGCCATCTTTTTAAAAATTCATTCATGGGATGTGGGCATTGCTGGCTAGGCCAGCATTTATTGCCCATCCCTAATTGCCCTTGAGAAGGTGGTAGTGAGCTGCCTTCTTGAACTGTTGCAATCCATGTGGTGTAGGTACATCCACAGCGCTGTTAGGAAGGGAGCTCCTGGATTTTGACCCAGCGACAGTGAAGGAACAGCGATATATTTCCAAGTCAGGGTGGTGAGTGGATTGGAGTGTATCTTCCAGGTGGTAATGTTCCCATGTGTCTGCTGCCCTTGTACTTCTAGATGGTAGAGGTCATGGGTTTGGAAGGCACTGTCTAAGGAGCCTTGGTGAGTTCCTGCAGTGCATCTTGCAGATGGTACATAATATGGCCACTGTGTTTCAGTGGTGAAGGGAGTGAATGTTTGTGGATGTGGTGCTAATCAAGTGGGCTGCTTTGTCCTGGATGGTGTCAAGCTTCTTGAGTGTTGTTGGAGCTACACTCAGACATGCAAGTGGAGACTATTCCATCACACTCCTGACTTGTGCCTTGTAGATGCTGGACAAACTATGGGGCATCAGGAGATGAATTACTTGTTGCAGGATTCCTAGTCTTTGACCTGCTCTTGTAGCTACAGTATTTCTATGGAAAGTCCAGTTCAGTTTCTGGTCAATGGTAATCCCCAGGCTGTTGATAGAGTGGGATTCAGTGATGGTAATACCATTGAACATCAAGGGCCGATGGTTCGATTCTCTCTTGTTGAAGATGGTCATTGCCTGGCACTTGTGGGGCACGAATGCTACTTGCCACTTGTCAGCCCAAGCCTGAACACTGCCCAGGTGCTGATTGTGGAGGACTTGAGGGAAGACCAGGAGCTCTGGGCGTCTCTGAGTCACCGGGATTTGCCAGGTTGGCAGTGAGGTGCTAACTGAACAGGGCTCTCTTATCAGGGTTCTTAAGCACCTCAATATTGATTTTTCGGTGAAATTGCTTCTATTGCCGTCGCTACTTTAGGATTACATTGATGTTGATGACAGGGCAAATTAGACGGCCGTCTATTCAGGAGCCATTGGCTCCAGTCATGATGCGGGTGATACGCATGTCCTTGTGGTCCCTCGCTTGGACAATGACATAGTCGAGCGTAATCAGCATCTGCGAAGAGACGCTTGGTCACTTGACCAGGAAGCACCAGGACTGGTTCGATGAGAGCAACCAGGACATCCAGGAGCTGATAAGCTGCAAGCGCAAGGCATTTCTGAGCCTGAAACTGCAACCCAGCTCAAGAGCTAAAAAGAAACTCTACAGACAGTTGAAGGCCGAGGTCCAGCAAAACACCTGTGACCTAGAGAACAAATGGTGGGTGGAGAAAGTGCAGAAGATCCAACAGTTAGCCGACAGCCCTGACATGCGAGGTTTCTTTAGCGTATTCAAGACCAACTGCGGACCAAGCACCCAAGGACCCAGTCCATGGCTGGCTAAGAACAGAGAATGCTCATTAAGGAGAGAGAGGCAATCAGCGCCCACTGGAAGGAGTACTTCAAAGATCTTAATAGAGACACTGTCTTCAAAGCGAGTGTCCTTGACTCCATCCCGCAGCATGTTATCCACCACTATCTCAGCACAACCCGGCACGGGGTAGGAAAGGCCACTCAACAGCTAAAGAGAAACAAGGCATCAGGAGTAGATGGAATCCCTGCCAAAGCACTAAATTCTGGTAAGAAGCACTATTGGCGGGAATACATGGCCTCATCTCCCTTATCTGGAAGGAGGAGAGCATGCCTAGAGATCCCTTATGCTGTAATTGTGACCATCTTCAGGAAAGGTGACAAGCCCGGCTGTGGTAACTATAGAGGAATCTCCCTGCTGTTGGCCACAGGGAAGGCCATCACAAGAATCCTCCTCAATCACCTTCTCCCTGTGGCTGAGGAGCTCCTCCCAGAGCCGCAAAGTGGATTCCGCCCACTAAGGGGCACAATGGACATGATCTTCACCTCACAGAAATTGCAAGAGAAATGCAAGGAACAGAGCCAACTCTTGTGCATGGCCTTCTTTGACCTCACAAAAGCCTTCGACACTATCAACAGTGAAGGATTATGGAGCATCCTCCTCCGTTTCGGCTGCCCCCAAAAGTTTGTCACCATCCTCCACCTGCTCCATGATGACATGCGAACCATGATCTTGACCAATGGATCTACCACAGACCCAATCCTCGTTCAGATCGAGGTCAAGCAAGCTGTGTCATCGCACCGACACTGTTCTCGATCTTCTTTGCCACAATTCTCCATTTCGTCCTCAGCAAGCTCCCCTCTTGAGTGGAGCTAAATTACAGAACAACCTCCGCCTACCTGCAGGCCAGATCCAAGGTCATCCGATCCTCTGTCATTGAACTACAGTATGCAGATGAGACTTGTGACTGTGCACACACAGAGGCTGAGCTCCAGGGCATCATCAACACCTTCACCGAGACATACAAGAGCATGGGTCTTACACTAAACATCAGTAAGACAAAGGTCCCCTACCAACCAGCCTCCTCCACATTGCACTGCACCCCCTTGTTATCAAAATCCATGATGGGGCCTTGGACAACATGGACCAGTTTCCATACCTTGGGAGACTACTGTCAACAAGGGCAGACATTGACGACGAGGTTCAACACCACCTCCTGTGTACCAGCACAGCCTTCGGCCATGAGGAAGAAAGTGTTTGAAGACAAGGACCTCTAACCTGGCACCAAGCTCATCGTCTACAGAGCAGTAGTGATACCCGCCCTCCTGTATGACTCAGAGATGTGGACTATGTACATCAGGCACCTCAAAGCTCTGGAGAAGTACCACCAGCACTGCCTCCCCAAGATCCTGCAAATCCATTGGTAGGATAGGCTCACCAACGTCAGTGTTCTCGCTCAGACCAACATCCCCAGTATCAAAGCATTGGCCACACTCGATCAGCTCCGCTGGGCTGTCCACATCATCTGCATGCCAGACACGAGACTCCCAAAACAAGTGCTGTACTTGGAGTTTAAACATGGCAAGCGAGCCCCAGGATGGCAGAGGAAACGATTCAAGGAACCCTCAAAGCCTCCTTGAAAATGTGCAACATCCCCACTGACATCTGGGATTCCCTGGCCCAAGACCGCCCAAAATGGAGGGAAAGCATCTAGGAAGGAGCTGAACTCCTCAAGTCTCATTGCCAAGGGCGAGCTGAAGTCACATGTCAACAGCTAAAAGTGCATGTGGCAACCAGGCACCAAACCCACCCCTTCCCCCTATCACCATCGGCCCCCCCACCTTGACAGGGACTGTGGGCCACGCAAGATTCTTCAGTCACTGGAGAACTCATTTTTAGTGTGGAAGCAAGTCATCCTCGACCTCGAGGAATTGCCTAAGAAGAAGAAGATATTGTCCAGGTCTTGCTGCATTTGCACATGAACTGCTTCCGTATCTGAGGAGTCGCAAGAGGTGCTGAACATTGTGCAAACATCAGCAAACACCCCCACTTCTGACCTTATGATGAAAGGAAGGTCATTGATGAAGCAGCTGAAGATGGTTGGGCCTAGGACAACTGCTTCATTAATGACCTCCCTTTCATCACCCTCCAAAATTCAGCTGTATTTATCTGACTTGCACTAAGTCCTATTCAGTCATCATTCCTGTGCTGGCTAACTTGCTCTTGGTCCAGCAACACCTCAATTTTAAAATTCTCATCCTTGTTTTCAAGGCCCTCAATGGTCTCAACCCTTCTTATCTCTGTAACTCTCCCCTTCAGCCCAATAATCCTCTAAGATTTCTGCGCTCTACCAATTCTGGCATTTTACAATTCCCCAATTTTAATTGTTCCTCCATTGGCGATCATTCCTTCAGCTGCCTTGGCTCCAAGCTCTGAAATTACTTCTTAAACCTCTCCATCTCTCTACCCCTCTCTTCTCCTTTAAGACATTTCTTAAAATCTATCTCCTCGACCAAGTTTATGATTATCTGTCTTAATATTGCCTTATGAGGCTGGGCACCAAATTTTGGTTGATAATAGTTCTCTGAAGTGCCTTGTGCTACTTCAATACAGTAAAGGCGCTATATAGGTTGTTGTTGGTGCAAACTGTTGATGAATTTCAGAAGCCTCCTCTGCTGCCTGCTCCCAAAAGATTTTGCCCTTTTAAATATATGAAAGATTTTGCCCTTTGAAATATGTGAAAGATTTTGAAATTTGTGCTAAAATCACTGAAAAATGTTTTTATTTTGCAGGAACTTTTATTGCACTTTTGCTGGGTTATTTTTTTCCGTTTTCTTCCCTCTTTTTCTCCCAGGTGCTGTATTTTGTTGGGGAAAGGTTACACAGGTACCAGTCGCTGTCTAATTGCTCACCAAATGCCTAGTTTTCATCGGTGACCCCAGACAGAGTTAAATTTTTACTTCCACACTAAAAATGCAGGAGTGTCCAAATAGCATGGGATGCTTGGAAGTTTGGAGATCAGGTGAGCTGCCGGTCGCTGGTTGTTACGGGGGGTGGGGGGGGGGTGCAGATGGAACCAGGGTGAATTACAGATCTGCAGGGGCTGGATTGGAGGCCTGGGGATGGGGTTAGTGGCCTCGCTGGCAAGGTCGTTAGGTGGTGGTGCTGAATCGCGGAGGTTCCTTCAAATCCAGTAAAGGCCCCCACCTCCTGAATCCGCTATGATCTCACCTTCATGACACTGCTAGATTTCCTGTCACTCAGGAAATCTGGTCAACCAAAGTTAAATTTCAAAAACTGAAAATATTACCCCACTATTTAAGAAGGGACAGAGGGAGAAAATGGAGAACTACAGACCTGTTAGTTTAACGACAATAATGGGGAAAACATTAGAATCTATTTTAATGGATGTGATAACTGGACACTGAGAAATTAATGATATTACTGGGCAGAATCAGCATGGATTTATGAACAGGAAATCATGTTTGACAAACCGGTTGGAGTTTTTTGAGGATGTTACTTGTAGCATAGATAAAGAAGTGGATGTGATATATTTGGATTTTCAGAAGGCTTTTGATAAGGTCCCACGTGGCAGGTTAGTGAACAAAATTATAGCAGATAGGATTGGGGTATGGATTGAGAATTGGTTAACAGACAGAAAACAGAGCATAGGAATAAACGGGCCATTCTCAGAATGGCCGGCTATTTCTCGTGGGGTACCGCAAGGATCAGTGCTAGGTCCACAGCTGTTCGCAATCTATATCAATGTTTGGGGACCAAATGTAATATTTTCAAATTTGCTGATGACACAAAACTTGGTGAGAATGGAAGTTAAGAGGAAGATAAAAGGAGGCTTCAAAGGGATTTGGGCAGGCTAAGTGACTGAGCAAGGACATGGCAGGTGGAATATAATGTGAATAAGTGTGAAGTTATCCACTTTGGTAGAAAAAAACAGAAAGCCAGACTATTTCTTAAATGGTGAGAGGCTGAGAAGCATTGATGTCCAAAGGGACCTAGATATCCTTGTTCTTGCATCACTAAAAACTAGCATCAGGTGCAGCAAGCAATTAGGAAGGGTAGTGGTATGTTGGCCCACATCACAAGGGGATTTGAGTTCAGGAGTAACAATGTCTTGCTGCAATTGTATAGAGCCTCAGTGAGTTCGCACCTAGAGTATTGTGTACAGTTGGTCTCCTTATCTAAGGTGGGATATATTTGCCATAGAGAACGTGCAACAGAGGTTCACCAGACTAATCTCTTGGATGGCAAAATTGTCTTATGAGGAGAGGCTGAGGAAGCTAGGCCTGTATTCTCTAGAGTTTCAAAAATGAGAGTTGATCTCATTGAAACTTAAAAAATCCTTACAGGGTGTGAAAGGGTGGATGTGAATAAGATGTTTGCCCTGGCTAGTGAGTCTAGAACCAGGGGACACAGTTTCAGAATAAAGGGCTGGCCTTTTTAAACTGAGATAAATAGGAACTTATTCACTCAGAAGGCGGTGAACCTTTGGAATTCTCTACCCAAGAGGGCAGGGGAAGCTCAATCATTGAGCATGTACAAGACAGAGATCGATAGATTTCTGGAGATTAATGACATAAAGGGTTTTAGGGGTAGATGATCAGTCATGATCTGTTTGAATGATGGGGCAGGTCAATGGGCTGAATGGCCTACTTCTGCTCCTATGTTCCTATGAATGACAATAGGTCTTGCTTAAAGTTCCAACCTGCCTTGTTGGAACAGGTTGGTCACCCATCCACTTTCTAGCCTTGGTTAAAGTTATAGGTGGGTTGGAGGCAGTTTTGGGACTAAAACAGATTTTTCAGGCTTGAACCTCCACCCAACGCCCGACATCCCCACACCACCTCTCAACCCTCCATCCCCCTGACCACACACACACACACACACACACACACACACACACACACACACACACACACACACACACACACACACACACACACACACACACACACACACAATCCTGACCCAAATCTGCTTGCTTATTTTAGGATAAAATTCAGCCCAAAGGGTCTGCTGGTTTTTCAGCCATGGCAATATTCTAGTCAAGCTTAATCATGAGACAAGAAATCTAGGGTAGGCACTCTGTTTGATATTTCTCTTAGGGACTAGGCAATGGTGTGGCTAATCCCCGCAGCTAACCTGTCAATCAGTATGGAGCAGGAATAAACAAAGTTAGCAGAATGCTCATATGCTGTTGGGCTCTTTAAATGTAAATCAAAAGCTGCCATATTAAAATTGTAATGGCCTGGACAGACCATAAGAGTATTGTAATCAGTTCTGATAATCAAGACATAAGCAAAACTTTGAAGCCATGGGAGGTGGTGCAGAGAAGAGATACAAGACTGAATCCTGGTATCAAAGCACTGAATTTTGCAGAAAGACAGGAGAAATGGTCTTTGTTCCACCTTGAAAGAGAGGAGATGACTGAGAGGGGACACTATGGAATTAAGGAACATACTGAAGAGCATAGATAAGGTACCCAGATTACTACTTCAAGACATGCTAGGTTTGTAGAACAAGGAGCACTGGCTACAGTTGAAAGGACAAGTTAGGACAGATGTTATGCAGAACTTTTTCACAAGACTAATTAACATCTGGAATGGTCTTCTTGGTATAGCAGGTAGAGCGGGTAACTTTAAGCCAGTCAGATAATGTGATTGTGTGGGGCAAGGATGTAGATCTTATGTCTGGATCGATGAGATGGTCAAATGGTCTTCCCCATCTGTATCAGTCTTGTGAACTATTGTCCTTATTGAGAGCAGCTAACTTCATAGACTGGCCTGTCTGCCTTAGAACTGCAGTGGGTGTTGTTTCTACCTAATTAGCCATTGTTGGAGTTTTGCTGATTGTTTAATTACGTTTTAATTACATTATTTAGTTCAGCGGAGGTTCCACCGTACACAGAAAAATACACATTTACTATACCCATCAGCTACTACTGAAGTTGTTCCAACTGTGATGGGATGTGACCAACTGCTAGGCAACAAATTGAGCTCTTGGGTGAGCCTCGTATTCCAGGTGAGTTACTACTCCAGTCCCAGTAGTTTTATTCACCAAACTGAATCTGCCAGCTCATCAGTGTGCCTGATTGATACTATTATTTCATGGACATTCTAGGTTTCATAACCATTCCCATCATCTCTTGATTGACCCTGGAAGCATTTTCTACTCTTAACAGAACCTTCAGGCGCTCTGATAAAATCTATTCTTTAATTACGTGGCCACTCCCCCTTTCGAAACAGCAACATCAACATATCAGAAAATAAACAATCGCATTGATATTCCTGTTAGAAATATTGCTTTACCCCACCCAATTTTCTCTCCTGAATATGCTGGCATCTGACAGGGAAAGTTCCTGGCAGCCCTCTAAACATTGCCCAAGTGACCATTCTTCATGTGTGACATAAACAATGAGTGTCAGCAGGTTATTTGGTATGGGGCACATCACACCTCCTGATCTCTTTGCAGACTCCCACAAGGGCCACTGGGTTGAAATTAGGTGCAGAAACCCAGATTGTAAATGTACTGTTTAAAATCCAAAAATCCCCTCTCGTTCGTACTTGTAGTGTAACAACTTTTAGTGTTCCTCATTTTTCAGAAGCTCAGGGTCCCCTTGAAATATAGGATTACATTAAAAGAATTATGGCCATAGCATTACATCTTGGGATAATGGCATCTGAATGTTTAGTGTCTTCTTCTGAAATGTCTCCCTGCTATTTTAATGGAGATGTTACCCATTTATTTTAAACAGGATAATGCGATTCTTAAAAAGCTCAGAAAGGAATTTCAGATAAACATCTTAAATATACATAGGTTATCTCTCAGCATAATTTCAGGGCCTGAACCTTTGAAATTTCGTAATGGTGAATAAGGACAAAAGCCAATGCACAATAGTGGTCAGAGTTGAATCCCCGTTTATCACTAAGTCTAAAGTATTAAATAAAAATCTCTGGGTAGTTGTCTTTGTTTTAACCTTTTGCTCCTCAAGTAACATTGGGCTAGTTGTTATTAGAAATTAAAGCTTAGAACATTAAACTTTGGTAAGAAGATTTGAAATGGCAGGGAAAAAAGTATTTCACACATAAAAGGAAAAACATATTACCTTACTGGAAACTGGTAGGATCTGTCTGTGACTGAATCATTCTGTTTTTATGATATGGGATGCTAGGATTTTATCTGTGTTTTGGAGATTGCATTCCATGATTCCATCTGTTTCTTCATGGAAATGACAAAGGGGTGATCTTGCACTTAGAGAATTGAATAACAAAAAAACAGGGATTTGAATCAACTATTTACCAGTGAGGCTTTTCTTTAAGTAAATATAAATGGGATGGATTCCTTACCACCGGGAGCCCTAGAGTATTACAGGGCACATAAGAGAGGTAATGTTTCTCTGGATTTTTTTTTCTGTTTATTGACCTTTTATCTTTGATTTTGCTGGCTGGCTGAGCGTTCATTCAGTTCACAGTTTGAATGAGAAGAACTGCTGACAAAAGCCTAGGGTTAAAGGTTAGGAAAGGATGTAGTGGGGGAGGAGAGAACCTAAGCACCCCCTCATCACAAATTCCTCTTTAATCACTGTTTGATCTCAAATGGAAAGCATCTGAGTTTGACAAATGCAACTGTTAATAAATATTCCATTCCTGGATGCTTCCAACTGACATGCGGGCCTGAAAAGCGTACTGATTAGCAAGTAAATTTATGAAGTCCTTTGCTGCTGCATGGTTTTTCTTCTTACCCCTGTGCTGACAACACTTGAGTCCTGGAAACGTCTATCCTTAGAAGCCATCCCCCACCCCTGCCGCCCTTCCTTATATATATGCTGCCACTTGACAATATCATCCAAAGACATGGGGTCAGCTTCAACACGTATGCTAATAACACCAAGCCTACCTCCTCCACCACCTCTTTCAACGCCTTCACTGTCAAATGTGTTCTTAGATGCATCCAGTCTTGGATTAACCATTATTTTCTCCAGCTAAACATTGAGAATACCGAAGTCTCATTTACGCCCCGTGCCGTAACCTTTGTGCCCTTGCAAACTTCAAATCTCTCCTCAGCACTGTCTCATGCTAAACCAGAATGTACAGTGACCTCAGTGACCCATCCACGTTGAATATTCTATTTTATAATAATAGGTGTTTGACAGTAGAAAAGTGACAGATAAAATGAGAAGGTGGGAAGTGCTCTGCTTTCAGGAAGTCCACACAATATATAAGACTTTTAATAGGTTCTAGAACATGTGAACATATGAATAAGGAGCAGGAGTAGGCCACCTGGCCCATCGAGCTTGTTCCACCATTTCATAAGATTATGGCCTCGACTTTCCTGTCTGATCCCCCTATAATCTTTGAGTTATTTGCCAGTTAAGAATCTATCTAATTCAGCCTTAAAAATATTCAATGACCCGCCTCCACTTCTCTCTGAGGAAGATAACTCAATAGACCTTTTCCATGTATTCATTGATTGTAAAGTGCTCTGGAACATCTTTTGCTTGTGAAGGGCGCTATATAAATGCAAGTCTTTCCTTCTTCTTTCTTTATAAATGGGCCAATTTTAATGTTGCCTGCTGCCAGAAACAAAGCTGGTGGGACTTATCTGTTGACATTCCTACCCCTTATTTCCCACACTCTTCCATGTTACCCGAGCAGGATTGTTGAACACCCACTGGTATGCAGAGGGGCCCTTCTTTAAATAAACAGGTTAGGGCTTAAGTATTGTCTGCAATTGAAGTGAAGTTCAAGGTTGAGAGATATTTGGACCAGCGTACTCAGAGTAATTCAGTCTTCACTTGAAAATCATACATTCTGGTCTTATTTTTGTGCTGCTATTACAAATGTTAAGGTTTAAGTTTACAATGGAGGCTGCCCATGAAAACTTGTCATATGTCTCACCTAGTAATTATAATGTTTCAATTTTACATAGGTGTTTTCCATTATAAGTTGGATATATCATTTATAGTAAAAATACTTGAAATGAATCATGTGCATATGTAAGGCTTTTAATACATTATCGATAGATGTTTATATGATGAATGTGCTATTGGTGAATGAACGTATGGCAGGTTGTTAAAAGCAGCCTTTAAGAATTGTCACTACTTGGTACTGTGATCCATGACCAAATGTTAATGTGTGTTTCTGATCCAGTCTATACTATACTTAATTTTGAGAAACTTGATGCTGACACATGATGTCTGCAGTGGGAAGGTGTTCCATCTCCCAGTCCTAACAACTCTCACCTTCATAAGCAGAGGCAAAAAAGGTGGGAAAGAATACTAAAGATCGTTAATGTGGTAATATTAGCAGGTTAGGCCCTACATTCTGGAATTCCCTCCCTAAACCTCCCTGTCACTTCACAACCCACTTCTCCTTTAATTTTCTCCTTAAAAGATACCTCTTTGGCTTTTGGTCACTTCTCCTCATATCTCCATCTTTGACTCAGTATTTTTTTTCCTCATTAAACGTCTGCAAAATACCTTGGGATACTTATCTACAGAAAAGGGGCTCTATAAAGGCCTTGAGTTGACGTTTCGAGTCCTCATGACCCTTCAACCCAGCTCTGTTGAAGGTTCATGAGGACTCGAAATGTCAACTCTTTTCTTCTCCACCGATGCTGCCAAACCTGCTGAGTTTTTCCAGGTAATTCTGTTTTTGTTTTGTTTTCCAGCATCCGCAGTTTTTTGTTTTTATCTTTAAAGGCCTATTGTTTTTGCTGGCAATATTGTTATAGAAAACTTTTATTTTTTGGTTATGTAGTTATTATGTACTGGTATTCAGAAATGGTAATGGAGAAAGGGAAATTGCACAGTAATATTCAGTGCCATTAATAATGAACAGTACGATAATAAATGGCAGAATCAGTGGGGATGGAAGTATTGAATTCTCAGGGTAAAATCAGGGTGAAAAATAACCATCATTGGCCCAGGAATAAATGTTAAATCTTGTGAGTGCATCACCTTGCCAAGTCCTCAACAGGATTTACATGTCTGAATCCATACTTTTTTTGCTCTATTTACTGACACATCATGAACATTTAACAATTATTTTTCACTTGAAATTAAATCCTAATGTTGAAATGCAGCCTCCTGCTACAGTGCCTTCAACAATACTTCAGGCCTGTAAATGTAACTGCTTACCTTTGAATCTCTTATTCCTTTGTCCCAGGTTATTCATACACTAAATCCAGGTGGTAAGACATTAAAAAGGTTTGGTGTTTACATCAAATAAAACTGTTGAGTTGCCAATTCTGCAATGTTTATGATATTTTTACATCCTGCTGAAAGTGTTTCATCCACCCCTACCTCCTTGGTGCTTATAATTTGAAGGAATTTCTTTCCAGTTTGACAAATTCCCTGAAGGATAATTTTAACCTTTCTACTTTTTTAGTAATTAAAAAAAACTGTTTAGAATAGTCTGCCCTCAATTAATCATTGTCAAAGAGGCTTCTCTTTGGGGAAATAAAATAAAAGTAATGATGTGAGATAAAATCCCAAGGCAATTGCACCTCAGGTTTTTTTAATCATTGCAGCAAGCACCCTGCTGAATTTGAGGCTGAAATTCTGGGTGATGCTGTCTATTTGGAACTAAACAAATGGTATTTCACCCAAGAATGCAGTTTTTGCTGTCCATAATCTTGAGAGTACACTATTCAGGACAAATTTTATAACATCGATGACAGCTTACATTTAGATAGTTCCTTTAATCCAGCCTAAAATGCCCAAAGGCACTTAACAGGAGAGATTATCATACAGCATTTGAAATTTTATTGAGTCTATGTTGTAGTAAAGATATGCATTGAAAAGCAAATTTTGTTGTGGCACAAATCTGGACAATTATTTTCTTCGCTCGTGAGTAATGCCAATTTTGTTTTGCAGTGCACTGTGAAGTAGGGCATGGAGTCTAAATTCAAGGCCAGCACTTACTCCCAAATGGGGATCTTACATCATTAAGCTTGTATATTTGCTTTGTCTACTGTGCTACATAATACTTAGTAGAAGAATGCAGGACTTGCAAGAGAGCGTGTCTTTAATTTAAATTATATTACTTTTAAAACATATTTCTTACCTCTTGACCAAGAGAAGGAATGTCACTAGCAGGATATTACTAATTCAGAAGCATTTCCACCCCATTGCTTATCCAAATTGCCAGCCTGTTGCCATGGAAACCCACTAACAATAGGTTTAAATGGACTAATTAATATTTATTTCGTGATGTACATGTAGCAAGAAGTTACCACAAAAGCTTGCTCATTCATGTTATGTTTCTTTTACCATAGGTGTGCCTACCTTTGATGTTGACCTGTAAATGCAACACCAGTCAATACTCCACATATTTTAGCATTCACTGTTTGTATAAGGGCATTTTAAAGTTAATTAAAATTGTTTGTGAAAGTTATTATTCAAAAGCGTAATGCTGGTCCAAGCTCCTCTTTAACTCTACAGTTCATTCTATTCTAAAGGGATGGGCTGACTCAGGGAAGCAGATTGCAGACTTAAATTGAAACCCAAGAAGGCAGTGATACCTGTTGAAAAAAAACACTTTGTGGGAGAGAGTTATATTTAAAATGGAGCTTTATAGATCGTGCTGGGAGCAGCAGATTTTCACTGCTGTCAAATTGCTACAAGCATTCTGATAGAGCAATCGTTATGAAGCAAGATACTCGATATCTGGCCCTTCTCCACCCACTGTGCCCCACCCCCAAGTCATCTTGGAGTCTGATATCACACAAATAGCTAGTAGCAATGTTGGAGTTCTCTGGATTAAATTAACCCATGCATCCCGAGTGGCCAAAGGAAATGGCATTTATGGAACATTGCATTTTCATCTCTCTGTCAGCACTTTAAGCCCACGGAGATTTGCCACTAGTGAAACTTATAAAGACATCCACTAGTTCCTCCAATTACTGCTGACGTCCAGCGACAGCTGTGCACTACATTGTCCTTTTATCCACATGAGAGGCACTGGGTGTCATGGCTTTTTTGTTTAAAACCTGGTTTTTGCAATTGATCATCATGTGTGCACCATTTCCCGCACTATTTACAAGCAGCACTGAAGCCAGATGGCAAAATGAATGTGAAACCAAAACCAATAACTAGCTTTGCAATGAGAATTAATAATACCCCTTGGGGAAGAGACCTGTTGCTGTTGTATATTGTATTGTTCAGCCTGACTGTAATGAAAATTTCAGCTTTGACCTAATTCCGGAGCTGGATGACAGATAGTTAGATCGCCAGCAGTGATCAGTTTTAATTTCAGCCCATCCAAGTTTTCATTGCAACAGCTTGGTGCTCAGTGAGCCTCCAAGTGTATGTGTGAATCAAAGCATTGGGTCCCAATGGGGGAAAAAAAAATCTGCTCAAATAGTTCAATTCTTCATATCAAATGAATTGTCATCTCATGGAGAATAAACACGCTGCTTCTATTTTCCCCCCATCAATCGAAGGAGTAGATTTCCACAGGGTCCATTGTTCCTTCAGTCACTCGATGTCGATCGGTAGCTTTGTAACTCCCTTATTGCCTTTTCTGTTAAGAATAGCAGGCGGCCATGTCTCTCAGTAAACCATGTTTGTTGTTTCTTCTTCATCCAAAGAACACCTTGGAACAGGCCTCTCGAGATCACCTCCAGCCAACCTGCTTCTCTGCTTCCATCTATGTTATCTCCCTTGCATGATAAAACTGCACATCCGTTGTCATTAAGATGTTGCAGTTTTTAACATTGTAACTTCATAGTGTACTTCAGGGGCTGGATTTTCAACCCAGAGACTGCAACCCAATGGCCGGCCAGATCGTTTCCTGGTCCCCTCGTGATACAATTTTTATAGGAAAAAGCTTGAATTGGCGGGGAGGCAATCGGCGCCCAGTTAGTGCTGGGAGAAGCCCGGAGGCAAGATCTGGTGATGGAGTTAGACCATGGCCATGCGGCGCCATGGTCTGTGTTGAGGGAGAATGTTGGCGTTGGAGACACGAGTTTCATTCATTATGAGTGGAAATAGCGTTAGTCAGATCTATGTGCTTACTGAATAATTTAGTTGCATTCCAGGTCCTCTTCTTCATCCAGGTCTTTTTTTATAGTCGTACTGTGCAGTGCGTAGCAGACGACCACAATAAGAGACACCGTAGCTGGTTCATAATGGAGGCACCACCTGACTTGTCAAGGCAACAGAAGCACATCTTTAAGCTGTCAAAGGTCTGTTCAATGCAGACTTGTGTTAGGAGATGGCTTTGGTTGTAGCACTTCTCTATACCCATTTCTAGTTTCTGAACAGGCATCAGGGACCACCTTTTCAGAGAATAAACCTTATCCCCCAGCAGCCACTCACAAGCCAGAATTTCCAGCTCCTCACGGCGGCAGGATCGTCTAGTCCCACCAATGTGAGTGGAGATTTAAATGGCATGCAGGAGGTGGGGCTGGAAAATTCCAGCCACGGAGGCTGGATGTTAACCTGAGGAAGTGCAGTCTCTGAGACCCTCACAGGATAAAGGAATCGTGACAGCTGCCTGGGAACCGAGCATTATCCTGCAAGATGCACTTCCTGTGGCCACAGACCAGTTAGATATTCAAAGTGGAAAACTTCACTGTTCAGGAATCTAGCTGGCTGGCCTGTCAGTCCTCAACTACATGGGTGCAATCGATGACCCTCTGTACCTGTGGGAATCCATCGATGGTGCCCAGTGCCCCCTGTGCCTGCGTTGGCCCATCTGTTTCCAAATGGATATAGTCCTCCTCGCCCTTCAGAATAGGGCAATGTAGAATGCCTGATGGGGTGATGAGATGCCACCCAGGTCTACCTGATTTTTTTTATTCATTCATGGGATGTGGGCTTCGCTGGCTGGGCCAGCATTTATTGCCCATTCCCTAGTTGCCCTCGAGAAGGTGGTGGTGAACTGCCTACTTGAACTGCTGCAGTCCATGTGGTGTAGGTACACCCACAGTGCTGTTAGGAAGGGAGTTCCAAGATTTTGACCTAGCGACAGTGAAGGAACGGCGATATATTTCCAAGTCAGGATGGTGAGTGACTTGGAGAGGAACTTCCACGTGGTGGAGTTCCCATTTATCTGCTGCCCTTGTCCTTCTAGATGGTAGTGGTCAGGCTTAGGGGAGTCAGGAGGTGAGTTACTCGTCGCACAATTCCTAGCCTCTGGCCTGTTCTTGTAGCCACAGTATTTATATGACTAGTTCAGTTCAGTTTCAGTGATGGTAATGCTATTGAACATCAAGGGGTGATGGTTAGATTCTCTCTTGCTGGAGATGGTCATTGCCTGGCACTTTCATGGCATGAATATTACTTGCCACTTGTCAGTCCAAACCTGGGTATTGTCCAGCTCTTGCTGCATTTGGACATGGACTGCTTCAGTATCTGAGGAGTCGCAAATGGTGCTGAACATTGTGCAATCATCAACGAGCATCCCCATTTCTGACCTTATGATGGAAGGAAGATCATTGATGAAGCAGCTGAAGATGGTTGGGCTGAGGACACTAACCTGAGGAACTCCTGCAGTGATATCCTGGAGCTGAGATGACTGACCTCCAACAACCACAACCATCTTCATTTGTGCTTGGTATGACTCCAACCAGCGGAGAGTATTTCCCCTGATTCCCATCGGCTCCAGTTTTGCTAGGGCAAACCCGAACTGGGCATCAGTGAGCAGGTTATTGCTGAGCAAGTGCCGCTTGATAGCACTGTTGCTGACCCCTTCCATTACTTTACTGATGATGGAGAGTAGACTGATGGGACGGTAATTTGCTGCATTAGATTTGTCCTGCTTTTTGTGTACAGGACATATCTGGGCAATTTTCCACATAGCTGGGTAGATGCTGGTGTTTCTGCTGTACTGGAACAGCTTGGCGAGGGGCATTGCAAGTTCTGGAGCACAAGCCTTCAGTACTATTGCTGGAATTTTGTCAGGGCCCATAGCGTTTGCAGTATCCAGTGCTTTCAGCCGTTTCTTGACATCACGTGGAGTGAACTGAATTGGCTGAAGACTGGCATCTGTGAGGCTGGGGACCTCTGGAGGAGACCGAGATGGATCATCCACTCGGCACTTCTAGCTGAATATTGTTGTGAATGCTTAAGCCTTATCTTTTGCATTGCTGTTCTGGGCCCCTCCATCATTGAGGATGGGGATATTTGTGGAGCCTCCTCCTCTAGTGAGTTGTTTAATTGTCCACACCATTCAGGACTGGATGTGGCTGGACTGCAGAGCTTAGACCTGATCCGTTGGTTGTGGGATCGCTTAGCCTGTCTATCACTTGCTGTTTATGCTGTTTGGCACGCAAGTAGTCATGTGTTGTAGCTTCACCAGGTTGACACCTCATTTTTAGGTGTGTCTGGTGTTGCTCCCGGCATGCCCTTCTGCACTCTTCATTGAACCAGGGTTGATCCCCTGGCTTGATGGTAATGGTAGAGTGGGGGATCTGCTGGGCCATGAGGTTACAGACTATGTTCGAGTACGATACTGCTGTTGCTGATGGCCCATAGCGCCTCATGGATGCCCAGTCTTGAGTTGCTAGATCTATCCCATTTAGCACAGTGATAGTGCCACACAACACAATGGAGGGTATCCTCAATGTGAATGTGGGACTTCATCTCCATAAGGACTGTGCGGTTGTCACTCCTACCGATACTGTCATGGACAGATGCATTTGCAGCAGGCAGGTTGGTGAGGATGAGGTCAAATATGTTTTTCCCTCTTGTTGGTTCCCTCACCACCTGTAGCAGACCCAATATAGCAACCATGTCATTTAGTACTTGGCCAGCTCGGTCAGTAGTGGTGATGGACATTGAGGATCCCACCCAAAGTACATTCTGCGCTCTTGTCACCCTCAGTGCATCCTCCAAGTGGTGTTCAACATCGAGGAGTATTGATTCATCAGCTGAGGGAGGGCGGTACATGGTAGTCAGCAGGAGGTTTCCTTGCCCATGTTTGACCTGATGCCATGAGACTTCATGGGGCCCAGAGTCGATGTTGAGGACTCCCAGGGCAACTCCCTCCTGACTGTATACTAGTGTGCCACCACCTCTGCTGGGCCTGTCCTGCTGGCGGGACAGGACATACCCATGGACGGTGATGGTTCTGGGACATTACCTGTAAGGTATGATTCTGTGAGGATGACTATGTCAGGCTGTTGCTTGACTAGTCTGTGAGACAGCTCTCCCAATTTTGGCATTAGACCCCAGATGTTAGTAAGGAGGACTTTGCAGGGTTGACAGGGCTGAGATTGCTATTATAAAAACAAAAAAAAAGCGGATGCTGGAAATCCAAAACAAAAACAGAATTACCTGGAAAAACTCAGCAGGTCTGGCAGCATCGGCGGAGAAGAAAAGAGTTGACGTTTTGAGGACTCAAAACGTCAACTCTTTTCTTCCCCGCCGATGCTGCCAGACCTGCTGAGTTTTTCCAGGTAATTCTGTTTTTGTCTGAGATTGCTATTGTTGTTTCCAGTGCCTATGTCGATGCTGGGTGGTCCATCCAATTTGTAGTGGTTTGTTACAATTGAGTGGCTTGGTAGGCCATTTCAGAGATCATTTAAGAGTCAACCACATTGCTGTGGGTCTGGAGTCACATGAAGGCCAGACCAGGTAAGGACGGCAGATTTCCTTCCTTAAAGGACATTAGTGAACCAGATGGGTTTTTACAACAATCGACACTGGTTCCATAGTCATCATTAGACTTTTAATTCCAGGTTTTTATTGAATTCAAGTTCCACCACCTGTGTGGCAGGATTCAAAGCCAGGTCCCTGGAGCATTACCCTGGGTCTCTGGATTACTAGTCCAGTAACAATACCACTACCCCTCTCCTTGGAACAACCCAGATACATAAGAATTAAGGGCTATGGTGACCTTGACAGCTGCACATAGGGGATTGCCATGGGGACCATGAGGCATCAGGTCATTGTGAGTCACAGCGCAAATATCCAAGGCTCTGCCAGGATAGGCATAGTCTCCTATGGCATTGGCACTCTGTCATTTGCCAATAGTTGATTCTTGGGTGGTACACCCGATGCCTTGGGCAGTGCCTTCTCCCCCTTGCAGTCCCTTGCTGTGGTCCTCTTGTCTCCTCTTGATCAGGAGGATGTTTCAGCTGAAGCCCCTCCTCGCTATCCTCTCCAATATCAGAGTAGTTTTCCCCCAACTTAACTCCGTCAGCTGGCCCTCATTGGCTCACCAGTGCTTCCCCTATCAATCTCTGAGGCCGAAGTGGTGCCAGCAACTTCACATCCTTCTCAAAAATCCACCCACTCATTGCTCACCAATGCAAGTCTCTCAGCACCGATGATGGCAACTGCATCAATTGCTGAGCAGCTGAGATTAAATCCCTTATTTTGCATAACTGTGGCACATTGCATTTGTTAGCACACTTGGCACCTCTGGTGTTCCCGACCGCTACACCCTAACATGGCTCAGACCCTTTGTTTTCCTAGTGCTTCTCAACTGCATATTCTAGACACTCCACAATGAACTTAGCAGCTGTTAACTGAAGGCATACAGGTTGTTGGCTTTCCCTCCACCACCCCCTTTGAAATTTGTATCATGTTCTGGAGGCAAGGAAACCAGTGTCGCCATCCGAATTCACGATTTTCAATGTGTGTCCACACCCAACCTTTACCCCATGGGCGATTAAAAATACAACCCCATAAATCATAGAAATACTATTTGTTATATATTTTATGACACCTAAGAGGCTTTAAACCAGTCTGCGCTTCAGGTTATTAAATGGGATCAATATAACTGCTGATACATGACTGATGGCGTGAAAAAATAAAGGCAGCGTGACTTTGAATAATACAGTGAAGCTGTGAAGTCCATTTAGCCTCATAAAACTTAACTAGTTTTTTTCTGTTCATAGCTAACATGGCATTTTCCTGTTAATTCAGTGTGTTTTGTTGTATTTCAAATGTTATCACCCAGTAAACGCCACTGCAGAGGTCACCTATATTTAAATTGTAACCTCATTAAAGAAAGAAAGGCTTGCATTTATATGATACCTTTCATGACCTCAGGATGCCCCAAATTGCTTTACAGCCAATGATGTAAATCTTCTGAATTGTAGCTCTTGTTTTCTTGTCTTTCATCCATCCTCATTCTGAAGGTTGGCCGCACTATGAATAATCTTTCTTCACTGATTTCTATTCTCCCCTGCCCTCACTGCCTCTCCCATCGAGAGGTCAGTCCGCATTCTCATGTTAGCCATCCATGCCATCTTGGGTCTTCCTTGTACTCATTTTGCAGACATTTTTCCTTGGCGTTACTTCTATTCCAATCACTTCCCTCCTGTTTGCATCACGTGTCCAAAATATGTGAACTCCCTTGACATCACTGTTTCAAACAAGTTCCTCTTAACACCAGCTTTCTCGAGCACTCACTTGTTTGCCTGTTCGGCCGTCCATGACATACATAATATCTGTCTGAGTCCTTTAATTTCAAATGCTCTTATTCGAGCCTCATCACTCTTCTTGATGGCCCAGCTTCCACAGCCAAACACCATCACCGGCCATATTGTCACAGAAGACAAATTTTCCTTGTAATCGAGATGCAGTGGTTACTCCATGATCTTTTAAGTGAGTTCAAAACCCCATGACCCTTGTTAACTCTAGCCCGAATTTCTTTGGTAGATTCTGCATCTTCTGTGATGAGTGACCCAAGATAGCAGAACCTGTCAAACTTGTTCAAGCTGAACTCTGTTAATCAGAATCTTTCTCCCCATCCCCATCACCTTTGCCTCGTCGACATTGATCAAGAGACTGTATTTCGGGTTAACTTGATCAAGACAATCCATCAACTCCTGTAGCCCCTCCATTGAGTTAGCAAGCAGAGTAATGTCATTGGCATATTGAAAATTCAAAGCTCGCGGGCCACCTATCAGTATTCCAACTTTGTATCCATCAAGTGTCCCTCTCATAACCATTTCTGCTGGGATGTTGAATAAATATGGTGAGAGGACTCACCCCTGTCTAACACCCTTTTTGACTCTGAACCATTGTTGTATTGTAAGATAAAAGCAGAAAGTGCTGGAAAAGCTCAGCAAGTCTGGGAGGTCTATCTGTGGAGAGAGAAACATAGGCGTAAATTTTCGGCTCGGCTGGTGGACACAATTGGCAGGCCTGGAATTGGCCAGGAAACAGGTGATCGGCCCCCCCACCGCGATTTCACCAATTAACAGCCCGCCAACGTGAAACACGTGTTAAAAAGCTCAGTGCTGCCGGGGCGGGGACAAGAAGAGGGTGGGCAGTGACGTCAACGTGGGTGTGGGCCAGCGCTGACAGAAAACAGAGAGCTGCCTCAGGAAGCTGAAGGCTTGAAAAAGCAAAAATGAAAGTTTCAAGAGCTAATAAAAAGCATCCATGCACCATAAGCAGTCACATGAAAATTTAGCTTATGAAATGCTGTCCACAGAAATGTATTTATATTTTATTTCATCATGGAAATCTCATCCTGCCCGTGGATGAGGTTTGTTGAAAAATGCAAAGGCCGCCTGGCAGATTCGCCCGTCTGCCAATGGTAAGGTTGGACAGGCTACGAAAAATGACAGACAATTGCACTGTTAATGGGCTTAATTACCCTCTTAATTGTCAGTGGGTGTGCTTCCAACTTCTACACACGCCTGCCGACTGAAATATCGCAAGGGCAGGGGATGATGTCGGGATACTTGCCCGACGCCATCTCCGCATGATTTCATGCCCGATTGGGTTGGGCGCTTGCCCGCCTGATCAGCGTAAGATTCAGCCCATAGCTAAGGTTTTGAATCCAATATGACTCTTCTTCAGTTCTAAAGTACTTTGAACTTACAATCCTTCTGACTCAGAGATGAGGGTGTTACTCATTGAGCCACAGCTAACACAAGGAATTTTAAAAATATCATAATGCACCTGAACCATATTGCCAACTTTAAGCTAATCCTATGCGTAGTTATTAAAGAAAAGGTTTAACATTAAAGCATTTATTAATTGCCATTCATCACAATATCAAATTAAACAATTCAAGGCTTACTGAGCATTAGCTAACAAATTAAAATAAACAAGTTGAACTAGCCCTAGCCCTATTGAGCCCTGATCTCTGTTGTTCCCATTTAATCTCTCTTTTTCTCTGCTCTTGTGTTTTTCCCAATATTTTCTTGGATCTCAGTTAAGCCTCGTTATGCATTCTTGGCTGAGAGATCGGCCATCCATTACAGCACTGAAACACCTGATCCCCAGGAAAAACGGTACTTGATTGACAGCTCTGGCTCTCTGATCTCTTCTATCAGGTTCCTGCATGCTTATAATAAAGAGGTTTAATGTGCTTGCAGTTTCAGCTATTAATACTTTAAAGGGCCTAGATGATTGGCACTTCTATTGGCCAGTAGTAAAAAGGAGTTTTATTTCAGAAAGTGAAAATTTACCAATGAATAACTTTTTAAAAGCTTTTTTTACACACCCTATTGACACTATAGGATCCATTGGTTCTATACAGTATATAGTAAGTGAATGGGCTAGGAAGTGCCATAGTTTAGCAAAGGGGTCATGAGGACCATAGGGGTTAGGTGGCATTGGGAATATGAGAGGACATGGGGGGTTGGTGGGGGGCATACTTTAGCATGGGGGGCATGGGGGCTATAGGGGTGGGGAGGCATGAGATGGCATGGAAGGTGTGTGGGGTGTGAGGGGTGAGGGCTAGAGGAGCTTATTCTTTTCATTATAACTGGGATGAAGTTCCACAGCACTGAGGCAGCCTCGCCCCAGCACCCGGCAGCCCCTGTGGCTGCCTTTGACCTCTTTCATGTTAGGCTGGCCTGACCGCAGCCCACATCTAGTCCCCCACAGTGAAAGGCTTGACTTTCCTGGCACTGTCTCCAAGGTGGGCTAGATGAGGTGGGAATTTTCCCGCCTTCCGCTACCTGCCTCAAGGATGAAAGTACAGCCTTGTGCCTTGAGTCTAATAACATCATAGAATCAAAAACTGATAAAGCACAAAAGAGGCCATTCAACCCAGTATTCCTGTACTGGCCCTGTGAAAGGGCAATCCAATTAATTCTTCTCTGCTGTTCTTTACTCATAGTTATGCAAATTTCTCCCCTTCCAGCATTTACCCAATTCCATTTTGAATGTTTTTGTTGAATTTGGTTCCATTTCCATTTCAGACAGTGTATTAAAGACCATATTCATTCATGTATTTGTTTTCCTCATGTTGCCTCTGGTTCTTTTCCCACTTACTTCATATGTGTACCCTTTGGTTACTGACCATTTTACCATTGGAAACAGTTTCTCCCTAGTTACTCTATCAAAACCCTTCATGACATTGAACACCTTAATCAAATCTCCCCTTAACCTTCTCTGATCTAAGGAGAACAGTCTCAGTTCCTCTGGTCGCTACATGTAACTGAAGCCTTTCATCCCTTTCATTCATACCATTCTAAGTAAAAAGTAAAACTCTTCTGCACCCTCTCTAACGCTTGGCATCCTTCCAAAGTGTGATTTCCAGAATTAGACATGATTTTGCAGCTGGGGCCTTGCCAGGGATTTATAACGGTTTAGCGTAATTTCCTTGCTTTTGTGCTCCATGGGAAGAAGCAATTGTTTGCATTGTGCCACTTCAAGTCACACTGCATAGACTTACATCGATTCCCTGGGGCATAGACAGTGCCACTACCTGCATGGTTGACACAGGATTCATCATTGATATTATTGAAGACCGAGCCATGTGGGTTGCAGTGCTGCCTGCCTCTGGGGAATCAACACAGTCAGTGCCACTTGAAGCTGCACTAAGCAAACCATTTTTGTCCCCATCCTTCTATTTATAAAGCTAAAGATCCTGCTAGATTTCTTAGCAGCCCCTTCAACTTGTCCTGTCACTTTCAAAGACTTGTGTGCATAGACTCCCATGTCTCTCTGTTCCTGCCTCCCTTTTAAAATTCTAATATTTAGTGCATAATGACTCTCCTCAATCTTCCTCACAAAATGTATTATTTCACATCACTACTGTTTGCTTTCCAGACAATTTTTAGACAATTTCATACAGTTATTGGCTGTTTAATCCCATGGACTTCAATTTTGCTAACAAGTCCAATATGTGGTGCTTTGTGAAATGCCTTTTGAAAGCCCACATATACGTCAACTGCACTATTCTCATAAATTCAGCCGGGTTAATTTTTAACCAGGGCAGTTTTTTTGCTCTGAGCACAAACAGCCCCAGAACTGTGTTCGGAAATTTAGATTTTCTAGGATTCCGTGGGCAGAATTTTCTCATCAGCATGTGGGGAGGGGCCCCGCATGCCGGCACGTAAATTGATGCGTGATGACGTCGGGCATGCGTCCCACATCACTGCACACCATCGCAATATTTCAGTTGGTGGGCACGCTATGATCTCTGATGCGTGTCTGCCATTAATTAACAGGCCAGTTGAGGCCCTTGAGCCACTAATTAACACTGATTTTTGGGGGCCTGTGTGAGCTTCAGGATGTCACATGGGCGCAACGGGCAGGTGGGTAGGAGACATTTGTATAAATCTCATCCACTGGTGATTGGAGTCATGAGTGGTCTTTGGCAGACATTTAATGTTTAAACTTACTGCTACTTGCCTGTGTGAGCAGGAATACTTCAAAATTCATACCAGCTGCTTGGACAGGAGTAACAACCATCAGGTCAGGACTCGACAGTAAAGATCATTTCTGGGGCCTTTTAGGTTTCAGGAAGCCTTCCCTTAGCCTGGGAATGGGAGTTGTGCTCTGTACTGGAGGCACCTCCTCTGAGGAGGAAGAGAGGGCCAAAAGAAGGAGGAGGCCAGGAGTCCATATTCAGCCTCCAGGGGAGCCACCTTTGGGAGGACAGGCGCAGGCACAAGGGGCGCAGGGCCAACAAGAAATTCAAGGTAGAAGGGGCCGCAGAAGACGCTGCTATCTTGCTTCCAGGGTTCACAGGCGGCGAAGCAGCTACCTCAATATGGCTGAGGTGCAGTGCCGAAGGAGGCTTCATCTGTCAGTGAAGACAGTGACTTCCATCTGTCAGATGATAGGCCCTGAGATCTGTGTCAACTGTGTGGGTGGGCATCCCATGCCAGTGGTGTTGAAGGTCATGGCTTCCTTCAACATCTATGCCTCTGGCTCTTTCCAGGTGGGTGATCTTTGTGGAGTCTCCCAGTCAGCTGTCCACACTTGTGCCAAGCAACTGACAGATGCTCTGTTCAGGCGTGCATTGACTTTCACTCACTATTGATGGGACGAGGCCAGCCAGACAGAGCGAGCCAGAGACTTTGCAGCGATGGCTGTGTTCCCCCACATCCAGGACACAATCAGCTGCACACATGTGGCTATCAAGGCACCAGTGGGTGAGCCTGGTGCCTTTGTCAACAATAGGGGATACCACTTCTTGAACGTGCAGATAGTGTGTGATCACAGGATGCTGATTCTACAAGTCTGTGCAGAGTACCTAGGCAGCTCCCACGACACCTACATCCTCCGACACTCCCAGGTGCCGGGGCTCTTCAGTGCTCCAGCCCGGCTGGATGGATGGCTTCTGGGAGACAAGGGCTATCCCCTCAGAAGGTGGCTCATGACATCTCTTCACCATCCAAGAACAGAGGATGAGCAGTGGTACAATAGGAGCCATGCCTCCACAAGGGCTGTGGTAGAGAAAGGCATCGGTCTTCTCAAGATGCATTTCCGATGCCTGGACCACTCAGGGGGCGTACTCCAGTACCCCCCAGATTGCGTCTCTGTGAGAGTGGTAGCATGTTGTGCTCTGCACAATCTGGCGCTGGAAAGGGGGGACACAGTGGAGGAAGAAGATGTAGATGGTGCAGAAGCTCCAGCTGCAGACAATGAGTCCAGTAGTGAGTCCGAGGATGAGCACACACAGGAGAATGCTGAGGGAATGGACGCTGACCCGAGCATACTCCAGGGAGGCAGGGACACCTGGAGGCTTTAATCCAATGAACTTTCAGCTAGCCCGCAACAGGTGGACCTTCAACACATGCCAGGCCTGCAGGCTCCACACTCGATACCTGAGAGCAACATCTGCCTGGTTAGGAACATTAACTCCGTGCTTTGTTAATAAAGCTCAATGACAAACAAGTCCCTCATAACACCATGGGTTCCCATCCACCTGCAGAAGTAAGGAAACACCCTGAGCCATGTTCACATATGAAGCATTTAATGAATTCACAAAATAAAACAGAAAAGAAACTTAAATCAAAGGTGTTGAGCATCACATCAAATTATAATCAACTAATAGCAGGGCAACATAAAAGCACCAGTGAAAAGCCCATGGTGTGCCTAAGGTGCCTTAAGTTTATGCTTTTGGGTGCGACATCTAAGTGCTCCATCCCTGCTGGCACTGGCATTGGAGACAGCCTGCTCACTCTGCTGTCCTGATGGCCTCGATGACCTTGGCGAGCGTCCTCTAGCCTGTGGAGCCTTTGATGGCCCCGCCTGGGAGTGAGCTGCCAGTTCCATGGCTGGCATCTCCCCAGTCACTGCAGCCTCATCGGATGCAATGGTCACTGGCAGATGGGGCGGAGGAGCTGCTACCCTCACCCGGAGTGCCCTGAGAGGAGCCCGCAGAGATGACAGGCAGCTCATGCGCTGACATGAGGTCGCTTCGGACCTCTCTGCTCACCATTGATGGATGGACACCTCGCTGGGATACTCGGTGCCCAACCCATCTCCCGGCACTGGCACTGACCAGCAGAGGTCAATGCCACTGTGTGGGCTTTCAGGTCCGAGCGCCACCCTACGAAGCCCTGATTGTTCATCTGGAGGAACCTCTCCACAAGAGTTGCCACTGTCTCCATGGACAAGGCATTGCGCTCGGCCATGAGGGCCATTGCTTTGCTGATGCTCCGCATAGACTCCTTCAGCACGGAGACTATGCCACGCATAGCCTCATGTATCTCCGCCAGATCCTCCCGCAGACCCTGCTGAACTTCCAGCATCTGCTGCCTCAGGGACGACTCCAGAAGCTCGTCATCAGCCATCGATTGAGCATGTGCCTGGTCCTCTGACCGCTGGCGCCATGAGCACTCTCTGTCTCCGCCTGCACCTCAAGCAAGTGAAATGTTCTCACCACCCACCCCAGGACATTAGCCAACAATCTAATTCCCATTGAGGTGCTAGTATCTGCGCTAGTGCCTGCCTGGCAGAGGTGGTGTGATGCTGGTGCTTCTAATCTTCTGGGCCCTCAGGTGTTAGAGGTGGCTCCTCTACCTCCTCCTCCCGGCCCTGCTCTGGTGATGCTGAAAGGAAGAACAAGGACATTTGATTAGTTTGAGTCGAGACAATGTCAATGTGCATGCCTGGCCCCAAATCAGCATGTGCTCATCCTTCCATAATCAATGGGAAACCCATGTTGGAAGCTTAAATCACTAAACATTCAACAGTGGGATGTTGGGACAGACATGGTGACCTCAGTGCACGGCATTCTTACCTCCCCCAGGCACCCCAGTCTCACCGTCACTGGTGGACCTGGGCACATGGCGCCTCTCCAGCTCCATCACCTCCTGCCTGTATTTGGTTATAATCACCAACTGGGCCTGGCCTCCGCCAGTCCACATCTGCTCTGCGTTATTGTGTGTGGTCTTCTCCTGAGAAGGAGAGAAGAGCATTGATTAGTCCGCCCTGTACCTGGGTTGCCATTGCACCCCTGCCACCCCCGCCTGAGTGAAACATTGCAGGGCTCCAGTGAATTGTGACCCTGCAGCTGCCGCACACTCACACCAAGAAGCCAGGGCTGACCCCCCCTTGCCCACATGCTGCCTCCATCACATTTGCCACCCACACAGTTTCACCTTGCAAAGCAAGGACGCAGAAGCACATGGAAAGCCAAGGGCAGCAGATGGGTGGGTGCCCCGCCACCTGAAAGTTCCCCTCCCAGCACGTCAGCAGCCTGACTTTGACATGTTTTGGAGTTCCAGCACTGCCCCTAGGTGCAGATCCTTGAGGCAGCCCCCAAAACAGTAATGTGGGTGTCAGTCTACCACATGCTGCGGGTGCAGAACCCAGCTCAGCACAACCCTCTCAGGGTGAACCTGACATGGGCAATATCTGCTGGCCCACCCAGCGAAGGACACTTGCCTTGAATGATTCAATGCAGTAACTACATTCAGAGTTGGGGGATTGGGGGTTGGTGCCAGTGGGGGGGTGGGGGGTCGGAGCCTAACTGCTGTGTTAAGTGACCAACGCCAACATGGTACTCACCCTTCCCGAGCGCAAGAAGTTGAAACACTTGCGGCACTGAACCCAGGTGTGTCACACCACGTCGTGGGAACTCACTATCTCCGCCACCACCTCCCAGGCACATTTGGTCATGTGGTGGGGGTTTCCTCGTCCCGTCCCTGGGAACATGGATCTCATGCTGTGCTGCCACTCTCTGGTGGGAGGGTAGCAAGGCACAGTGGCCCTGCTGACCTGCCCTCCTGCCTGGCCTGCTCACCAGCAGCGCTCTCGGGAACCTTTCTGCCGGCCATGGTTCACAGCCTTTGAAAGGCTGCAGGAGCGCTCTTTAAACAGGCCGCTGGGTCGCCATTGGACCCAGCAGTCATAGCTGTCCCGCTGCTGCTTGCCCACTCCCGCTGTCCTCGGGAGACGCGTTTCATTCTGGGTGGGCCTTAATTGGCGCAGTTAGCGATTGGCTCTGCACCCACCTGCACCCACTCCTGACCGGCCTGCCCGACGAGGAGAAAATTCTCCCCCTTGAGTGACAGAAGATTTCTGATTAACTATTCTGAGCTGGATTTCAATCTGAATTTCTGAGGCAAAAAGATGGTTTTCCAAATTTACTAGGTGACCATAAGACCATAAGAGGTAGGAAGTAGGCCTTTCGGCCCATCGAGTCTGCTCTGCCATTCAATGAGATCATGGCTAATCTGATAATCCTCAACTCCACTTTCCTGCCTTTTCCCCATAACCCTTGATTCCCTTACTAATTAAAAATCTGCCTATATGTCTTGAATATACTTAACGACCCAGCCTCTAAAGCCCTTTGTGACTACCCTCTGAGAGAAGAAATTCCTGTCCATCTCTGTATTTAATGGGCAATCCCTTACTCTGAGATTATGCCCTCTGGATCTAGAATCTCCCACAAGGGGAAACAATCTCTCAGCATCTACCCTGTCAAGCCCCCTAAGAATCTTCTATGTTTCAATAAGGTCACGTCTCATTCTTCTAAACTCCAATGAGTACAGGCCCAACTTACTCAACCTCTCCTCATAAGAAAATCCCTCCATACTGTGAATCAACCTAGTGAACCTTCTCTGGACTGCCTCCAATGCCAGTATAGCTTTCCTTAGTTAAGGGGACCAAAACTGTTCACAGTGTTCAAGGTGTGGTCTAACTAGTGCCTTCTATAGTTTTAGCAAGGCTTTGCTATTTTTATACTCCATTCCCTTTGAATTAAAAGCCAACATTCCTTTTACCTTCCCTATTACCTGCTGAACTTAAGCTCATAGATTCATAGACATTTACAGTACAGAAAGAGGGCACTCAGCCCATCGTGTCTGCACTGGTCAACAAAGAACTGACTACACTAATCCCATTTTCCAGCGCTTGGACCATAGCCCTGGAGGCTATGGCAACGCCAAGTGAATATCTAAATATTTCTTAAATGTTATGAGGGTTTCTGACTCCACCACCCTTTCAGGTAGTGAGTTCTGGGCTCCCACCACCCTCTGGGTGAAAAAACTTCTCCTCAACTCCCGTCTTCTCCTTCTACTTCTTACCTTAAATCTATGCCCCCTTGCTATTGACCCCTCTACTAATGGAAAAAGTGCCTTCCTAACCACCCTATCTATGCCCCTCATAATCTTATTCACCTTTATCTGGTGCCCTCTCAACCTTCACTGCTCCAAGGAAAACAACCCCAGCCTATCCAATCTTCCCTCATAACTCAGACCCTCCAGCCTGGGCAGCATCCTGGTAAATCTCCTCTGCACCTCCCCAGTGCAATCACATCCTTCCTATAATGTGGTGACCAGAACTGCACGAAGTACTTCAGTTGTGGCCTAACCAGCATTTTATACATTCCAGCATAACCTCCCTGCTCTTGTGTTCGGGACCTTGGCTAATAAAGGCAAGTACCCCATATGCCTTCTTAACCATCTTATCTACCTGCCCTGCTACCTCCAGGGATCTGTGGATATACACACCATCGTCCCTTTGATCTTCAGTGCTTTCCAGGGCCTTACCATTCATAGTGTAATCCCTTGTCTTGTTAGCTCTCCCCAAATGCATTACCTCACACACTTTTCTAGGTTGAATTCTATTTGCCACTGCTCTGCCCATCTGATCAGTCCATTGATATCATCTTGCAGCTTATGGCAATCCTCCTCGCTATTTACCAGCCTACCAATTTTCATGTCATCCGCGAACTTCTTGATCATACCTCCTACATTTAAGTCCAAATCATTTACATACACCACATACAGCAAGGGCCCCAGCACCAAGCCCTGCAGAACCTCACTAGAAACAGACTTTCAGTCACAGAAACATCCATCTACTATCACCCTCTGCTTCCTTTCTCTCAGTCAATTTTGGATCCAACATGCCACTTTGCCTTGGATCCCATGGGCTCTTACTTTCTTGACCAGTCTGCCATGAGGGACCTTATCAAAAGCCTTGCTAGAGTCCATGTAAACCACATCAAATGCATTACCCTCATCAATACTCCTGGTTAGCTCCTCAAAAAATTCGATCAAATTTGTCAAACAGACCTTCCCTTAACAAATCCATGCTGACTATTCCTGATTAATCCATGCCTCTCCAAGTGCAGATCTGTTCAGTCCCTCAGAATTCTTCCTAGTAACTTCTCCACCACTGAGGTTAACTGACTGGGCTGTAATTTCCTGGTCTCTCCCTTCCTCCCTTTGCATACTAGCTTTTTGGGATTCATGCATAAGGGCACCCAAATCCCTCTGTGCTGCAGCTTTCTGCAGTCTTTCTCCATTTAAAGAATATTCAGCTCCTCTATTCTTCCTGCCAAAGTGCATAACCTCACATTTTCCCACATTATATTCCATTTGCCAAGTTTTTGCCTACTCACTTAACCTGTATATATATCTCTGTAGACTCCTTGTGTCATCCTCACCACTTGCCTTCCCACCTATATTTATGTCATCCGCAAACTTGGTGATAGTTCATTCACTTCCTCCATCCAAGTCACTAATATATATTGTAAATAATTGAGGCCCCAGCACTGATCCCTGTGGCACTCCAGTTGGAAAAGGTTGCCATCCTGAAAATGCCCCCTTATCCTAACTCTCTGTCTTCTATTAGTTAATCTTTCTTCTATCCATGCTAATACACTACCCCCAACACACTGGGCTCTTATCTTTTTAAATAGCCTGATGTGCGATACCTTATCAAACGCCTTTTTGGAAATCCAAATATATTACATCTACTGGTTCCCCTTTATCTATCTTGCTTGTTACCTCCTCAAAGAATTCTAATAAACTCATCAGGCATGATTTCCCCTTCATGGAGCCATGCTGACTCTGCTTGATTATACTTTGCATTTCTAAATGCTCTGCTATTACATCCTGTATAATAGACTCTAACAATTTCCCAATGACGGATGTTAAGCTTACTGGCCTATAGTTACTTGTTTTTTGTCTCCCTCCCTTTATGAATAAGGGTGTTACATTGACAGTTTTCCAAACCTCTGGGACTTTTCCAGAATCTAAGGATTCTTGGAGGTTTACTCCCAGTGCATCCACTATCTCTGTAGCTACTTCATTTAATATCCTAGGATGCAACCCATCAGGTCCAAGGGATTTATTGGCCTTCAGCCCCATTAGTTTCCCTAATAGTCATTCTCTAGTGATACTTATTGTACTTAACTACCCCACCACCGTCTTTTTCCCCTTGATTATTTAGTATTTTTAGATTGCTATTAGTGAAGACTGATGCATAGTATTTTTTCAACCTCTCTGCCATTTCCTGGTTCCCCATTATTATTTCCCCAGGGCCCTATGTTAACTTTGGCCTCTCTCTTCCTTTTTATGTATTTAAAGAAGTTCTTACTATCTGTTTTTATATTACTTGCTAGTTTACCCTCAAAGTTTATTTTCTCCTTCTTAATTTTTTTTTGGTCATCTTTTTTGGGTTTTAAAAGTTTCTCAGTCCTCTGGTTTACCACTAATCTTTGCCACATTGTATGTTTTTTCTTTCAATTTGTTTCTATCCTTAACTTGTTTGGTTAAGCATTGTTGGTTTACCTTCTTACTAGCATCCTTCTTCCTCACTGGGATGTATCTTTGTTGTGAGTCATGAACTATTTTCTTAAACATCTGCCATTGTTCATCAACCCTTTCCCAGTCCACTCCAGCCAACTCTGCTCTCATTCCTTTGTAATTACCCTTTAAGTTTAGCACAGTTGTTTCCAACCCAAGTTTCTCACTCTCAAACTGATTGCTAAATTCTACCATGTTAAGGTCACTGTTTCCTTGGGGATCTTTTACTCTGAGATCATTTATTAAACCTGCTTCATTACACATTACCAGGTCCAAAATAGCCTGATCCCTGGCTGGATCCACAACATATTGTTTTAGGAAACTGTCCTGAAAACACCTCTGAATTCTTGTTTGTGGCTTCCTCTGCCTAGTTGATTTTTCAAATCTACACGAAGATTACAGTCACCCATGACTAATGTACTGCATTTTTTTATATGCCCTCATTATCTCCTGATTTATTCTCTGTCCTACATTATATCTGCTGTTAGGAGGCCTATGGGTGAGAGGCAAGGTGGAGGGGGAGCTTTCAATATTAGTACAGTCTATTTTGTTTACTTGGTGTTCATTTTACTCATACTACTTTCAAAGATGAGTTGCTTGTAATTTGTATTTGTAAGTAAAAGTTAATCAAAACAAAGCAAAACATTACAATGGAATTTTCTAGAATGCAAAATGAGGATATTCAGAATTGATATCTGACCGAATGCAACACCCTTATGCAACATAACATAGAAGCAAAATACTGTGGATGCTGGAAACCTGAAATAAAAATGGAAAATGCTGGAAAAACTCAACAGGTCTGGTAGTATCTGTGGAGAGAGAAACAGAGTTAACATTTCAAGTCACTATGGCTCTTCTCCAGGCCTGAAGAGAAGTAGAAATATGATGGGTTTTATACTCTTTAAGGGGGGGGGTGGAGCATGTGGAATGAGATAGAAGATCGGGGTAGGTGACAGCAAAGGAGAGATTGACAAAGATGTCATGGACACTAGACAAAGGGAGTGTTAATGGCAATGGTAAACAGTAAAGAAGGTACTGAGAATGGCATAAAGGTAAGATAGCAGAATGTGTTAATAGCAGAACATGGGTCAGTGCTCTGTGAAAGCCCTGTGGGAATAGGGAGGGTTTGGGGAACAGGGTAAAAAATAATTAATTAATTAATTAATTAAACAAACAAACAAATAAATACATTTTAAAAAAATGTTTATAAAATGTTTCAAGGGGGAGGAGAGAGTTCATGATCTGAAATTGTTGAACTCAATGTTAAGTCCAGAAGGCTGTAAAGTGTCTAATTAGAAGATGAGGTGCTGTTCCTCCAGTTTGTGTTGAGCTTCACTGGAACATTGCAGCAGGCCAAGGACAGATATGTGGGCATGTGAGCAGTTTGTTGTGTTAAAATGGCAAGCGCCAGGAAGGTCTGGGTCATGCTAGCAAACTGCGCGAAGGTGTTCCGCAAAGCGGTCACCCAATCTGCGTTTGGTCTCTCCAATGTAGATGAGACCACACAGGGAGCAGGGGATGCAATAGACCAAATTAAAGGAGGTGCAAGTGAAGTGCTGCTTCACCTGAAAGGAATGTTTGGGGTCTTGGATTGTGAGGAGGGAGGAGGTAAAGGGACAGGTGTTGTACCTTCTACGATTGCATGGGAAGAGGCTGTGAGAAGGGGACGAGGAGTTGGGGGTGATGAAGGAGTGGATCAGGTTGTCATGGAGAGAATGGTATCTATGGAATGCTGACGGAGGGGGTGATGGGAAAGTGTGTTTGGTGGTGGCATCTTGCTGGAGTTGGCGGAATTGGCGGAAGATGATCCTTTGAATTTGGAGGCTGGTGAGGTGAAAAGTGAAGACAAGGGAGACCCTATATTGGTTCTGGGAAGGAGGGGAAGGGGTGAGGGCAGATGTGCAGGCGATGGGTCAGACACAGTTGAGGTCCCCATCAACAACAGATGCTGCCAGACCTGCTGAGTTTTTCCAGCATTTTCTGTTTTTACCCTAATGCAGCATTCTGTTGAACTAAATTGGCCTGGAAAATCCCAGGTCCTAATTCCTGCCTGTGTTCAATTTGCTTTTCTCAAAATGGGCTGGAAGTAGGAGTGCTGTAATTGGGATTGTCATCCATGAGCTTGAGAGATAGATTATGATCTTATATTATTTTATGAGCTTATGAACCCTATCTGGTAGAAAGTGCAATAACAGGTCAAATCAGATTCAGGTTCAGCTCTGATGGCCTCTTTAACCATAAAGCCTGCCAACATTCATGTTCAAACGCGAAGGTTAGACACTTGTGGTAGATACTGGAGGACACCTAGCATTGTGGAACTGTGCCACAGTCTGATCTGATTCTTCACGGAAAGGGCAACTCTAGAAAGGAAGGAGTTGGTTGTATGCCTTCTACTCCTGTGCCAAATTCAGGAATTAGGATTGTAAACTCCCCTTCTTTACCATTTGTTGTCCAATCAGGAGAGCTCCACATCTTGCAAGTTGGTTCAATAAAAGCTCAATGTCACATGCTGTGCTTAGATTTTGGCTCTTAAAAAAAACTCCCAATATTTTACTTGTTTTTTGGATGACTGGAATGCAGTGCCTTTGAAAAGTCCAAACAAGTCAGACTAACATATAAATATGTCATTTGCTTCCTGCCTATACATTACTGCCATATGCTATTTGTTGCTTTCTATGTGGCAAGAAACCTCTATCTTATCCTGTCTTAAAAAGGCAAACCATATAAACTACAAACAATGAATATCTTTTTCCCTTTCACAAAAGAAACCCTAGATGGGTTACTATTGAAACTTGACCTTTTGTTTTCCATGATATGAAAGAGAGAGAAAAAAAAAATCAGCATCACAATTGCATTTATTGTTTGACAAAACAGTCTAAAATCACGAGGTGCTTGACTAAGTTAATGAATATTATGTGTGAGATTCTCCTGCAAATGAAAACAAACTGTGAGTTCTTTTATTTTTTAAGTTAATTTTATCGACATTTTACAAGTGTTTACATTATACAGCTTTGGTACATTTTCCATCGTACAGTAAAATCTTTGTTATCTGACATGCTTGGGGAATGGGTGGTGCTGGTTAATCAAAAATTCTGGTTAGCAGATTTTAATTATTCCGGATACAAGACGAGGTGCGGCATATCTTTGTCACAATAACCAAAACTGTTCCAATAATTTAATAATTTCAATGTAAAGAACAGCTAAGAACAATTGCAGATTTACAACCTAGTTATTATTTTAAGTTTTATTTTGAAGAATGCATTATCAGAACAGATTGGCTTTGAAACAAAAGGGTTGTCAGAAATTCTGGCTACTAGAGAATTCTGTTTGGTAGCGTGTCGGATAACACAGTTTACTACAGTTTTTCCTTGGATAGCAGGGTCATTTGAAACCTCAGGGGTGGCTCTCCCTGCCCTTTTGTGAGTTGTCCCAGGATCAGAAAAGGGTTCCATGCTCAGGGTTACAAGCAATGGCCAATAGTAGCCGGTGAATTTTTAGTGGTGATGGCGGAAGTGTTTTGTTGGAAATGGCCGTGGTGAAAGGGCGTATTTCTTTCCAATATATCCGATGAATATTAAAGCTTGATATGCAGTATGTTGCTACTGAAAGTTTGGTGAGACTCTTGTTAGCAGCTACAGTTCCACACATTGGTGTTAATGCTTTACTGTCGGTTATTTTTAAGGAACTGGTTGACATAATTGACACTTGTGATTTTAACCTCATTTATTGAGGAACCTAAACAGAAGGAGAATACAGTAACTAAAATTAAGATCAGAAAATGGATATGGACTTATGTTTAGCCTTGTAGACTTTGAGTTCAGAATCGCTGAACTGATGTGTGCAGCACCCAAGGAAGCTGTTTGGCTCTTTTGTGTTACTTCAGCTGGAACTACCTGTTTCAATCACATTTCCCTGCCTTTCCCCATATCATTTTAAATTCTTCCCTTTCAAATGCCTATTCAACTCCCTTTAAGTCATGACGTATTCATGCCTCAGTTTCTACTTGTGTTAAAATGTTCTATTCTGGAATTTTCATTGAGGGTTATTTGATAAAAGATCAACAAAACTACAGGGAGGCAATTAAACTGGTATTGCCCCAAAGTTTCTGCTGATCTTCCACCAAAGTTAGGGTGTGGCTTGGAAGAACCCTAGAGATATTCAGGGCCCCCATGTTCTTTTTGTTCACTCACAGGATGTGGGGAGTGGGTCACTGGCAAGGCTGGCATCTATAGTGCATTGTTAGTTTCCTGAGAAAGTGACCCTGGGCCTTCATCTTGAATTGCTGCACTACAACTGAATTGCTTTTGAGGCCGCTTCTCAGGTCAGAGCAGGAAGATGGCAGGTTTCCTTCCCTAAAGGACATTAGTAAACCAGTTAAGTTGATGTTACAATCAAAATTTACTTTTACTAGTATCCTTTGTACTTCTGTAGTAGAAAGATCTGATACATAAAGGATTCATGTGAGACTGAGTACAGTACCACCCATAGAGTGATATAAGAAGACCCAGAGCCAGAGTCAGTCTGGAGATGGACACAGTTGGGTTAAGATCTAGAATGGGGTCACCTCCACACCTGTACCTTCTACTGTAAATTTGTACATAGATGTGAGTTGTTAATAAAGACTTGCGGTTAACATAATCCAGGCTGGAAGCCTACTTCCTGGTATCTGAAGCAGGATTCTTTAAGGTGACAGCGATTGATTCCAGTCTCTTCAATTTCCAGGCTTAAAAAACATAATTCAAAATTCGTGAACTCCTATTGGTGAGATTTCAACAGATATTTTCTGGATTATTCGCCCAGTAACAATGCTACTACACAACTGTATCATATTGTCCTATTGCTTCTCGTGTGATAATCCTGAATAAGTGCCCCCTTCTTACAGAATTACTAACATATTGGAGCAATTTTTTTACTATTTGCCACTCAAAACCTTTCAAAGCTTGAATCCTCTAATAATTTCCTCCCTCAGTAAAAGCTTTAACTTATTGAGCCTTTCTTCATTATCTTGCATTTATATGTTCATACGTATGTCGCTATTAACAAAGGAAAACATCCCAAGGCACTTAAAACTATAACCATTCATTACTGATATTATTCCCATAGCTTTTTATTCATTCTACAATGGCTTGCCTAGAAATGCATGCTGTTAACCTGAACAATATCACAAGCAAGTTCAACATAGCTTGCTTTCAAAGTGAATGTTCCTGTGTATAAAACCCAGAAATCAGTTCGCATTTTTATAACTTTCCCTTCCTGAACTCCCACTTTTAGATTTCTTCAGTATTGGGGGCAGTGGATCCCTTGCTTCCTCCATTCTGCTAAAAATCTCACGAATTGTTTTAAAACTTTTATTGTTCTTTTTTCCAAAATGTGTACAATTCACGTTCCTCTGCCCACGCTGCTGCTTTCATTTTAGAATCTTCCTCAGACTTGCCATGACCACCAATCTGATATCTTCAAAAATCTTCGATATCTGCTCACACTGAAATGTAATATTCAGATCCATGTCCCCTTGAAGTTCAAAATAACAACAACAACTTGTATTTATATAGCTCCTTTAATATAATAAACTGTCCAACACTTCACAGGAGTTTTAACCACCAAAATCTGGCACTGAGCCACATGAGGAGATACCAGGACATCTTAAAGGAGGAGAGAGAGGGAGAGAAGTGGAGAGGTTTAAGGAGGGAATTCCAGAAGGCACTGCTGCCAATTGTGGAGTGCTATAAATCAGGATTCTCAAGAGGCCAGAATTGGTGGGATGCCAAGATCTGACAGAGATGTAGGGCTGGAGGAGGTTACAGAGATAAGAAATGGCAAGGTCACGGAGGGTTACCACTAAAATTGGTAAGGACCACATAAGGGAGATATGCCAATCAAAATGAATAAAATATCTAGGGCTAGATAAATGCCAGGTAATTTGGACACTTGGAATGGATGCAGTTAGTTATGTATAATTGTTTTGATCACAGAATCAATTTGAATACCTGGCAGAGACAAATGTCTTATTGCAATTTATAAATGCCGACAACATATTTCAAGATGTCTTAGAGAACTGAAATTAGTTTCTGTAAGTAAACAATATATTTTATTTACGTAGTAATGTTAATCTAATTAATTTCCACATATCACTCAGCAAATTTGAATCAGCTCAGAATATTTTGAGATGCCTTAAAGTGAACTTGAGATGCCCCCGGTGTAGCCATTTGCTGTGTGACAGCTCATATTATATATATGTATATATATGTATCTCCTGTAACTCTAGCAGTTGTGTACCCAGTTGTGCAATGAAGTGCATGATGTTCTCATTAGAAATGCAGACAGTGTAGATCCGCCAATGGCTCAGCAAGTTTATCCAGTAAGTAACTGAGCTGTACAGACTAGTTATACTCAGAGCTTTGATCCCCAGTCTCCACTGAGAAGCTTATCTCAGCTGTGATATTAATGGCAGGGGTGTTACAAATAGCCTTGGTGCTCTTGGGAATAATTTCGACTTTGGCCGATGAGGTAAAATGATCATTAACATAGAATCATAGTGCAAAAATAGGTCATTCAGCTCACTGTGCATGTGCCAATTCTTTGAAAGAACTCTATCCAATTGGTTCCAATCTCTGTAGCCCTGAAAGTGTTGCCTTTTTAAGTCTATAGTAAATACAATCCCCTTTTGAAAGTTGCTATGGAACCAGCTTCACCAACCTTTCAAGCAATGCTTTCCAGATCATGACAACTCACTGTGTAAATAAATTCTCCTCATCTCCCCTGCTTTTTTTTTGCAAATTTTTGGATCTGTTTTCATGAAACAGTGTTGGCTGTTGCTGGTATAACGTCTATTGCCCAAAATCAAAATGATCCCCCTTTGCGTATAGGAAAGAGGAAAATCTCCCAGGGTTTCTACTGATAATTCTTTCCCAACAAACCCTCATAGGAATGTATAGAAAATAAGTAAGAATAGAATTTACCATGGCATCTCAACTCCCTGGCTATCAAACAGCCTGTGGAGGCTCACACAAGAGACGGTCAAGACTCACACATCAGAATTAGCCACTTGGTCTACTGACTTATATCACATGAAAATGAGTTACTTCCAATATTAATTAATTGACGATTAATGTGATGGCCACAATTCCAGACAGCCTCAAGGCATGCAAGGTTCTCGAAAAAAAGTCCTCAGTATAAAATAATGAGGAGAATGTGCTCCACCAGTTTACGTGGGTGGGCCATGTAAAGCCTGCCCAACGTGACGTGCACCCGGAAGCGCTGAGCGCTCACTGAGTGGGTGGGGGGGAAGAGGCTGAGTTGGGGCCTGCACTCTCGTGCATGTGCACGAAAGAGCGCAGAAATCTCCCTGAGGCATGGAGTTGCCTCAGGGAGTTTAATTTCATTATTAAAAATTTAAATAAAGAAAAAGAAAAATTTTTCAGACATGTCCCCTCATGTGACAGTGTCTTTTTAGCTGGGACATGTCAATGAATTTTAATGAAAACATTTATTCGATTTATAAATCCTTCAGGAAACTTCATCCCGCCCGTGGATGAGGTTTCATGATAAATGTGAAGGCTGCCTGGGCTCTTCGCCTGCCCGCCAACCTTAAGGTTGGACGGGCAGCTCTGTTACTCCTTTTAATTAGTTTTTAAATGGCCTTAATGGGCCTTTCACAGTTTGGCGGGCGCGCAGCCAACTCCGGTGCATGCCCGCTGAACTGAAGATCGGAATGACACGCGGTGATGTCAGGACATATCCCGATGTCACCGCGTGTCATTTAATGCGTCGGTGAGCGGGTCCCACCCCCGCACGCCGACCTGAAGATTCTGGCCAGTGAGTTGCCCATAATCTAATTGAGAAAAAAATTGGTGTGAAAATCACTTTGCAGTTTGTGGCCTTCTTCCTATGGGTCTCCCTTATGGAAACAAATGTGTTTCTTGGTTTCAAAGCACAACCTTTACCAACAGCACTACACTATAGAGGCTGTTCCTCTGCAGTGTTCTCAACTGTAACTTGGCTCAGCCTCTGCAAATCAATTGGTCAGAGCTGAGAATTAACAAGTCAATGGAGCAGTATACCTCCTGTACCTTCTAGCTCCCGTATAATTCCAGCTATTGGTGAGAAAGCCAAACCTGTGAGTCTGTTGATTCAGATTTGAATTTATCTTATACCTTTATATCAGCAGTTAAGACATCCTGCATGCATATTCTCGCAATGTGTAAATCCACATCGTGATTTGTATCTGACACTTGGGCCCGAATTTTCACCAAGTCATGGAGCTTCCAAAATGGCGGATGTGGAAGTCCCCATTTCTGATGGATCTAATTTTTGGGGAAAGGGCATAGGGCACAACTCACACATAAGGGAAATCCAAACTCAGCAGGGCCATTTGAACTCTGCCGCAAGGAACTTACCTGCAGTGTAGCAGTCATGAAATTATGGAGTAGATGTGATGGAATCCGTGGCTTCAAAGCTTGCATTTCTTGAGATGACCATAATTTAAAAGGAAAAGGGGAAACTGAGAAAGGATGTTGACCCTTCCAGTGGCTAAGGAAGTTAAGACTGAAACCGAGATTGGAAACCAAAACTTCTGGGGAGATTGAAACTGGTGGAAATCATATCAAAGGACACAGAGCCATCGCAGATGATGATCCCAGTGGTGTAGTACAGGCAGACTGAGGAAGATAGAGGCTGGATTCAGAAGCTGAGAACCGACAAATATAGATTTGCTGTGGCTGTTTCTGTTACTTGTTCTGTTACTGGTGTATATGCTATCCAGATCATCATAACCAGAGTTGAAGAAGTTCCACAAACATGTGCCATTTTTGATGAAGACTGTGCCAGTGGAACTTGGGTTGGCTGCTGTAGAATCGGGATCAAACTAGCTTCTAGAAGGAGAGAAGCTGAAATTCTTTGTCAGGAAGACAGAGTTTGAAGGACTTTGTGATTGAGATTGATGACATATATGCTGAGTGGACTGCCAAGCCAATTTGTAAGATCTGTCTCAGTTGTATCTGCCATTTAATGTGTAATTTATAGTTTACAGCAAGCACAATTTGCCCGTTAATTCATGTTTAAGTTATATTATTTCTGGTTATGTTATGTTAAATTTATAGGTGGTTATTTAGGAAAGGATTTAGTGTTTGCTTTTTTGAATCTTGTACAGTAAAATTTATTTTGCATTAAATTGTGGAATCTCATGGCTTCATTCTTTCAGTAAATAACTGGGATTTCGGATTTCACCTTTTTGAAAAAAAAAGTTACTTGTCTTGACTGAGATCACAACATAAAGGACATAAACATGTAAACATAAATGGGCGGTACGGTGAAGGGGATGTGTGGCATGTGATGACACAGAGGGAATAAGGGACCATGTGGGCAGGTGGAAGTGGGTGAGGGGGTGACTCTCTGTGGAGAATGTTGTCTGATAAACTCACTTGTACTTAGAGAGATAAGAGGTTAGGAATTGTGTTGGACTGCTGCCATGGTGGGCAATCATTCAAAATAATACTTTCTATTAATTTATTTTGAACAGATTTTCTTGGGTTCTGGGTACCATTGGCAAAGATGCGTTTAGTAATTTATTTCATGTTTAGAGAACCTAAAATATTACGATATAACTGGGACCAAGTCCCAGAGAGCCAAGCTGGGCCTTTTAACGATTCTGCCTCAGCACTCGGCCCTGTGGCCACCTACACTCCACTTCAGGAGGTGGTGGACCCGACTCCATTCTGCACTCATGCCCCCGCAGCGAAGATCGTGCCATTTGGCAGCCTATCTACCTGGACGGACATCGGTGAGTCGGGAAATTTCCCAGCTCGAGCTACCCGCCTCGGTCACCAAAATTCAGGGCCTGGTGTTATCTATAAAGCCAGCCCAAGTTTTTCATCTGATCATCAGAAATCAGAAATGGCAGATGGCTTGCAGCAATCCGTTAGTATTAACTGTGAGACATGGGTAGTTTTCAGTAATATATCCGAATCGCACTATTCACTATAATTAGTGAATTCTAGGGAATAAGGATTCAGATTATACTGTTACAAAAGTCCTGGATTTTATTAAAGCTTCTTCCAAAAATAGCATTCTGAATTTAATGTGATGCCAATAATTTGTTACTTTAGTCAGAATTTTATTCTCCACCCTCCCCCTACCCCTGTTGTGAGAGGTGGCTGAGTTGGCACTATTGATAGAATTGGTCAGTAGACACTTCCCAAGTGGAAACTTTAAGGGCAGAATTTTCTGGATGACGTGCGGGTGGTGGGCCCCACACATCAGCGCTTAAAATGGCGCGCGCTGATGTCAGGCGAGCATCCCGACGTCACTGTGCGCTATCGCGATATTTAGCTGGGTGGGCGGGCACACGATGAAGTGCGACACGCGCCTGCCATTAGTTAAAGGGCTTGTTAAGGCCCTTAACTCGGCAGTCGATGCCGATTTTGAGGCCAGTGTGATCTTCGACTCGGCGCATGGGCGCAATGGGCAAGTGGGTAAGTGACTTTTTAACAAAACTCATCCATGGGCGGGATATGTGGGCTCAGTGGGGTTGTCAATGTTTCATGTGAAGTATTTATTGCAGGAAGTGTTTTAAACTTACCTGTGTGATTGTTAGCAGTTCAGAACGAATTCCAGCGGCTTTCTTTGTACTTTGAAGCTTCAGCTCACCAGTCTGCAGTCAGTAATCTTTATCGGGCCCGCAGCTTTTCGGAGGCTCCGCTTAGCCTGGGTTTGGGTTCTGACATCTCCACTGGAGGCAGCTCCTCTGAGGAGGAAGGGAGGGATGGAATAAGGAGGAGGCCAGGAGTGGACAATCAGCCTCCAGGGGAGTCACTCTTGTGAGGCCAGTAGCAGGCACAAAGGGTGCAGGGCAAAAGAGGTTGTCCAAGGTGGAAGGGGCCACAGAAGATGCCACTATCCTGCTGCCAGTGTATACAGGCGGCAAAGCTAGGCTACCTCAATATGACTGAGGTGCAGTGCCAAAGGAGGCTCCGACTGTCAAGGGAAACAGTCAACTATATCTGTCAGATGATTGGCCCTGAGATATCTCCTAACTGTGTGGGTAGACACCCCATGCCAGCACCTCTGAAGGTCACAGTTGCCTTCCACTTCTATGCCTCTGGCTCCTTCTAGGGCTCGGTGGATGATCTTTGTGTCAGGCAGGTTACAGACGCTCTGTTCAGACGTGCGTTGACCTTCATCCACTTCCACTGTGACCAGGCAAGTCAGACACAGTGAGCCAGAGGCTTCACGGCCATTGCCGGCTTCCCCCGTGTCCAGAGTGCAATAAACTGCACACGTGGCCATCAAGGAGCCAGCAGGTGAGCCCGGTGCCTTCATCAACAGGAAGGGCTTCCACTCCATGAATGTGCAGATAGTGTGTGACCACAGGATGCTGATTCTACAAGTCTGTGCAAGGTACCCAGGCAGCTCCCACGATGCCTACATCCTCAGACACTCCCAGGGGCCGGGGCTCTTCAGTGTTCCGGCTCGGCTGGATGGATGGCTGGTGACAAGGTGACAAGGGCTATCTCCTCAGAAGGTGGCTCATAACGCCTCTCCACTATCTAAGAACATAAGCTGAGAAGCACTACAATAGGAGCCAGGGCACTACAAGGGCTGTGGTGGAGAGAGCCATCGGTCTTCTCAAGATGCACATCCGATGCCGGGACCGCTTAGGAGGCGCACTCCAGTAACCCCCAGAAGGCGTCTCTCTGATAGTGGTTGCATGCTGCGCTCTCCACAATCTTGCTCTGGAAAGGGAGGACGCAGTTCACGATGAAGACCTTGATGCAATGGATGAGGCTGCACATGATGAATCCAGCAGTGGTTCAGAGGATGAGGAAGCACAGGGTGATGATGAGGGGCAGTGCACCGACCCGCTACTACACCAAGGAGGCAGGGACACCCAGGACATTTTAATCCAATGAACCTTCATTTAGCTCCACACAAGTGGATCTGCAGGACCAGCATCGCCTGGCGCATCCATACGGGGCAATTAAGTGCTACATCTTACACTTGATCAGCTGCAACTAAGGGCTTAGTACAGAAACATCAATGTCCACTCAAACACTCATGATATGTCTGTGAAACAAACAAATGCAGCACAAAGGAGACACCCTCAGCCATGGTAACAAATGTGGACTTTATTCCCATCCATCAGATGGTGCCACAAAAAACATAACAAAATGTTGTTCCAATGTTCACAAATATAAATTCCCTAATCTAGGGCCAACAGAAAAACACCAGTGACAAACCCGTGGAGTGCCTAATGTGACTTATGCTTTCGTTTGCGGGTGCTACATCTAGGTGCCGCCCCATCGGTCAGAGTGGCTTGTGAGACAGCCTGCTGACTCTGCTGTCCTGTTGGCCTCGATGACCTTGGTGGACGTCCTCAGGACCATGGAGCCCATGCTGGCCCCGCCTGGGAGGGAGTGGCCAGTTCCACAGCTGGAACCTCCCCAGTTGTCGCAGCTTCAACAGATGCAATGGTCACTGGCAGAGGGGCGGAGGAGCTGCCCTGAGAGGAGCTCGCAGTGACGACAGGCAGCTGCTGCACCGACATGAGGTCACATTGGACCTCCCTGCTCACCGCAGATGGATGGGCACCGAGCTGTGACACTTGGTGCCCAGAATATCTCCCACATTGCCAATGACCACCTGTGGCCATTAGCGCTGTGAGGGCTTGCAGATCCGAGTGTAACCCCATCAGAAGCTGATCAATCTGTTGGAAGCACGTCTCCATGACAGTCGACAATCTCTCAATGAAGGAAGCCTGACGCTCTGTTCTAAGGTTCATGCCATCGCTGACACTCTGCCTGGATTCCTCCACCACAGAGACCAACTGAAGCACACTCTCATGCAACACTGCCAGATGCTCCCACACACCCGGCCGCTTGTCCTGCAGCTGCTGCATGGCTGACATCTCCAGAGGCACATCATCACGGCCCGACTCAGCATGTGCCTGGTCCCCTGCAGTCCTCCAGTTGCTGGTGCCATCGGCACTCTCTGTCCGTGCCATCTCCTTCAGCAATTGTGAAGTGCCCTCTCCAATGTGCCCTGGGACACTAGCCGATGTCATAATCCCCACCGATGTGGTATCCGCTATGCTGGTGCCTGGCTCGCTGAAATGATGTGACGCTCGTGCCAATTGATGCCCCTCAGCTGTGGGAGGGGGACTCTGGACATCCTCCTGGCGGCCATGTGGTGGTGATGCTGAAATTAACAACAAGGACAGTGGATCAGTTAGTGTTCAGTCAGTAACACCATTCATCCCTTCCCCCCGCCCCCCAGGATCATAATGCGCTCAACCTTCAAGAACCTAAGGAGACGAACATTAGTGGGGTGGTAAATAGTCAAGAGGAGGCTCAAACATTACATGCGCATACAGACAGGCTGGTCAGATGGCCTAAGGAATGCCACACAGAATGTTATGTGGATAAGTGTGCGGTTAAGCACTTGGGCAAGACAAACAAGGTACGGGAATACATGAGTAATAGTAGGACCGTGGAAAGTAAGGACGATTACAGGGACCTTGCTGGGCAGACCCGTTAAGTTAGCAGAACAGGAACATAAGGCATTTAACAAGGTAAAAGCCAGACTTGCCTTTATTAGCCGAGGAATAGAATGTAGGAAAAGGGAGGTCATGTTGCAAGTGCAGAAAACGCTGTCAAGGCCACGGCTACACTTCTGCATTCAGTTGTGACCTGCGCTTCATGGGAGGGATGGCATTGGAGTGGGGAGAGTGCAGAGGATCCTGACCTGGATGCATGCTGGCCTGGAGAGTTGGAGCTACGAGGAAACATTGCAAACACTTGCGACAGTTGCTGTGGAGCACAGGAGATTGACAGGTCACATTATAGACCTTCATACCGTTATGAGGGGCATAGACCGGGTGGACAGAAGGCAACATTTCCCCTTGGCGGGGGGATGACTAACATGGTGGCATTTATTTAAGTTGAGTGCCATGAGGTTGACAGGTGAGGTGCTGAGGATCTTTTGGACAGAGTAATGTGGGACGCACTGGCTGAAAGGGTGGTGGAGGTACCAACCCCCCTAAGGTGCAATTAGTATTTGGATGTGCAGCAGCGATGCCATGGCATGTTAGGCCACGGGGATAGTGGTCACAAATGGGATAAGGCAATTTTGGAAGGTGCTAGAGATGCGCATCCTCAAGGGGCTGAGGGACCTTTGTGTATGACACACACGTCTGATTGTATCAGTCTGTGAATGAGCAGTGTTGCTGCATTAACGATTGCAGCAAACATCAGTGCTTTGGATGGTGGGAAGTCAGAGTGGATGGGACTGTGGGCCTCAAATACTTGGCCACTGCACTCCAGCCACGCCAACACCTGCCAACCTGGCCTCCTGCCTCTTCCCCAGCTCCATGGCCTGTTCTTTGAAGTGGGTCAGTGTGTGCAGCATGGCTTGGCCACCACCAGTGTGCAAACGCTCTTGGTTGTTGTGCTCAGTTTTTGCCTGCGGAACAGAGAACACCATTTATTGGGGCTGATCGCTCATGTACTCTGCACGCGCACGCCGCACCCCAACCACAGTGGCCCATCTGAGGCCTCCAGCTGCTCCTGTCCACACTACTGGTGATCAGCCACCAGAAGATAGTACGGCTGCTCCCAACCCCCTCCCCCAATGGCCACCTTGGACACATTCGGCGTCCATCACTTTCAATAACACACAGGTCTTAGTGCCCATGGCAAGGAGGCGCAACTAGGTGCGGTGCCGAGGCCAGCAGATGGCTCTTGGCCACGACATCTTGAGGCTCCCCTTCCACCATCTCATCATCATCAATAAGACATGTGTTGGAGTTCTGAGTTTGTGTCTAGCTGCCTCTCCTGCAGGTTTCCCCCAGACTACTCAAATGGGACAAACACCAACATATGCTGCAGGGAGAACCCATCTTCTCCTCAACCACTAAGGCTGATATAATCCTGGTCACTATCTGTTTGCCCACCCAGCGTGTGCCAAACGCCCACTATAGTAACGACACTAAGACGTAGCTTGGGGGGAGGGAAGGGGGCGGTGGTGGTGTGGGGGGTGGTGGTGCTCAAAGGCTAATGCTACCTGCTGGGTTAAATGACTAAGGCCGACATGGTACTCACCCTTCCAGAGCGCAACAGATCATTGAAGCTCTTGCAGCACTGGGTCCCTGTGCGACAGACAGCATCTTGGGAGCTGACCACCTCCGCCACCTCCTGCCAGGCCCACTTCATGACATGGGGGGCCCTCCTCCTCCTCGGGAAACAGGACCTTAATTGGCCTGCCTGCGCAAAATGGCGGTGCTTTGCCGGCGGCGATCGGCTCCGCGCACACCAGCGATTGGGTCAGCCCTGCCCTCCCGACAAATGGAAAATTCTGCCCTAAGTTTATTTAGAAGGTACTCAGCAGCAACAACACGTGCGTTTTCACCTCCAACTCTATCTCTACACATTCCTCCCCCTTTAACTCGGAGATACATATTATATTTACAAATACAAGATTTTTTTAAGACAACAAAATTATTACACTGGGTAAGGAATTTACAAGTTCAGTCTTTCAGCTGGTTTCCTGGTACGTGTGGAACATTGCAGCTCCACAACTTTAGATTGTTTGTCAGGAGCCTCCTTTTCTGGAGTTGCCTGAACATCAGGTGCTTCGGTGGGCACTTGTAGTTCTGTATCCTCAACTCTTAGAGGAACATCAGACATATTAATCCTGGTTGAATACTCTCAACAGAAAATGCTGACCCGGTCGTGATTACTGGTGGAACCAATTCTTGGTGATTTGTCTCTCTCCCTCTTAAATGGTCCACATGTTTACGGATTATCCGACCTTCCATCTCCATGTGGTAAGATAGAGGTCCTGTTACTGCACTTATTTCACCCGGTAACCACTTTGGTCCTTTCCGAAGTTTTTCACGTTTACCGGTTCTCTCATGGTAAATTTCCTCTCGTGGCTATGCCAGTCATGTCTAGTTTTCTGGCTTCCCTGAATCTTTTTCACCTTCCCCTCTAAATTTGACATTATTAAGCTCAATCTCGTCCTGAGATGGCGTTTCAACAATAACTCCGCAGGTGTGACACCTGTTGTTATATGAGGGGTCGTCCTGAAATGGAAAAGAAATTTGTTAGCCTGGTTGCTAAGGAATCACCAGTTAGCTTTTTCATGCCTGCCTTGAATGTTTGAACCACCCGTTCGGCCAGTCCGTTTGAGGAAGGGTGGTATGGTGTAGTTTTTACATGAGTGATACCATTGAGGAATCTCAGAAATTTAACAGCAAAACAAGTTCCCGTGGAACTGGGATGTGCTCATCATTCTCTTGTAAATTCAAATGACTAAGGGCATCGGCGTTTGCGATTTGATTGCCAGGCCTATGTACAACAGCGTATTTGTATGCTGCCAGAATTAAAGCCCTATTAGTATTTCTGTATCTTCTTTCTACATGCCGCCTTCTTTCTCACACAGACTTTAATCTCGGCCTTCTTTTTGACTTCACTATTGGCCAGACTTCTCTCAGATGCCAGCTCAACTTGTCTGAGCTCAGTGGCTGAGTCTCCCAAAATTTCATTATCTGTCTGCATCTTGGAAAATTCTGCAACTTTTGCTTCCAAAGCCTCTTGTTTTCATTTAGCTGATTCTTCAGCTCATCCATCTCTTTTTTGTATTTGTTTGCTGCCTCCTGGAAACTTGAACATTGTTATGTCTTATCTGCCGACTCATTCTTCAGTTTGTTCAGAGAAGTGCTGAATTCTTTCTGTTTCTCTTCATACTTTTCCAGAGGTACAAACTTACACCTTAAGGAATCTTGTAGTGTGTAAAGATCTTCCAGCAGGCTTTCTTTTTCCTTTCGAAAGTTGCTCACCTTGTCTCAAACTCTGTCACCAAGCATGGTCTCTTCAAGTTCCTTCTGTTGTTCTTCCAGGTTTTGGCTTCAGACAGTCTGCATTTCTTCAAGTTGTTGTGTCCTAACACACTCCTTTTTCAAAACAGGAACACTTCCAGCTTCCTTTTGGAATCTTAGTAGCCAATCAAAGTTAGCCAATTTTGCCCTAGAAGACTTTGTCCTCTGCCTCTCAATACCAACTCTGGTAGCTTTGCCAATTACTATAGTGGAAGCTCCTGTGTCCACTTCCATTTTAACAGGTCTGCCATTTACTTTAACTGTGACAAATATTGGTTCTATCTTTCCAACTTTCTGATTAAACAATGAGTAAATGTCTGAATTTGTTGTTTTAGGCTCTTCTACATTGTAGATTCCATTGGGCTTCTTCTTTTATTTACAAGCCTGATTGAATCTTTCCTTGCACTGCCTCATTATATGCCCATTTCTGTGACAATAGTAGCTTTCGATTTTTTTAAACTGCCAATCGTTAAAAGATTGCTTGTTTCCACCTCTGTTGAAATTATTCTTAATTTTGCTGCTAAGTTATTTTTCTTTATTCTTCAGCTTGTGGGGGCTCTTTCCCACTTCTTGGCTGAGTCTTGCGTTTTCATGCCCTTTTGGCTTGGTTTTCCTGATGTGGAGGATGGCGCCATTTTGCTCACCTTGTATTGCTTTTGAATCTCTTACTGCACTTTCCATGGCCAGCGCTATCTCTAGCGCCTTCTTGAAACCCAGATTCACTTCGGACAATAATCTTTTCTGAATAGTGTCCTCATTCACACCACACACTAAATGATCTCTGAGCATGCCATTTAGATATGTACCAAACTCACAATGTTCCATTGGCTGCTTCAAATTTGCCATATAACATGCAATTGTCTCACCCAGAGCTCTATTTCTCGAATTAAACTTGAACCTCTGCATCATTACCGAGGGCTTTGGTTGATAATGACCCTTCACGAGGTCCACTAATTCATTGAAATTTTTCAAATCTGGAGCACTTCTGAATGCTGACAAACTTTGAATCAAACTGTAGGTTTTATTCCCACATGCACTTCAGAGGATCGCTCACCTCTTCTCTTCTCCCATAATCTCATTCACTTGAAAAAAGAAAATGAGGTGTTCTATGTAAGAACCCAATCATCCATGGCTGGGTAGAAAGGATCAATTCTCCTGAATTGCAGCATATTGGGAGGGGATACCTTCTTCAATTCTAATGGAGCTTGGTACTTACAATCACTGGCCGAGGTACAGTGCCGATTTCTTTTCAACTTGAGTTCTTCTGTTCAGTCCTGTTTTATCCTCATCACCAGTTTGTTGTGAGTGGCGGCTGAGTTGGTACTATTGATAGTTGATCAGCAGACTTCTTGGGTGGAAACTTTAAGTTTATTTACAAGGTACTCAGGTTTTCTTTTTCCTTCCGAGGTACTTCAGAGCTCTGAAGACGAGTCATACGAACTCGAAACGTTAACTCTGTTTTTCTCTCCACAGATGCTGTTAGACCTGCTGATTTTTCCAGCATTTTCGGTTTTTGTTTCAGATTTCCAGCATTCACAGGATTTTGCTTTTATCAAAGAAATGGGTCATTGGCAGGGCAGATTTAGAGGGGAACTGCTCCTGAAAAAGGAGCTTCCTGCTCTTGATCTTCAGTGAAGTGAATTCAAGTCAGAAACTTTTGGTCAGTGCACGCAGTCACCTAAAGCTGTGTTTCTTAAGAAACGTATTACAAACTGAACTGCAACTAATGCAAGATGGGACGGAGAAAGATTTCCTGTATGTTAGTAACACAGTAGAATAGAGGGGTGATTCCTTTTGATCATTACTTCTAGCAGAAGCATATACATATCTGGTCAGATTTAATAGAAATAGTGAACTAGGAAACCTTTCATTTTACATTGTTGCTATATCCACACAGAAACCAGAGGAAATCGTTGTTCATGGACAACAACATTGACATTTCTTTGAGTAATACATTAAATAGCAAGATCTTTCTGGTGCAAGAGTGTATTTTCAGGGCTCTCTCATTCTCCGCCCTCAATGTATTGCAGAATTCAAAGCAGATTCTTAATAAAAACACCATTAAAAATGTACATTGCCTTTTTAAAGCCTGTGTAAATCAATAGTGGAATTAATTTGCTGTAAAATTGAGGGTATAAATGCACGTAGTTCACTTCAAATGCAGGCAGGTGCTGCTTTCACTTTGCCCTAAGATTCAGGTATTGCAAGGTGACTGCCAATTATATACATAATTATATACCACAGGACATTACAAGAGAGTCTACTCTACCCACCATGCCAGATTGTATAACAGAAGAGAGAATTTACAGAAGTACAGCTCCGGTGAGTATGGACAAAGAGAGTCTTTTACGAGGCTTGTGGAGATGAGGGCTTGCCACCACTGACAGATCTCATTGAAATAAAAGAGCTGGTTCTGTGGGGGTCCCATGTTGCCCAGGTTCAATGAAACCATTAATTGTTTGACTGGTCCTGATTATCCTGCAGGTAAGATGAGATCAATAAATTGCTATGGTCGTTTGAAGGTAAAAATAATTCTAACTGCGGGCTCAGGTGACAGCACTCATTATCTGCATTCCACTGTGCTATGAGTCAGATGATGCTGTGGCTACAGCTATGGCTATTGCACAGTCTGTACTGCCAAAGTATGAATTCATTCAAGCCACAGAGCGAGGGATTGCAAAAAAAATTCTTCTGTAAAGGGTAAAGAGGAAGGGCTGGGGTGTAGTGATTTAGAACACTGGCCTTTAGCCCCTGGGAGCTGTGGTTACTTCATAGCAATTTAGCCTTTTAATTTTGCTGCTGAGGGGAAGATTAGAATTTTGAATGGAAATGCTTGCCACTTGGGGAACGAAAAATAGTAAATCCACGGCCATCCAGCATAGAGAAGACATCATTCAGCCATGCAGTTAATTTAGAGATAACAGCTGTGTCTCTAAACTGTTTAGACCAGGGAAGTCCCAGGCTTGTGCTGAGCTAGACTGTTTCATTTCAGGCAGCTGTAGGGGGTACCATAAATAGCTTCATTGCCCCTGGATTAGGGATGGGAGGGTCACTGGCTAGGGTTCTTACTTCTGACTTCTGTACAAACAGCGCTGGACATCAGTGAGGGCAGGATAATAGATATGCAGATGGTGTTAGATGAAATAGGATGGATAAAGGCTTGCGTGGAGCACCAGCACAGACCAACTGTAAATTTTATGCAATTCTAAAGCCAGCTGTGATGCCTCTCGCGGCTGTATAGTCTGACAATATTCACTGTCACATCCGAATTATAGCAGCTTGGATGAAATTGACTGTGTCTGACTGCTGCCCATTTAACTGTATCTTGTGGTGAGAAGCCAACACTTTCACGAAAAGATAGACTGGGAGAAATTGGAGATGAATATTTTAAATAAATCATGCCACAATTAAATTTTACTTGGGCCTTTGAAATGTCATATATTTATTTTATTCCTTCTTGGGATATGGCATCACTGGCAAAGCCAGCATTTATTTCCTACCTCTAGTTCCTCTTCAGAAGGTCGAGACAAGCCAACTTCTTGAACCGTTGGACTCCTTGTGGTGAAGATATTCCCACAGTGCTGTTTGGTCGTGAGTTCCAGGATATTGAACTAGTGATGATAAAGGAATGCTGCTATATGTCCAAGTTAGGAAGGTGGGTGCCTTAGAGATGGTGGTTGGAGGTGGTGTTCTCATATTCCTGCTGCCCTTGTCTTTCAAGGTGGTGGAGGTTGCAGGTTTGGGAGGCGCTGTCTGAGAAACCTCATTAAGGATATGGATGTTCCTCCTCCTGCTTGTTGCTTATTTGTCCATCATCATTCACAACTGGATGAGGCATGACTGCAGAGCTTTGACCTGATCCATTGGTTAGGGGAATCACTCAACTCTGTCTACAGCATGCTTCTTCTTCTGTTTGGCTTGCATATAACCCTGCCTTCTAGCTTCAGCAGGTTGGCACCCATTTAGGTATGTCTGGTGCTGCTCCTGCCATGCTCTCCTGCACTTGCCATTGAACCAGGGATGGTTCAATTATATGAGACTACATTGGAGTTGATTATGCTTAATGAGCTCAAATCCAGTCTCATATCATTAGGTAGGAGATCAAAAGGAACAAATTAGTCATCAGAAATAGCAGAAGCAGCAGCTTTACTTCTTCTTTCGGACATTAGATGAGAGGGAAGCAGAATGGGTGTAGACTCAAAGCCCTGGTATAGAAACAGTTTAAGAGTGCTGTGGTATTTGCTTGATTAGAAAAGCACCTTCTTCTGGTATGACAGCAACAGTAGTGCCATAAGATCCCAAAGTGTTGGTCTTACATACGAACATATGAGCATACGCATTAGGAGGAGTAGGCCACTAGGTCCCTCGAGCCTCCTCCACCATTCAAGAAGATCATGGGTGATCTGATTGTAACCTCAGCTCCACATTTCCACCTACCCCTGATAATCTTTCCTGCCTTGCTTATCAGGAATCTATTACTTCTGCCTTAAAAATGTTCAGACTCTTCTTCCATCGCCTTTTGAGGATAACCAAATGTGAAACCATCAGGGTTTGCTAAGACCAGCTGCCAAGAAAACCTGTTTTCAGAAGGGCAGAGACAGGTAATACCCTAGGTTCCAGTGAACGCAGGCAGATCTTTCTGCCAAAGACCCTACTGAGCAAAGCTGGAACTCAGGAAACAGCTCAGCTGCTCGGATCTGCTCGATCTAAGAACTGTAAAGGCAAAGTAGAGTGACATGAATGAAACAAAAGATATATTTCATGATAGATTATTTGCAAAACATGTTAATACTAGTGTTGGATAACATAAGCTTATCAATACATACCAGATGTATTCATTAAACATACTGCAATTGTTCCAGGTTTAACCATTGTTTCTGTGCTGAGTTGCCAAATCTTAGCCAGGGCACCCACAAGTTACCACAATTGATTTTAGCAGTTCCAGATTAGAGCTAGCAGGGAGAATTAACTAAGATTCATGCTTCCAATTACTAGTTAACAAGTCTTTCTGTCTGAAAGTTTACACGCATAATGAATGATAAGGTAGGGTTGGGTTTAACTCCAATTAAGTATCCTGTTGACATTCACTGTTTGGGCTCATTCAGGAAGAATTGTCACTTGAACGAGTGGTCAGAGGGCTGCTGATGGCACTGGGGCATTCTTCCAAAGGTGAATGAGGAGGGAAGAAAACCAGACGGAACAAAATTAAGTAAAAAAGATTTTGTGAGAAAAAGAAACTTGCAGTGCACCAGCCTAAAGCACACTATGTGCAAGAAGAGTAGGATTTTGGTGCAGATCAGAATGATAAAGTTGAAACCTATTATTGCACTTTTACTCAAGCCAATGGATTATAACTTCTGACACACAATGTTGTGATTTACTGTGTCTATGGTTCTCTTTAAATCAAGAAAAATAGTCCTTCCAAGTCAGCCCTTATCAACAGCGTGATCTATATGTTCAATAAATTCAGTAAGTACTGCTTGGGTGAATTGAAAGGAATGGAACGCTGTCTGATGCTGGGTTATCAGATTGTTATTCATCCAAAAATGCATATGTTTGATTAAGAACAATGCAGTCCAGAAATTTGGAGGATGCTGGCGATATGGAAGTAGGATGAGAATTTCACAATTCACTATGTTCTGACTTATGGAGATAGCCAAGCACCTATTCCTTTAACACAGAGCTGCACGCAAGTGGCAGGTTAATGATGTATGGTTCTAGAAAAATGGTGCCATTTGTTGGTGTGTGGAATTTAAGTAATCAGCATAAGGAGTGGCAGTTGAAGCTCAGAGACTCTACTGCTTTGTCAACTAGCCTGTTAAAAGCTGCATCTGAAGGTGTATGGTGCCAGTATTTTTAACCTATGACACTCCACAAAAAGTAAGGGGGTGGATGGGGCAGGGGCAAGAATCACACCTTGAATCTGTGAACTGCCTCTATCCAATAACTTGCAGTGGAAAGAGATGTATTCAACAATGGAGTGAGTTTTACAAGACACTTCACTGTGTTTATAGACAGATACAGCACAATGGTAAATTGGATTAGTTTGGAAAATGTTTATTCAAAAAGGGAGGGAGACAGAATGCAGAAAACTACGGGTCAGTTAGTTTAACATCTGTCATAGGGAAAATGTTAGAAACTATTATTAAAGATTTAAAGCTACCCAATTAGAAAAGTTTAAGGCAATCCGGCTTGGGAGTTGGTGGCAGTTGTGGTCAGCGCCAATGCCCTGTAAAAGAGGACAGTTATTCAGTGCCGAAAGAGGATGAATGTTCCACCAGGGTGAGTCATTCTTCTCATCACTCTCAGCTCACGCACTCACGAACCCAACACACATCCACAGGGCCCACACTCACTGCCAGTTCAAGGGACATAACCATTCAATCTCTCACACACACCTCCATTGTCCTCATCCCGTCTATAGGACCACTTACCACCTATATATGCTAGGCATCCTTATCTTCTAGCCTGGCAGGCATCCTGCTTACACTCTCTTCATCTGTCTTCATGCAGGACAAGCTAGCACACAACAAAAGGAAGAGGCTGCAGACCGGTGGAGGAATGCCTGAAATCAAGGTCCTCACGGAAAACAGCACTCTTGCTTCCTGCCTTTCCTGAACGCAAGCGAAATGCACAAAGTTGTGTGCCTTCGCGAAGATGGCATCCGTGACATCATGGATGCATTTGTGGGTGGAGGCTTTGATGATCCACAGAGATAACCTGTGGAGCCCTGAAAGGAGCCACTGGTGTAAGAATTGAGTGCTGCGGCCACTTTCATGGCCACTAGCAGTAAATGCCCTCCATGTCCCCATGACACCAAATCCTACAGCAGGTGGCAGAAGTGACCGACCAGCTCCCTGGACATGCACAGTTTTCGGCGACACTGCTTCTGGGTCATCTGCAGGAATGACAAGAACCATCTATAGACCCTGGGTTTAGGTTGGTGTCAACCAGCGACAGCTCGCTGTGGCTCTTCAGCGGTATGCGCGGGAGCCCCAGCCGCCCCTTCTTCCAGAGGATGCTGCTCCTCCCTCTGCACAGCCAGGCACCTCTGTCGCTCTCTTCTCCATTGTCTCTGCTCTTTGTAAGCCATGGGGCGTACAGCTGGGTCACTAGGCTCCATGATCCTGATGCAGCAACAGGCATACCTAAAAATGAGGCGCCAACGTGGTGAAGCGATAACGCAGGACTACTTTCATGCCAAACAGCATAAGCAGCAAGTGATAGACAGGGCTAAGCGATCCCACAACCCATGGATCAGATCCAAGCTCTACAGTCCTGCCGCATCCTGTCGTGAATGGTGGCGGACAATTAAACAACTTGCTGGAGGAGGAAGTTCCACAAATATCCCCATCCTAAATGATGGAGGAGCTCAGCAGAACAGTGCAAAAGATAAGGCTGAAGCATTTGCTACAATCTTCAGCCAGAAGTGCCGAGTGGATAATCCATCTCGGCCTCCTCTGGAGGTCCCCAGCATCACAGATGCCAGTCTTCAGCCAATTCAATTCACTCTACGTGATATCAAGAAACAGCTGAATGCATTGGATAGTGCAAAGGCTATGGGCCTTGACAATACTCCGGCAATAGTACTGAAGACTTGTGCTCCAGGATTTGCTGTGCCCCTAGCCAAGCTGTTCCAGTACAGCTACAACACTAGCAACTACACTGCGATGTGGAAAATTGCCCAACTATGTCCTGTACAGAAAAAGCAGGACAAATCCAACCCGGCCAATTACCACCCCATCAGTCTACTCTTCATCATCAATAAAGTAATGGAAGGGGTCATTAACAGTGCGAAAAGGGGCACTTGCTTAGTGATAACCTGTTCACTGGCGCCCCAGTTTGGGTTCCTCCAGGGCCACTCAGTTCCTGACCTCATTACAACCCTGGTTCAAACATGGACAAAAGAACTGAACTCCCGAGGTGAGGTGAGAGTGACTGCCCTTGACATCAAGGCCACATTTGACAGAATGTGGCATCAAGGGGCTCTAGCAAAATTGGAGTCAATGGGAATCAGGGGGAAAAATCTCCACTGGTCGGAATAATACCTAGCATAAAGAAAGATGGTTGTGGTTGTTGGAGGTCAGTCATCTTAGCTCCAGGACATCACTGCAGGAGTTCCTCAGGATAGTGTCCTCGGCCCAACCATCTTCAACTGCTTCATCAATGACCTTCCTTCCGTCATAAAATCAGAAGTGGGGAAGTTCGCTGATGATTGCACAATGTTCGGCACCATTCCCAGCTCCTCAGATCCTAAAGCAACTCATGTCCAAATGCAGCAAGACCTGGACAATATCCAAGCTTGGGCTGACAAGTGGCAAGTAACGTTCGCGCCACCCAAGTGTCAGACAATGACCATTTCCAATGAGAGAGAATCCAACCATCTCCAACAAGAGAGAATCCAACCATCGCCCCTTGATGTTCAATGGCATTATCATCACTGAATCTATTTAACCCATTACCCCACTATCAATATCCTAGGGGTTACCCTTGACCAGAAACTGAGCTGGACTAGCCATATAAATACTGTAGCTACAAGAGCAGGTCAGAGGTTAGGACAGGTAACCCACATCCTGACTCCCCAAAGTCTGTCCTCCATTTACAAGGCACAAATCAGGAGTGTGATGGAATACTCCCCTGAATGAGTGCAGCTCCCACAACACTCAAGAAGCTTGACACTGTTCAGGACAAAGCAGCCCACTTGAATGGAACCACATCCACAAACATTCACCCCACCACCCCCCCAACCCCACTCCCACCCCCATCACCAATGAGCAGTAGAAGCAGTGTGTACCATTTACAAGATGCACTGCAGGAATTCACCAAGGCTCCTTAGACAGCACCTTCCAAACCCATGACCACTACCATCTAGAAGTATAAGGACAGTAGATAGATGGGAACACCATCACCTGGAAGTTCTTCTTCAAGCCACTCACCATCCTGACTTGGAAATATATTGCCGTTCCTTCACTGTTGCCAGGTCAAAACCCTGGAACTCCCTTCCTAACAGCACTGTGAGAGTACCTGCACCATATGGACTGCAGAGGTTCAAGAAAGCAGCTCACCACCCCGTTCTCAAGGGCAACTAGGGGTGGGCAATAAATGCTGATCCAGCCAGCGAAGCCCACATCCCATGAATGAATTTTAAAAATGTACTCGTCCTGCAGGATGAAAGAGAGAGATGCACGGCTTAGCTTGGGTGTTCTTAGAACTTCTCATGGTTACGTCTGAAGGCCCCTTAATGCATCCCAGAGCGCTGGCCACTGCTTGGATGGCCAGAATTTAGTGTGCTGCATGGCTGCCTGAAACCCCACCCACCTCCACCCCACTCCACCTGACTGATTGGCAGCAGCTTTGCCCATTGGACTGCATGCTGTGCTCTCAGTTCAGGCACAGGCATTCTCCTAACCTGCACTGCAAGGCTGCACTGTTAGCTTGAACCATGGGGAAGACTGCTCCAAACCGGGATGCTGATATTGCAAGGGGCTGTGAGTGCCTCCACCAGTGTCTGCTCTAAGGCCTACTTTGCAAGGAGGTTATACAACGTGCCCAGTTGCCCAATTGTTCTGCAGTCCATTAGAATGCTCATTAGTTTGTAGTCTGTGCCTGAAGAGTGAAAAGGCCTGGAGTACTTGGTGGCACTTTCAGGCCTTTGTGTTGCTTGAGTGGGCAGATAAGCTAGAGCCCGACTCCAAGCATGTCAATGTGGCTGTGCCTGAACTGCCTCAGCTGCAGTGGAATGGTCACTTTATAAAAGTTTTCCCTAATGCGTTTCCGCTTCCCTCACCCCCAGCTCCTCATGTATTTGTGCACTACCATAAACCATAGGGCAGCCCTTGCCCCAGCTGGGAAAATGCGACTTGCTTGTGCCCTCGCCTGAATGCACAGCACCTTAACCTTGAGGTCCAACAGGCAACCCTTGTGAGCACTGCGTAACATTACTGTGCACTCACCTCTGAGTTCCTCTGGAATTGCAGCGCACCAGGGGCTTGCCTTATAAATGCTGTTGTGAATCATGTCGATGTGCTCGGCTGATCTAGCATTGTGGGCGGGGGGAATGATTCCAGCAAGCAGAGCTTATAATGATATGCAGATGTATTAAAATGAATTTACTGACGAGTGGTGGCAGGAAATGCAGCTTGCCATTGACGGGCAGAACGGACGATTGTAAACTGGTTTCACCACATCATGAAACCAATTTTTGGCCTTCCTGCCATCTGGTCTGCTCAATTTTCCACATTATCTGCTCAATTTTCGCTGCCTGTTGGCATCAGGTGCCATGGTGCCCACCATGACACCTGACGCCAACAGGCACGGAAAATTCCATTGTTAAGTGAGTGGACAAAGATCTGGCAAATGGAGTATAATGCGGGCAAATGTGAAATTGTCCATTTTGGCAGGAAGAATAAAAAAGAAGCATGTTATCTAAATGGTGAGAGATTGCAGAACTCTGAGATTCAGAGGGACCTGGGTATGAATCACAAAAGGTTAGTATGCAGGTACAGAAAGTAATTAGGAAAGCTAATAGAATGTTATCATTTATTGTGAGGGGAATTGAACACAAAAGTAGAGAAGTTATGCTTCAGTTGTACAGGGCACTGATGAGACCACAACTGGAGTACTGTGTATAGTATTGGTTTCCTTATTTACAGAAAGAGGTATATGTGTTAGAACAGCTCAGAGAAGGTTTACTAGGCTCATACTAAGAATGGTAACTTATGAGGAAAGGTTGGACAGGTTAGGCTTGTATCCACTGGAGTTTAGAAGAGTAAGAGGCGACTTGACCGAAACTTCTAGAATCCTGAGGAGTCTGACAGAGTAGATGTGGAGAGGATGTTTACTCTTGTGGGAGAATCTAGAACTAAAGGACACTGTTTAAAAATAAGCGGTCGCTTATTTAAGACAGAGATGAGAAATATTTTTTCTCAGAGGGTTGTGAGTCTTTGGACCTTCCTTCCTCGAAAGGCAGTGGAAGCAGAGACTTTGAATATTTTTTAAGGCACAGCTAGATAGATTCTTGATTAACAAGGGGGTGAAAAGTTATCAGGGGTAGGTGGGAGGTTGCATTCAGATCAGCCATGATCTTACTGAATGGCAGTAAGCTTGAAGGGCCGAGTGGCCTCCTCCTGCTCCTAATTCATATGATTGCATGGCAGAATTATTTAAGAATGTTTAAAAATGAAAATGTCAAAGTATATACTACAGCAGCAGCCCTTCTGTGGCATCTAACTTGGCAGCACCAGAGAAGAATTCATGGAACAGGCATTTTCTGGTTCCATAAAGAACTGATCTAACATGGAAATATGGTCTGAAAATGTGCAAGATTGATAACTTGCATTTGTGTGGCGCCTCATAACATACTGTAATTGTTTTTATTTGTGTTCAGGTGGTGGGCATTAATCGAGGGTTCACTTGTGCTTCTATATATAGTAGATTGAAACTGTGGGTTTCAGATTAGGAGATGTATGTTTATAACGTGTACCTCTGGAAATAAAAACTTATAAAGTGTTTTAAAGTTCTGTCCTTCATACCTTGCTTTCTGGATTAGAGCACTTAAAGTAGAAAAGTATCCAAAGGCTTTCCACAGATGCACAATCAAAACTAAACGGAGGTCAAACCTATGGAAGAGCTAGGTCTGACTCACTGGGCCAAATGGCTGCTTTCTGGGTTGTACTGTGCTTTGATTCTATGGAAGAGAAAAAAAGAAAGACTTGCATTTTTATAGCACTTTTCACAACTGCCAGAAGTATCAAACGTGGCAGATAATTTGCACATAGCCAACTCTTACAAACAGCAATGTGATAATAATCAGATCATCTGTTTTGTGGAATGTTGATTGAGGGCTAAATAGTGTCTAGGACACTGGGGATAATTTCCTTATTCTTCTTCGAAATAATGCCTTGGGACCTTTTACATTCACCTTCGAGTACCGACAGGGCTTTGGTTTAATGTATCATTCAAAAGGTTGCACCTCTGATAGTGCAACATTGGAGTGGCAGCCTTGACTTTGCTACTCAGGAGACTGGATAACTCAGTCAGTAGAACATCAGACTGGTAATCTGAGGGTCTAGGGTTCAAGTCCCTGTTCAGGCATTGCTGTCAGCCCAAGATTTCAGCTACCTTTAAAATGTGGAAAAGTAGCTCCTGGTGTAGGATGTGAAACTGGTGATTCAGAGGTGAGAATGCCACTAACTGAACCATGTGTGTAATTGCCCCAGATTGGCACAAGAGGCAGGAAAAGGGGCATTTTACCTGCTAGCTGGTGGCTTTTCACACCATATCATCCCATTTCCCGCACATCCTGATGCATTCCTGAGAAACACACCGGATCACTGGCTTCTGATGTGTCTGCCCTGCCATCACCTCAGGCCTTCAGTAATCTGGGCACCATATTTAAAGGATGTCCCTGCACAGAGCTACCTTTCTAAGGGATCTGGAAGCTGCTGGAAAGATATTGCTGTCAAAGGGAGGGAACAGGTTGCCTCCTACTGGGTGCTGGTGGAGGCTTGCCATGAAGACCTCTACCCCCACTCTGGGTGAAGGCCAGCAAGTGAGGTCACCAATCCAGCATGGGAGGCTGTGGTCAGCATCAGTGCCAATGTCCTGCAAAAGAGGACAGCCACCCAGTGCCAAAAAAGGATGAATGATCTCCTCCATTCCAGGGTAAGTCACTCTTCTCATCACTCTCAACTCACAACCCATCACACATCCAAGGGATCTTACTCACTGCTGGTTCACAGGGGCATCACTATTCACTCTCTCACACACATTCATCTGCCTTGTGGATCGTGTCCTCATCTTGTCCATTGCACCGCTCACCACCCACACGTGTCAGGCATCTTTATCATCTGGCTTGGCAGGTGTCCTGCTTACACTCTCTCCATCTGTATTCATGCAGGACAAGCTGGCAAACAACAAAAGGGAGAGGTCACAGACTGGTGGAGGAACGCCTGACATTAAAGTCCTCACATATTTTTAAATGGATTCATCCAGCTGGCTGGTGACAATCTGGACCGTACCTGTGCTGATGGTGAGGTCAGTGGTGCTCAACCAAGTGGGGATCCAGCAGTGCAACACCCATCAGACAACCATGCCGTGAGTCAGTTCCCCTATCATGCACTAATTATCTCTCCTTGCTTTTGCAGGCACATCTGGGAAATAGCCAAGAGGATCCATGACCCAGGCCTTTCACTCAAGCCCTGAAGGCATGTCAGTAGAGGAATCTGATGACACGTTAATTGAAGACCCATCACAGCGCTCACCCAGATCTTCCATCAGTGCTGAGACACGTACCTCGGTGGGGCCTAGTTCTAGAATAGCCCTGGGCTCACAATCTGGTGAGCACACCACACTGTCTGTTCCACAGCAGGCGAAGGCAGGAACTTCCCAGGTTTTTGGCACTCGGAGGACTGCTGGAGACCAGATGTCTGCTGAGTCCGAGTCGGATGATGAGCCTCTGGACTTGGTCATATCTCAATAGCAGGAGCTGCAAAGGCAAGCTCGGGAACATCAGAAAGGTACGTCTGCTTCACTCCTCTTATTGCAAGGCACGATGGAGATTTCAGTCTGTCTTCAGTATGAGGTGATGCCAACACACCAAAGTCAACCCTGGTAGCATGGCGGCCGCTATGGAGACCTTGGCCCTGGATATTGGTCCTGCACTGCTGCGCACGCTGAACTCCATCACTGACATCATTGTTCACATCCAACAGTGTCAACACAAGAAGGGTGCCGGATAGTTTGATCTCCCTCCAGTTTCCCATTCTCCTCAAGGAGTCAGCCAGGGGCCCTCAGACACCCATAAGGAGGAGGATCAGCAGGTGTAACCACTGGGAACATCCATCCAGGTGACTCTGGAATTTCTGGCTCATCCAAATCCCCTCTTCCTGTGACACCAGCAGCTCCAGCTCCACAGGCCGAGGAGGGTGCCACTGCCACACAGCAGGACCCTGAAAGCAGACCGGGGCCCTCCAGGTCTCGAATCTCTAGAGGATGCCCATCGAGGTCATCACAGACAGGGCGTAGCAGTCAGCGGGCTGCCTCCACCTCCACTGTGGATGTTGTGGGAGCATCAAGATGTAGTGGCAGGCTTAGAAAGGTTAAGAAGATGTAGTTGCACAGCCTGGGCATGCATGCTAGTCACATCTGTATAACGTTCACTATTGTAAATAAACTCTCAAGAATGTCTCCTTGCCTATGGCTCCTTGTTATGATGAACAGTGTTCTTGTCACTCAGATGTGAAACCTTTCTGCACAAGATAAAGGCACTGCCTCTTCCCTGTGCAGTGTGTAACCTTCAGAGCAAAGTGATTGTCCAGCTTCACACTCACTGGACACATTAGTGATGCTTGCACCTTGATGGTGCTTGTCATTGCTGCCAGCAATATATATTAATGACTTGGATAAGGGAAATGAATGTACTATCACCAAGTTTGCGGATGACATGAAAATAGGTGGGAAGGCAAGTGGTGAGGATGACACAAAGAGTCTCCAGAGGGATATAGACAGTTTAAGTGAGTGGGCAAAAACTTGGCAGATGGAATACAATGTGGGAAAATGTGAGGTTGTGCAGTTTGGCAGGAAGAATAGAAGAGCTGAATATTATTTACATGGAGAAAGACTGCAGAAAAATGCAGCACAAAGGGATTTTGGGGTCCTGATGCATGAATCCCAAAAAGCTAGCATATAAGTTCAGCAGATAATAGGTACGGAAAATGGAATGTTGGCCTTTATTTCAAAGGGAATGGAGTATAAAAATAGGAAAGCCTTGCTAAAACTATACAAGGCACTAATTAGACTACATCTAGAATACTGTGAACAGTTTTGGTCCCCTTATCCAAGGAAAGATGTACTGGCATTGGAGGCAGTCTAGAGAAGGTTCACTAGGTTGATCCCAGGTATGGAGGGATTTTCTTGTGAGGAGAGGTTGAGTAGGTTGGACCTGTACTCATTGGAGTTTAGAAGAATGAGAGGAGACCTTATTGAAACATATAAGATTCTTAAGTGGCTTGACAGGGTAGATGCTGAGTGGTTGTTTCCCCTTGTGGGACAGTCTAGGACCAGAGGGCATAATCTCAGAGTAAGGAGCCACCCATTTAAGACAGAGATGAGGAGGAGTTTCTTCTCTCAGGGGGTTAATCTATGGAATTCTTTACCGCAGACGCCATAGAGGCAGGGTCGTTAAGTATATTAAAGGCTGAGATAGACAGATTTTTAATCAGTAAGGGAATCAGTGGTTATGGGGAAAGGCAGTAAAGTGGAGTTGAGGATTATCAGTTCAGCCATGATCCCATTGAATGGCAGAGCAGACTCGATGGGCCGAATGGCCTACTTCTGCTCCTATGTCATATGGTCTTATAAAATGTAGTGGGCAGGCATCACAGAGTTCTGTCATTCTCTCTGTTTGCTCTCAGCACCTTTAAGGTGGGGCTGGCCTCTGTCTCTTCAGCATCTGTGACCAGTGACATTGTGCTCCTGAAGGGGTCAGGTGCTGAAGGCTGACAAAGGATCAGGTGCAATTAAAGTTCCATGGCTGTGTCTTCATGCAATGACCCTGATCACAGAGCGCGAGCGAGCTGCCCTCAGCCATACAGGAGTCAAACATTCACAGAGGCTATGTGAAGATCTATGGAGTGTCCTCACTGCATGTCATCATCATCCTCCTGGGATCATGTGACTATAAGGGCCTCCACTGCAACTCCATGACAGGACCCTGAGCACTGAGGGTATGTGCGCTGCCATCAGCCACACATGAGTCAAACATTCACAGGTGCAAGGTGAGGGTGTCAGGACAGTCCTCATTGCATCTTGTCATCATCTTCCACGAATCTTGCGGCTATGAGGGCCTCCCGAGTGCCTAACATGTCTGGCCAGTGCAATGACCTCATCACCGGCATCCTCGCCTTCACAGACGTCATCGCCCTCATCCCCTTCTACGTCCTCCTCATCGGAGGATGTGTGCAGCATCTCCTCCTCAGCCAGATCCTCCCCCCATTGCAGCGCCAGGTTGTGGAGTGTGCAGCAAGCGATAAAGATGCTTGTCACCCTCTGAGGGCTGAATTGCAGATCTCCACCAGACCTGTTGACTCAGCGGAACCTCATTTTCAAAATGCCTATAATTTGCTTCACCAAAGTCCCAGTTGTGGCAAGAACCTCGTTATACTGTTGCTCTACTGAAGTCTGAGGCCGCCGCACAGGTGTCATGAGCTATGCTCTCTATGGGTAACCCTTGTCACCGAGGAGCCATCCCTGCAGTCTCTCTGAACCCTGGGAGATGCCAGGGATCTGAGACCTGCTAAGGATGTAGGAGTCGTGGACGCTCCTTGGGAATTGTGCACAGACCTGCAGGATGCGTTTGTAGTCGTCGCACACCAGCTGAACATTCAGTGAATGGAAGCCCTTGCAGTTGACGTAGTTGACCGCTTGTTGCCATGAAAATCTAAGCACCATGTGTGCAAAGTCGATGGCACTCTGCATCTGTGGAAAACCTGAGATCTGTGCATATCCCAGCGTCTTGCTTCCTGGCTTTCCTGATCCCGGGTGAAATGCACAAAGTTCTGTGCCTTTGCAAAGGTGGCGTCCATGACCTCCTGGATACACTTGTGCATGGAGGTTCGTGAGATCCCGTGTAGACCACCTGTGGAGCCCTAAAAATTGAGCCATGGGCACATTCATGGCCATTGGCAGTGGATGCCCTCCATGTCCCCAGGGTGCCAAATCCTGCAGCAGGTGGCATATGTGTCTGACCAGTTCCCTAGACATGTGCAGTCTTCTGTGACAATGGTTCTCAGTCATCTGCAGGAATGACAAGTGCCATCTATAGACCCTTGGGTCTAGTGAAGTGCCTATGGCTCACTGTGAATCTTCAGCTGCATCAGGCCCTGCATCAGGTCCTTCTTCTTGAGGGATGTGCTCCTCCCTTTGCCAAGCCAGGTGCCTCTGCTGCTCTCTTCTACTTCTCTGGTCTCTGTAAGCCATGAGGCATACTGCTAAATCACCAGGCTCTAAGATCCTGATGTTCTCCCCTGCAGGATCAAAGAGAAAGAAACGTGGATTAGCATATGTGTCCTAAGAACCTCTCCTGGTTAAGTTTGAAGGCCCCCTCACACATGCAGTAAGTGCTGGCCACCACTTGGATGGCCAATGTGTAATGCGCTCATTGGCTGTTCGAAACCTCACCCACCTCCACCCCACTCCGCGTGACAGATTGGAGCAGGTTCATCCACTGAACTGCATGCTGTGCTCTCAGCTCAGGTGCAGGCATTCTCCTAAACCACACTGCAAGGCTGCACTGTTAGCTTGAACCATGATGGATACTGAGTCGAAGGCAGGTGATGAGCCTTTGGAGTGGTCCATTAGGTGGCACATGTTGGATGTCCAGTGGGATTTGCGGGAGGATCTGGCGGGGATCCATGAGGGTTTGTGTGCCATGGTCTCTGTTGTGGAGGAGTCCATGCGGAGCATGACCCTCATGGCTGAGCGCACTGCCTCCTCCATTGAGAGAATGGCGACTCTCATGGAGAGGCAGCTCCAGGGACAGAATGAGGGGCTCCTGGGGTTGTGCTCAGACCTGCAAGCCCTCACACAGACCTCAGGTGGTCAGTACCATTGTGGGAGATAGATGAGGCACCCAGTATCACAGCTAGGTGCTCGTCTATCGATGGTGAGCTGGGAGGTCCAGAGCGACCTCATGTTGGCGCACAGCTGCTTGTCGTCTCTGCGGGTTCCTCTCAGGGCACTCTGGATGATGGCAGCAACTCCTCTGCTCCTTCACCAGTGACCATGGCATCTGATGAGGCTGCGATGGCTGGGGAGATGCCAGCCATGGCACTGGCTGCTCCCTCCCAGGCGGGGCCAGCACAGGCTCCACTGGCCAGAGGATGACTGATAAGTTCATCGAGGCCAACAACACAGCAGAGTCAGAATGAAGCCTCCAATGCCATTGCCAGTGAGGCGGGTTTGGGGAGGAGTGGGGGGGGGGGGGGGGGGGGCGGGTGGGGGGGGTGGTTTGGGTGGGGGGGCGGGGGGAGGCGGTAGGGGGAGGGGGGGCACCAAGATATAGCAGTCAGGAATGTAAGTGAAAGGCACCATGAGCAGAAGAGGGTCAGGTCACGGGTGATTTTCTGTTCATTTATGTTTGGTTTATACATCTGCTGGTGTGGACATTAAAACGGGTAATGGTAATGTCATTATGTTTTCAATGTGACAATAACATTAAATTTGTTTTGGTTCTGATGGCCTGAGTATGCTTCACCTTTATTTCTTTTTGGTGCAGGGTACACCAGTCTGTAATGCTGGGTGTGAATGGCTGGATACTTTATCGCACAGGCATTGAGTGGACTTTGGGTGCAAATGACAGGGGCATTTCAGACATCCGGAATGGAGATGGCAGCCTTGGCACGAGGTGGAAGCAGATCTTTGGTAGCCTAGCTGAAGGAGCATTGGATCAAGGCATCACTGGTGTCCCTGCCTCCCTGAAGGATACAGACGTCTGCCTCCGCACCCTCAGCGTTTTCCTCACCGTGCTCCTCTTCCGACTCACTACTGCATTCATCCTCTGTGGCCTGTGCAGCTGCATCAAGATCCTCTTCCTCCAGTGGGTCACCCCTTGCTAGTGCCAGATTGTGGAGAGCGCAGCGTGGAACCACTATCAGTGACACACGCTCTGGGGGGTATTGCAGTGCACCCCCTGAATGGTCCAGGCATCGGAAGCGCAGCTTGAGAAGACCAATGGTCCTCTCTACCACCACTCTTGTGGAGACATGACTCCTTTTATAACACTGCTCTGGATCTGTTTTTGGGTGGCAGAGAGGCATCATAAATCACCTTTTCAATGGATAGCCTTTGTCACCCAGCAGCCATCCATCCAGTTGGGCTGGAGCATTGTCATAGAGTCAGAGTTATACAGCACAGAAACAGGCCCTTCAGCCCATCATGTCCATGCTGGCCATCAAACACCAAACTATTTTAATACCATTTTCCAGCACTTGGCCGATAGCCCTGTATGCTTGAATGTCTCAAGTGCTCATCTAAATACTTCCTGAATGTTGTGAGGGTTTCTGCCTCTACCACTCCCTCAGGCAGTGTGTTCCAGATTCCAACCACCCTTTGGGTTAAAGTGTTTTCCTCAAATCCCCTCTAGGCTGGCCTCATCCGTATGGTAAAGTATAAAGGTCAGAACCAGCCTGAACAGAGCTTCTGTCACTAGCTTCAAGCAACTGTGGACAGCTGATTGGGAGACTCCACACAGATACCCCACTGACCCCTGGAAAGAGCTGGAGGCATAGAAGCTGAGGGCCACTGTGACCTTCAGAGGCACTGGCATGGGCTACCCACCCACACAGTTGGAGCTGATCTCAGGCCTAATCATATGACAATTGGAAGTCACAGTATCCCTTGAGAGGTGGAGCCTCCTTCGGCATTGCACCTCGGACATACTGTGATAGCTGCATTGCCGCCTGTAAACCCAGGCAGCAGGATAGTGGCATCTTCTGCAGCCCTGTCTACCTTGAATAACCTGCTGGCTCTGCACCCCTTGTGCCTGCGCCACTCCTCTCACAGGTCCCTCCTCTGGAAGCTGCATTGGGACACCTGACCTCTCTCCCTTCTGCCCCTCTCTTCTCCTCAGAGGAGGTGCCACCAGTGGAGACCACAATCACCATTACCAGGGTAACAGAAGGCTGTTTGATACCTGGAAGAGTGCACACGGTCTGAATCCTATAGGGGCCTTGGAGACACCAATAAGTTCTGAAATGAAGCCTGGAAATGCTAACAATGAAGCCCCAGACAGAGATGAAGCTGCTAAGTACCAATAAGCAACCAGCAGTAACCTATCTCCAAAACTCCTCACTATTCACACTGGCAATGCTGCTGACCCTTTTTATCCCACCCTAGGATGAGGTTTAGCACATTGTCGGCTGCCCGCCTGCCCATTTTACCCATGCGACGAGCCTGAAATCGCACAGGCAACGTAAAATCCAGCTCAATTGTCTCTTGAATGGCCTTGACTGACCTCATAATTGATGGCGGGCGCAGCTCTGACTCACATGTACGCCTGCCAACTGAAATACCACACGAATGCGCGCTGATATCAGGATGATCGCCTGACGTCATCACGCTCGATTTCACGCTCGAACGGGTCGGCAATGCTGCAGACCCTTTTTATCCCACCATACTCAGCAAAAAATTCTGCCCTTGGTTAAAGAGTTGAGATTTAAGGATGCAGCTGCCAAACACTGGAAACTTGAAATAAAAATAGAAATGGTGGAAATACTCAGCAGGTTGGGCAGCATCTGTTGAGGGAAAAAAATGTTAATGTTGCAGGTCTGTGACTTTCCAGCTATAAATTTGTCGGGTTGGAAGAGGCTGTAGAGTAGGGAATGGTGATGACATGAAGGCATTTAAACAGGTTTTAAACAATTTTTTAATATTTGGAGATGGAGGGTACACGTAGGTCAGCAAAGACATGGGTGATAGGCGAGCAGGATTTAGTGCTGGTTAGAATACGGGTAGCAGGATTTTGGATGATCTGAATTTTGTAGAGGCTGGAGGATTAGTAGGGACATATTGCAATAGTTAACTCTGGAAGAGAAAAAGGCACACATGAAGGTTTCAGCAGCAGATGAGTTAAGGCAGGATAAGAGGCATGCAATGTTCCAGAGATGGTAGTAGTTGATCATTGTAATGGAAAGGATCTGAAATCCTCAGCTCAGGTCAGGGTCAGCTAGAATGCTAAGGCTGCAAAAACTTTGGTTTAACCTGAGTCAGTGCGACAATGGGGGATAGAGTTGTTGGCTAGGGTATGGAGCTTGTAGCAGGGGCTGTAAAAGGGGCTTAATTCAGTATAAAGTAATGTTAAATGAGCATCAATACCTTAATATACAGAACTACCGAACTATATAACTGTAAATCATTCTCATATCTCCAAGTATGAGATATGTATTGTGGAATGCACAGTATAAAGCACATCCTAAGAATGCATGCAAATATCTTACATAACTCACAAAATAACTACAAATGGATCTTATTCAATGATTCACAGTTGTTTTTATCATTTCAAAATTTGAATATTGTTGAAAAGAGAAACATTTTTTGTCAAAGCTTTTTGCCTTGCCCTCTTTAGGACAATTCGCAAGAAGATGCAAGTGTCAGGGGAAACAACAAATTTATACTGTATGAGAAGAGAATGCTGATTGGTTGGCAAGTGGACAACATTTGCTAAATAATCCTCAGTGTGCTAAGAATTACGCTGACAACCAATTTAAGATTGTCAGTTGGGCTCACAGTGTTGCTCATTTGCATGTACTGGAAGCTACATGTTTGCAGAAAGAAAGAACATGTACACTCATTGCACCTATTACACCTAAACAAAATAAGTGACAGCCATTTGCTTGTTCATTGCCCAGGGCAATGTCTTGACCAACCAGAGTCAAGCTGCCTGGTTTAAATTTGAAACAATGCTTGGCAGTTAACTGTCAGTCACCATCATTTGGTGCATTCTCCATGGCAACGTCTCTACCAATCAAAGTCCACTTGGATGTTTGGCAATTTGTTGTCCCTTCATTTGGGAAGAAGGAAAAAAAGACGAGATTTTTTAGAGTCTTTCATGACCTGAAGATGTCCCAAAGTGCTATACAGCCAATGAAGTACTTTTGAAGTACAGTCACTTTTGTATGTAGGTCATGTAGCAGTCAATTTATACATAGTAAACTCCAACAAACAGCAATTAACTGATTCAGCAGTGTAAAAGGGGCGATATCAGATCAACTGCCTATTATATGGGAATGAAAATCATGAGCAATGAATTCAATATCGGCCCATTTACAGTTTTATCAACTAAAGTCAAAATGACTCTTCCCTTTTTCTGCTATTCTAACAGTTATTAGGCCATTACAAATAAACACATTTATGCTTCCGTTTCAACAACAGATGAAAGAGCTGACCTTCCCCCAGCTCTCTTGATTGCCTGCCCTCATAGTTCAATTTGAAGCAACCATGCTTCTCTGCCCATGAAAAAGAATGAATTTAGATTTTTTTTCAAGTTGTTTCTGATATTTATTTTATTTGAATACAACCTTCAATTTGTGAGGGCACAAATTTTAATATCTTTGAAGCCCCAAAAACCGGGTGTAACCTGAGCCCGTCCACCCTCCACAAGCCCCCCACCCCACACCACTCCCCCCGCAACTGTGTGAGTTCAGCTGTATGCTTTCACACATTACCTCATGTTTCCATTATGTGTTACTGTAAAAATGATATAATGGTCTGCTTTCACACTGCACATCAGAGCGGCGAGCAGGCTGTCTCAAGCAGGGGAGAGGACTGCTTTTCTAATACACGCTGACTAACCCTTTATGAGGACTTTCAAATGCTCGCAGCCATTATGCCTGATGACAGTCCTAATGCTGGTCATTCTCAGCAGAAAGAGGCTATTGTCCCTTCTTACATATCTGCCGACTACAGCAGCTGAAATGAGCACTGTATAAGGCTCCCTAAGCCTAGCCTGAGGGAGCAGCTCAATAGAGTTTGTGTATGAATTTCCCATCTGACTGAATCTGAACTGCTGTTCTGGTGCAGGGGGCGTGTGGCAATTGGGTGGTGGGAGGGGGCAGTGTGGGGGGAAGAAAGGCCTACCAGTGTCTGAGCTGACAGAGGCATACTTTGACAGAAAATCTCATGAGAGTTGCAGGCATAAGCAATAATACCCTATCCCATTTCCAGAGTAAATACTGCTTTGTGGTAGCATTTCTCAGGAATAACCTCCATTGTTGATAAAACAACTGACAGAAAAAAGGTATCCAAGATGCCAAATAGCTGGAAGGTGTGGAAATTCAAAGTGACATTTGCACTTACTGACAAGAGCAAAACACACTGCAGATCCAGGAAATTTAGAATGAAGGGGAAAATATTAGAAACACTCAGCATGCCAGGCAGCATCTGTTGAGAGTGAATAAGAGTTAACATTTCAGGTGTTGATGAAAGACTGTTGACCTGAAACTGCAACTTATTTCTCTCATCACAGATACTGTCCGATGTGATGAGTTATTTCTAGTATTTTCTGGAATTACCAACAAGGCTGTTATTAAAACGGCTTTCTGGATGAACTCTGATGATAGGTAAGTGACCTGAAATATTGATTTGGTTTCTCCTCTATATGTCCTGACCTTCTGAGTATTTCCAGCATGCTCTCCTTTTAGATTTCCAGTACTCACAGAACTTTGTTTTTGTGTTTTTAGCTTTCCAAAAGCATTTGCGATTGGAGAACAAGATGACAAGTAGAAAAAAAGTAGCGAAGTGGGAGCACCTTTCTGCATGGACAAAAGAGTAAATAAGAAATTACATTGATTTGCTAAGCTTTCTTCAAATATGCACCATAGAACCAAAGTGTCAAGCTGAGCCTGAGTTTGTGAACTGCTGCAGTGTTAGGTTTAAAATCAATGATATCCTTGGAACAGCATGATAGTAAAACAAAATTATAACTCATGTCCTGAACATAATATTCAGCCCGATGTGATACTAGCAAGTGTGATACATGCTGACCTACCAGATGTTTTGTGAGTTCAAATTCCAGTCTGTATTGACAAATAACCCATTGTTTCCCAAGAGATAAGGCCTACCATCTTTCTGGCAGCCCACCAACTAGAGTAATTCCAGTAGCTGAATGTTCCATTTTGGTAAGGACTTGGAAACTGTTAGAACCAGTTGTGTCCCGTGGAAACATACCTCCTGCCTGTCAATCATTAAATATCAACAGCATACATTGAGGATTCCAGGATACAGCGTCTCACTTTTCTGGATGATGGAGAAGATATGATGTGGGGTGGAACAAAGAAAGAAACAAGATGGTGTCAAAGAACAAACGACGACATCCTTTCAGTAATAAACTGATACATACTTGCTGCAGAGCTTCAGGTTTTTTTTTACTCATTCACGGGATGTTGGCTTCGCTGACTTGGCCAGCATTTATTGCTGATCCCTCATTGCCCTTGAGAAGATGGTGGTGAGCTGCCTTCTTGAACCGCTGCAGTCCATGTGCTGTAGGTACACCCACAATGCTGTTAGGAAGGGAGTTTCAGGGTTTTGACCCAGCGACAGTGAAGGAACAGTAATATATTTCCAAGTCAGGATGTTGAGTGGCTTGGAGGGGAACTTCCAGGTGGTGGTGCTCCCACCTATCTGCAGCCTTTGTCCTTCTAGATTGTAGTAGTCGTGAATTTGGAAGGTGCTGTGTAAGGAACCTTGCTGAGTTCCTGCAGTACATCTTGTGGATGATACACACTGCCGCTACTGTGCATCGGTGGTGGAGGGAGTAAATGTTTGTGAATGGGGTGCCAATCAAGTGGGCTGCTTTTTCTGGGTAGTATCGAGCTTCTTGAGTGTTGTGGGAGCTGCACTCATCTAGGCAAGTAGGGAGTATTCCATCACACTCCTGACTTGTGCTTTATAGATGGTGGACAGGCTTTGGGGAGTCAGGTGGTGAGTTACTCATCACAGGATTCCCAGCTTCTGACCTGGTCTTGTAGCAACAGTACATGGCTAGTCCAATTCAGTTTCTGGTCAAAAGTAACCCCCAAGATGTTGAGAGTGGGGGATTCAGTGATGGTGATGCCATTGAACATCAAGGGGCGATGGTGAGATTCTCTCTTGTTGGAGATGGTCATTGCCTGGCACTTGTATGGTGTGAATGTTACTTGCCACTTGTCAGCCCAAGCCTGGATATTGTCCAGGCTTTGCTGCATTTGGACATGGACTGCTTCAGTATCTGAGAAGTTGCAAATGGTGCTGAACATTGTGCAATCATCAGCGAACATCCCCACTTCCTTATGATAGAAGGAAAGTCATTGATGAAACAACTGAAGATGGTTGGGCCAAGGACACTACCCTGAGGAATTCCTGCAGTGATGTCCTGGAGCTGAGATGACTGACCTCCAACAACCATAACCATCTGCCTTTGTGCTAGGTATGACTCCAACCAATGGCCAGTTTTGCCCCTGATTCCCATTGACTCCAGTTTAGCTAGGGCTCCTTGATGCCACACTCAAGTCAAATGCTGCCTTGATGTCAAGGGCAGTCACTCTCACCTCACCTAGGGAGTTCTGCTCTTTTGTCCATGTTTGAACCAAGGCTGTAATGAGGTCAGGAGCTGAGTAGTCTGGCAGAACCCAAACTGGGCATCAGTGAGCAGGTTACTGCGAAGCAAGTGCCACTTGATAGCACTGTTGGTGACCCCAACCATTACTTTATTGATGATGGAGAGTAGGTGGATGGGGAGGTAATTGGCTGGGATGGATTTATCCTGCTTTTTGTGCACAGGACACACCTGGGCAATTTTCCACATAGCTGGGTAGATGCCAGTGTTGTAGCTGTGCTGGAACAGCTTGGCTAGGGGCGCGGCAAGTTCTGGAACACAATTGCTGGAATGTTGTCAGGGTTCATAGCCTTTGCAGTAACCTGCACCTTCAGCCACTTCTTGATATCACGTGGAGTGAAAAAAATTGGCTGAAATCTGGCACCTGTGATTCTGGGGGCCTCTGGAGGAGGCCAAGATGAATCATCCGGCATTTCTGGCTGAAGATTATTGTAAATGCTTTAGCCTTATCTTTTGCACTGATGTTCTGGGCTCCCCTATCACTGAAGGTGGTGATATTCATGGAACCTCCTCCTCCAGTGAGTTCTTAAATTGTCCACCACCATTCAATGGATGGCTTCAGTGCTAAACAAAACCAAATTCTGCTCTTGATGTCAGCAGAACTGATTTTTCCTGAAATTACTGAAGAGAAGTTGTTTTGAAAACATTCTTAAGTGGCACAGCCACCTTTGGGATCAGAGTTTGGACACGGGAATCAGCATATCTTCACATCATCAACCTGTTAACTCTGTTTCTCTCCTCAGCTGCTGCCTGGCCTGTTGAGTATTTCAAGCATTTTTTGTTTTTATTTCCAATTTCCAGCATGCACTGTAGTTTGCTTTTGTACAACTTAATAATTTTCATTTTAGGACAACATATTGGGGTGATTTTAACTACCAGGTGCCTAGCAGGTGGAGTGGACAGGTTGGTCAGCTGATCGATCCCTCAGGCAGGTGGCCAAATCTCTTTTGAGGGCCAAGAGTAATGAACATGAGCTGCATGCTCCAAAGTGGCATTCTGCTGCGGGTCACTGTTTCTGGAATGATAAGTTGCCGAGCAGCCTGAACGTTGACAGGCCGTCAGGATAAGAGGTCAGGGAGGAGGTGTTTGCAATCATGGGGTCCTGGGGGGAGGCTGCATGATACTTGTGAAGCCTGGAGGCTGAGCATCACAAATATATTTTCTAGACCTACCTTTTTGGGCCTCTTCCTATTGATCAGCAAGTTTTTCTGAGTGGAGATAGACCCTCAAAATTGGATATCATAGGATCCCAATTTTCATAGAATAATGTGCCTGATTCAAGTGAACCCCTGAACCATCAATGGCGGAGGGAGAAGCTAAGTTGGCTACCGCTGATTTTAACTCTGCTACCAGCCCATTTCCACTGGATAGAAGGAGTTAAAATTGTCCCAACATGTGACTGTGTAAATTTAATTCAGTCATATTTGGTGATGAAATGGAGCATCCAATTTTGTTCAAATTATTGAAAGTATTTGTTTCCTTTCCCAGCTGTCAGGCGATTGAATTGAGAGGTTAAATTGAGGCCTTGTCTGCCCTCTCAGGTGGATGTTAGAGGTTCCACAGCACTATTAAAGGAAGGACAGTGGAGTTCTCTTACTGTCTTAGCCACCATGTATCCCTCAACCAACATCTGAAAATGAAAACAGATGACCTGGCTATTTATTTCATTGCTTTTGTGGGGTTGTGTCATGTGCAAATTGACTTCAGCATTTCCTACATCATTACACTGACACTTCCAAAAATGCTAATTGGGTGTAAAGCGATTTGAGCTGGCCCAAGGTTGTAAAAGGCTCTATATAAATTCAAGTTCTTTCTTACTTTGAATGGATGCCGCCAACATCATGGGTTTTTAAACACACCTACTTGATTGGAAAGCAGTTAGAAAGAAAAAACAACAGAGATAAATGTATTGTTCTATTTTAACTTGATGTATTTTGCTTCTCTCCTCTCTATACTTTTCTCATGCTGAACTCTATCTGTAATGAAAAGAAACAGAGGTTGGCACGCTCCTGTATTAAAAACTGGTTCATGGGATTGCATATGTATCCAGCAGAGGGAGTTAGTATTGGAGGTAATTCATGTGGGCAGGCACCTGGCTGGGATGTACATAATCAACAAGTTAGAAAATAGGTTGCTGAAATAATAGAGATAGTAATCTTGTAAAATAAGTGTCTCCTCTTCAATTTTATTCAGTGCATAGTTCTACATCAAGAGCTCCTAGGACTCCTTTGAGCCTCACCTTGTTCCACCTCCTTGCCCTTAAAAGCAGTGCTTTCTAACACCCACCAAAGCACCATAAAAAATTTCTCACCAAGATATCTTCATTGTTTCCTTGCCTCTGCCCCATGTAACTTCTCATCCTTGGTGATTTCAATCTCTATCTCAGTTCTATCACATTCTCTCTCCTCTGAGTTCAACTCCTTTCCTCCCTTAATCTCTCACTCCCATATAAACGCCTTTACCCATATTCGCAGATGCCTTCTTAATTTGCCATCTCACTTGACCTCTCTATTCCCAATATGTCAAGATCCTCTTTGATAATTTCCTTATGTTGCTTTCCATTCAGATCCCTCTTCCCACTTCCCACACTACTTCTGTCTCAGCTCCTGGAAAAAAATTCTCTCCCACTTCACTTTAAATATTCCAACTGTTTAGTCTTTGACCCCCCCATTCACTACTACATCTCTGCAGCTGTCAATACACTCAACCACACTCTCACCCCCATGCCCTAGTTCCTATTAAAACTATTACTACCTCTCACCCTGCCTGCTCCACCGACAATGCCCTTAATCTCTGCTCTCTTAAATCCCAGGGATGCAGATTGAACTGATATAGCGGACAATTGGTTTAATCATTCACCACCAGGTCTGGCTAGAACACTAAGTACTATTATGGTTCGCTTCTGCCAAAACTGCTCCCTATTCTAGGATCGTCCTGAAATGCAAAGATAAACCCTGGCTTCTTTTCTTTAAACTCCTGTTTCTTCCACCCTCAGATATAACAATGGGCTGAATTTTGAGGGACCAATGGTCGACTTGCCCAAAGGTTGGGGAACTAGTGGGGAAGATCTGTAAGTTCCATGGGAAGTTCTTCAGGCATTTAAGTAGCCACTGTTGGGCCTACCCTACAGTTTAAATCGGCAGAAGTCTGGCCTGCTGAGACCTGCTGGCCAGGAGCATTGGCTGCTGGTGGCATCACAGACACCAGAGGTCTAGGAACATCGTGGGATCCCAGACCAAAAATGAGTGAGGGCAGAATGTGGGTCACAGGGTGAGGGTCTCGGCAGGAGGGGGCAGGGGGATTCAGAGGCAAGGGCAAGGGGTGGCTTTCAGCTCACCCCCACCCCCCACCCTTCCCAATGCTGAAACCCCAATGGAACCCCCACCCCAGGAGACTGCTGACAAACCCAACAGGGTTTGCTGGGCAGCCTTCCAATGGTGCGGGTAAGTTATGTGGCTTCCACTCAATCCCTGAGGCACCATTAAATTGCAGTGGGCTCAGGGATAATGGGTGTCAACTAGCTCATTAATGAGCCAAATTGACATCCTGCTGACAGTGACCAGGAATCCCACATCAGCCCCTTCCACCCTCCAAGTTAATCGAAGGGAAGGTTCTCCCACCACTGGGAGACTGATGCAGCGCCTCTCCTGTGATTAAGTGGGCCAGCTGTCATGGTTCCCATCGCAAAGGGCTGCATTAAATCTAGCCCGATAAGTGCAAAGGGCTCATGGGTTTCTTTGCCACTAATATTGAGACCATCCAATCAGCTGCTTTTACTGTTTGCTTCCTTTTTGTTAGCCTACCTATAAGGTTCCTCCTTGTTCTAGTCTTGAACTCACATCTGTCTCTAGTTTTGCTCCTATCTCCCCTCCAACCTCATCTTGTGTATGAGACCCACCTCTGCTCCCTTGCCTATGCCTGCTAAACTGCTGACCGCCCAACTTTCCTTCCTGGCTCCCATATTAGATGATATTGTTAATGGTTCTCTCTCCTGAGGTTCTTGTCAAAAGAAATAATCCTTAACCTTTCCATCCTTTCAAGCTACTGCCCTATCTCTAACCAGACTTTCCTCGCCAAAGACCTTGA